>NC_139562.1:48292038-48760579 GCF_965112155.1 Podarcis liolepis | reverse complement strand
TAACTTCATGCACACAGGGGCTTCACATTTCCCTCTTACAAAGGGGCAGCGAACTGCCTTCACACTGCAAAGCCCTTGCATGAATCTAGACTTCTTTTTCTGAAAGAACCATCACACCTTCCATCCCACAAAGCAAACTGCTTTTGAAAGCAAGGGAAGTTTCAGATCAGTGTGCAATGTTGTGTGTGGTTCAAAGGGAGGGGAACCCCTCATTGGACTATCACGTCCTTGGAAACACTTTTAGATACCAGCCCTGGTCTTTAAATGTTATTGTGTCCTTAGACAATTTGAGGGCACAGGATTTTTATTTGGGAAGCCAAAATTATTTCTCTGGAGACTTCCATCTGATAGCACTTTCAACTGAATGCATAACAGGAATGAGTCACGGACATAATGCATTAGCCATGAATTGTAACGAAAGCTTATATACATAAACACAAACTCCCAAACCTACATTATATACAATAATACTTACAATATATACACACACAGTTTATATACAAAGGCTACCCATAAATACTGAAAAATAGGTTTTAACTTCAACAGGTTATTGTTCTATAAATAACATGTTACATTTTATGAATGAAATAACATGGAAGACAGTAATTTAAAAATTAGGTGACAAACAGTGGTTTAATTTAATACTGAAACTGTGACCTGCGATGAAAGCTCTAAAGAGACAGGTTTACAACAGACACTAGAAATCAATATAGCCTAGTGGTACACAGCAAGGTCAGACAGGAGACCTCTTTAGTTACTGAATGACACTAAACTGCATGATTCACAGTGTACTGTTGAGGTATCTCTGATCCAGCAATGACTCCTTTGAAATGCAACAGTTAGTACAGTCATGTAATTTCTGTTACTTTTGCCACTCTTCCAGCTGTTGAGATGAACCAATGAACTTAGCTTCTTGGTTACAAACGCTCTTCAGTGTGTTCAGAAAAAATGGTCATTTGTTCCCTGTACCATTCTGATATCTTGACGGTACTTGGGAATCCTAGTCTTTTTTACAAGAACCACATGAATGGTTAAATTGGAAGAGCTGCCATTTTAACATGAGAGGCTCATCTTACCAGCTTTCAAAGTATGCAAAATATGAAAGCCAAGTACCACTAGACTAGTCTAATTTGCAGGGAAAGAGAGATGTCATTTTCATTACACCATGCACAGATGTATAATGGATTACACCGAAGCCAGTGGTGGTTCTCAGATATAAACCAAGCCATTGCTTTGAAAATGATGGATTTTTGAAAACTCAAAGATGGTCTCTGGGTGTTTTAAGTACAGACCAAAGCAAAGTTTCACATATGGGTGTGGCTGTTGGTTACCTGGTTTCTCTGAGAACAAAAGAGATTATCGGGACTGTTATTCAAGTACAGTTCGTGTTGCCCTGCCCAGGACAATGGCTTGAGTTCAAAATGTCAAGCCATTCGTAACTTGTAAAGGAAAGAAAAGTAGACACTTTTCAGTAAGGCAGGTTTCTCTTGATACGGACCTCCATGGAATCAAGATTGCAGCCTTAGGGGATGGCAGTTGCCATGCAGAAATACAAAACAAAAAGGTTTGCATTGCCAGATTGTAAAAACCTGGGACAGAGTGGCAGTAATCTGCCAACTATTTAAAAATGGGCCTAAACTTTTTTTCAAAGAAAAAGAAAAAAGCCAGTGTTCTTTAGCTAATTGCATGCCACGATTTGATTCTTATAACTCAACTACTGCTTGAAATCAGCTGAATTAGATTTCTAAACTATTATGCCAAATGAACATAGCGGAAAGCCATCTAATGAGGACTTCGCTGTTAAAACTCTGCCTGTCTTTATTCTTTCAGACTGTCCTTTCCAGCAGCATCTGTGTCTGTTAAGTGGTGCTGAATGTGCTCTTATGAAAGTACAACATCTCTTCAGCCGGGGATGGAAATAATGCAGGGAACATGCATAGTAACTAAACAGTGTATGATCCTTACCTATGCAGGTGTAGTACCAACACACAGATTTATCACCATGGAGTGTTAATAAGAGCACAGTTATTCTCCCCACTCAGCAAAAGTGCTGCCCAGCAATATACTTGCAGGGAAAGATGGGAAATGGAAAGTCTGTACAGATGTGAATTTAGGGGGGCACGACTGGTTTAGTTGCAGTGAGTACCATGTTCTTCTTATATACCCTGACCTAATTTAGAGGGGATGGACGGGATATGGTAAATAAATGGAAGAATTTCCAATTCCTGTAATATCCCCAGTATGCCAAATGCACACAGAGGAAGGGCTCTTTAATGCTCTATGGTGATCTCTTTGCAAACAGGGAAGGATCAAGCACTCAGTGACCACGGAATTACCACCTCCTTTTCAAAGCAAACTACTTAAGGCTCAAACAGCACATGCCTATATCAGAAAAATATGAGATGACAGTGTAGTCCCATCAAGGTCTTAATAATAATAATAGTAATTTTAAAAGACTGCTGTACAAAATCCGTTGCATTAGGAATCCCAGTTGCCTTATGAAGAGAGCTTTTGCCTTATACACCAAATCCTGGCGTACTATATGCAATTAGGAATATCACATTGTCAGAGAGGAACAAAAACATAAAATAATTTAAAATCCAACAATGGATGAAAACTGGTTATTGAAAAACATCGTACAGTGTGTGAATACTGTTATGCTGCTAGTAAACGATAGTAGGACCTCATTTTTACTTGTTTCAAAAAACAAAACAAAAACAAAAGCTAAAATGTGTAAAATTGTCGCTGGATCATGTGAACTCCACATTAATGGCAAATGACCCAACATGATTTGGTTGGTACCTGCAACTGAATAACAATAATAATAGCCCATTTGTTTAATATAATTGCACTATTGAGTACCTCAAGAAGAAAAATGCTTAGGATTGTACTTTCAGTAATTTGCCAAATACTGCTCCTATGCATCCCTCATTAATTTCAAGGGTCTTGTTTGGTTGTAGCACTAATTGGATTGGTTGCTACGTTTGCTACATATAAATTGTTTTAATACATCATTCATTCTAATGGTATGAAATCTTTTTTAAAACATGACAATTTGAGTAAATAGCTACTTAAAAGAGTGTGGTGGTTTATGTTGGTTGGATTAGAAATATTGCCATGGGGTTGTCTTAACATATTTGCTTGGTTTTAGGTTAGAATAACTAAGTAATGTGTAGAAATCATTAAACAGTTTTGAGTCTTTCAAATTAACCAACCTTTCACATAATAGGTTTCAAAAATAATTTCATATGGCCAAAAATATACTTTTAAGGATATGCCTCTATAGGCAGACAAAACATGTTGAATTTAGAACTCTGCTTAAACAGTTTTACGGATTTTCTTTTTACCCTTATTTGGATCATCAACTTACAAAACATTTTCTTAAAGTCAAAATAGTGCTTTTGAGGTCCATAAAATTTTTGGTACAAAAATAATAGTGTTTTTCTCATTCACTTTCAATGGTTAGCTTACCCTCCTGATGTAAACTAACTTACTTCTCACATCAATTGTTTCCATTAGGCACATTCAAGTAAAACAATAAAATATCCAAGTAACAATGACAAAAGCCAAACATGGCTTGATAAAATTTTACAGAGAGAGCTGTCCATTCTCTGGAATGGAATAAATAGTCACTTCCCTCAGCCAAAGATTCAGGTGGTTTGATGTTAGTATCGATTCCCATAGTGCAGAATAGTATCTTTTTTAAAAAAAGTTCACCTATTCTCCATTCAGAAGAACCAGCATCAAAGAATCTGCATTTCGAAAGGAAGCAGAATTGCAAACGTGGGTAAGAAGTTCTGGTTTTTTTTTCAGTAGATGGTTTTGTAAGCACTGGAGTCCAAAGCAGATAGCTAATGGCCATTAGAAGCAGCATTGCTGGTCCAATCCAGAATGATCAAGGTCATACTTCCAGTCATCACAAATATGCCACTGATCAGGAAAAGAAGAGCCTACAAAGACATTATATAAAAAATATTGAAGGATTTTGATAGAAACAAATAGAACTCGATAAAGAAAAGGGCCAATTATGCACACATAAGGGAACTTGTATACACAGCTGGGGCTCACGTTCTTCTCTCCACTGCTGCATTTCCCAAAACCAAGACGACAAAACTTTAAACACATCTTGCCTTCTCTGGTGTGGGAGATGTAGCTGTGAAAACTTATCAAGGAACTCGGGCTTATTGTACAGTTCCTTTACACACTGATGGTTATTCCCTTTGAATCCTATTTAAAATGTCTGCTGCTAGTTAAGAACTCAAGAACTCCCTTAGTCGTCTTATATTAGCTGTACATTTCCAGCAACCTAATTCTCCACAAATAAATAAGTGTTTCAATGTTGTTCTTTCATGACTAGCATGCTTGATAGTCACTCTGCTCATGCAGCCAAATAGCTCTTGGCGTTTTTCGACTCTACTGATCGAGCTGGACAAGCATGATAATAATGGGCACTTCTCTTTACTCACCCCAATCTTCTGAACAGATTTCATTGGTTCTTTCTTCACTAGCTTAATGTAGAAAGCAGATGGTAGTATAAAGATCAGCATGGCAGCAGCGGAGGCACCTGTGTTAATAAAAACAGCCAACATTTCTATTACTGTATTCTGATTATTATTATTATTCTTTTTAAAAAAAGCTTTAGAAAATGACAGCAAGAAAAACCAAGAACAACAGAACCCTTACCAATGAATCCAAATATATCTCGAATTGTGGGAACAAAGATCACGAGAATGTTGGTGAATACCAAAAGAGCCATTGTAATTGCAGTATGGCGCCACCAACTAAATTCTTTCCCTGAACACAACAACTGTGTGATGGAGCTGCGGATCTGTAAAATAAATGAAAGTTTATTAAAATCATTTTTTTAAAAAAAACAACACCTTAAAGGCACATTCCAAGTTCATTTTTCAAACTTTTGGAAATGTTTATAACATTGTAACAATGAGTGAGATGGATAGCCTGTGGGAAAAATCCATTTTGAATTTTTGCTAGCCCTTATAGATAACAAACAGGACGCGGGTGGCGCCGTGGGTTAAACCACAGAGCCTGGAACTTGCCAATCAGAAGGTTGGCTGTTCAAATCCCCGTGACAGGGTGAGCTCCCGTTGCTCGGTCCCTGCTCCTGCCAACCTAGCAGTTCGAAAGCATGCTCTGGTTCTCCAGAAGCGGCTTAGTCATGCTGGCCACATGATGCGGAAGCTGTATGCCGGCTCCCTTGGCCAATAAAGCGAGATGAGCACCGCAACCCCAGAGTCGGTCATGACTGGACCTAATGGTCATGGGTCCCTTTACCTTTACCTATAGATAGCCAAAGGTTTCAGGTTGGATCCTAAGGTAAGTTTAAATTAAGAAAATTTGCAGAAGGAAAGTTCACAATTCCCTCTTCCTCTTTTCATCTCAACTTTTTCAAGAGGGCCTTCCAATTTTTCGGAGAGGATTTGGCAGAAGATTGGTTGGGGGGGGGGTCACACAGATGGTTGCATAGGGAAAGATCGAGCAGGAAGCTTTCCTTCTGTGAACTTCCCAATGTTAACTTTCCTTGTGATTTAAGCCTTTACTTTTAGGCTGCTTCTCTTTCAAAGTCTAAAATGCTTCAATTTAACAGCCATGGGAACAGATCTCTTTGCCTTTCACACTCAGCAAAAACTGATGCAGAAAGGTGAAATAGCAGAAAATGGATGATTTATTTATTTAAAAAATCACAACTGGAAATTAGCAGACAAGTTCTAAATCAGCTTGATTTCCAAATTACTGTTGAAGCTGGGGGGAAAACTTAAGTCACTTACTGGGAAAATCACAACTGGCACAGTAAGTGTCACTGCCATCAGGACTGCCAGACGAACAATAAGGAGAAGAACATCAGCTCCCAGGACTTCAGCGTAAGTATGAAGCAACTCTGGCTCAACATTTCCTGCAAAGAAAATTGTGTTTGAATAGAATGTTAATTAGTGTAGATGTCTAATATATATATATATAACAGGAAAATCCCTGTGTTCTGTTTAAATACATATCAAATTGATTCTCAAATGGAGTTTTCCAATTATGCTTCTAAACCCTACTTGTTCTACTGATTTACATGTATTGGTTCTCATATAAAACCAGAGAGCTATGTTTTGCCATCACTCACATTTCTAAGACCATTCACTCCCCTTGCAACATAATCCTAAGCATCTCTACTTAGAAGCAAGCCCTCCTGAACCTAATGATACTTGCTTCTTATTAGCAGTGCATTTCAAACTGTGCGTCTGCACTCCTTTGAATAAATTACTCAGAAATGATATTCAAATAAGTTAACTGGACTTTAGAGAACAAGCTCCTCATGGCTCTCATCTGAGATTATATTCATAGCCGTAAGATGCAAAGAGCACACATACACTTACAACGCTTTTAAAGTCCCACTGGTTTCAGTCGGAAAAGCAGCACATTCCTAGACCTCTCCCACCAAAATTAACGTTAAGGGTGGTTTATTTTGGTTGGTTTGTGTCTCGTCAAAATGTGCACAGAACGTTTAGGTACAAAAAAAAAAAAGGAAACAGAAACAGAAGAGAAGTTGCTCACCATAAAATGTCAGGTAGCCGAAGACAGCAGCCAGAAGATACATGAGGAACATGGCAAAAAATGAAACATTGGAGACTTTCATCATTCTTCTGCGGCTTCGCCTGTTTCAAAGGAACAAAATGTATTATCGATTCTGAAATTATGTGCTTCCATTCCTGTTTCTATAAAATATCTGACGTGTAACATGCGCAAGTCTTACTTACCCTTTCAGTTCCTCATAAATAGGAAGAACAGCAGGATGGCAGACGAAGGAAAATGTTAAAATTGGTACAGCGTAGACAGTCTGAAAAGCGCAAAAATAAAAATGCACTTATGAATATTTCTGTAATATTAACGTGTAGGTATATTTCTTCATAAGCTAAGGCTGCAGTGCTAGTAAGCACACTCCAGGTATTTTGGGTTAAAATTCCTACCCCTGACAGTTGTCTATACCAGCTAGATCTTATGGAAGTTATAGTCCACAGCAGAGGGGTGGCATCAGACTGGGGAAGGATTCACGAGGGAGCTAGCTTCGTTTTTTTTAAAAAGTGGGGTTTACACCTAAATCATCATGCGCAAGTTTGCACAGAAAGGCTGTAATCCTAACCTCCAGTCCAGACTGCTAGAGGGCGCTACGATTGGGTGGGCATCCCTACCAATTGGCCTCTGCCTGCATTCACAATAGCCGGGGTAAAGCCCCAAACAAATTGTTCTTGGATTGGAGCAGGACCAGTCATGCATCTTACAAGACTATGCACACTTTCCTGGAGGTAAGCTCCATTCAGTGTGGTGGGGGCCTTTCAGCAGCTTCAGAACCCACAATGCATCTATATAGGCAATAGGCCAGATAGCCGTTTTGCACGACAAAAATTCAAAACACAGGCATTTGCTAAATAGGGATCGGATTGTTCAGGTTGTTAAAAGCCAGCAGTGTACTTAAGTTATTGGCAGCCTTGTGCCCAAGACAAAAATGTTCTCCAGCTTACAGTCATATCCTGTTTAACATAAGGACATTTAAAGAAGCACTGAACCTTACTCCAAGTACACAGTGCTCTTGTAAGAGAAAAATGATTTTTCACCAGTCAATGAGGCTTTAAAATAGTCACAATTAAATTTCTAATTAGTATAGCTGATTATTTTCTCCCACCCCCTCTTTTATTAATATTTACCTGTGAATTGAAGATGAAATATTTTGGTGTGCATTGGTCATCACTGGTTATATTAACTTCTGATACATGAAAAGGTGCAGTGGTTGACAGATGTTCTAGGGTGGTATTCAGAGTTGCATTAATCAAGTCACTTTCCAGTCCACATGGAATTTGAAATTTCTTGCAAATGACCTAACAAAGAATGACAAAGAGTACTGCCTGTTACTTTCACGGGATACATTTGTTCTATAAAATAATGACTGGACATAATCAGAAGTCACTAGCAATCTCACTTGAATTAAATATCCTAAGCACTTAAATGTATGCATAGAAAATGTTGCACTTACGACAATAAGGAAGAAGACCATGCACAACAAGGAAAATCCACTGGTGTAACCCAGATAACCTGTAACACAAACATGCTTTAAGTTAGTCCTTGTAACACATTTGGGAGATGGCACATTCAGTAGCATGGTCTGCACAACTCAAAAGTGAGTTTCCAAGAGAACAGATTTGCAGGAATTGATATTGTTAATATATTGATTCAATATCACTGAACAACTAGAAAGCGCACACCTTTGTTTTAGCCATTATCTGGGATTTTCTATCCATTCTATTATCCCAAATCAACACATCCAATAAGAACACTATTAGATTTAATGTGGTGGTGTCATCCTGCTCTTTCATACTTTCTTAGCTCCCCCCCCCAACTTTAATAAAGCTTACACCCAGGTAAATGGATATAAAACTGATGATCAAGTATATTGCCTTCATATTGGCATATATCTGTATTTCATCAACTAGGAGGGCTTTGGAAACTGCTGTGACACTTAGCTCTCCATGCACAATAAAACCAAGCAGAATGTAGGAGTGGCTTCCATATTACAGGTGCCATGTTAATCACAAAGAGGACTGCCATTATTTCCCAATTTGTTCACCCTAGTTTCATCTGTATCTCTTGTGCCTACTTACCTAAATTTTTCAACAATGACAAAGGAAGAATGAGCCACAAGGATACCAATATAACCAAATAATCACCGTTGAGGTACCATTCTCTGTAAGAAAAGAAATACATCTTTGTTGAAAAACTGCGTGGTCATCACATCTATAATTTAAAAATATTATATTGTTATCACAGTGCAATAGAGAAACACAGGACAGCAATGCTGGTTCAGAGTACCTAATGCAAGTGAGTTCCCATTAATGGCTACGTTTCTGTCTTTTGGGAGTACTTTTCTACAGCTGTCAATAGGAAAGACCCTCTCGTGCACAAGTGATTGTGCTATGCTGGGTCACAGCAACTACATTGGATTAAGTACCACAGATATCAATGAGACTGAGCTCCAGTTAACACCTTCAGAAGGACTGGCAGCCTAAACCAAAATATGCTTACTCAGAAGCAAGTCCAATAGGAGTACAATGGAAGTTTATTTCCTAAGTGGTATGGCACAGGACTCATGAGGGGGGGTATAGGAGGCCTTACACACTCTTTAATGGGATGAAGTTGTACTTGCATGCAAATGGGTATTCAAAACATGCCAAGGAAGAGCACTGCTATGCCCAGGGGAGAACCCTTTTTATGTGGGCAGAGAAACCACATGGGAAAGGGTTATTCCCAAAGAAATTAAGAATTATTATCTTTATAGCTATTCTAAAAATGCAATGAGCATAGTTCAGAGAAAGCTAGATGAATCTAAGCACCATTGAGTTGGATGTGGCTTAGCAGTCTGATTGCAGTCTAAGGAATACAATGAGGTTTAGGTATTGCAAACTTTCAGTGGGTCACAAGCATTGTCTCCACTAAAATATGGGGGAATCTCATACTCTAATCATGGTATTAGAATTCCTGTAGAAACACAACTCATGTCCCTGAATACTTGAGCCCAAATATTTACTTCTGATTCAAGAGTAACATCACTGCAGTGATTAAGATGGGATGATACAATAATATTTTGCACTACATGCACATGCTGGCTTCTAAGAACATGTTGGAACTACAGCTTGCTTACATTTTCAGAACAAAGAAGTAATTGGACTGGCCATTCGTGAACACTGATCCTGTTTACATGTCCTGCTATTTTGTCAAACAACAAGGCTTTTTTTCTAACCCCTTTCCTATAGGCCGTATCATATGTCAAACAGACCACTCAATAAGTAGGTCAGTATAACTGGAGCTCAACCATGATCTCTTCTTACACGTTTCAACGGAAGACATCAGATAAAATTTCTACAATGCCTATTTCTGTTCCTGCTAACAGTTTCTCTGCTGAGCAGTTCGAAGACTTACCCTGTGCTCTCTTTGACGTTCAAAAATGCCTTGATGACGATTGGTAACTCATATTTCACAATGTAGAGGTAGCTGGACATAGCTGCAGGTGAATGATATTGTACATCAATGCATATAGAGAGCATGGCACATAAGAGCCACAGAAACATGTTTCTTGGTGTCGCTTTTAGGTTGCTAATGGAAACATGTTGTGTGACAAGCTCATCCCATCAGAACAAAGAAGAAAACTGTTATAAAGTGTAAAAAGGGACGTTTATCTGAAAAACCTCACCTCCAATGTTCTGCATGGTAATAGATCCAGATGCTGCCAGTTTCCCAGCCATGCCAAAGGCCTTCATTCCCAGTTGTTCATATAGCAGAGACCCTACAGCAACAAGAAACAGAGCAGTTGCTAGAGTGTAATTTACAGTTACATGTTTTTAATGTATAAAGTGTAGGGAGGTGAATTTCTTAGTCACAAGTAGATGTTAACATACCTCCTTCATTGGCAGTCTTCAAGAGGAGATGAACGGAGTATAAAGAAAATATTGACACGAAGAACAGAAGAATTCTTTAAAAAAACACACATAAACAAACAACTTTTACTTTGGCTGAAATAAGCATCTAAACTGCAACAAGAAAAGGTAACAAAATCAGGCTCAGTTCTGCCAAAGTGAGGCACTTCCCAGTGATTTCAGCCGGGAAGATGTAAGTACACACTTGACTTTTTAATTGAGACCAGTTTCATTTACAAGTGATAAAATGATAACTGGTTTTAAAGGCGGTCGTATAATTCCTGAAGAAAACATTGAAATAATTCTAAAAATAAATGTAATAAGAACAGTGGTGCTCTTTATTGTGGAGGTTATAAGAAACCATCCCAACAAGGATTACATATGATCCCATTGACATGTCTCTAAAGGTGGATTACCTGCCTTTAAGCTAGTTCAGACTCACGCTGGGTTAACCAAAAGCCCTTTCTATGCAAAGATTTCTCCACTTCTGAGATATTGAAAGGGGAAGCAAAATGTTACTTCCCTTTCTTTTCTGTTCATTTTGGTGCGTACAAAAATAAATGGAGCTCATGACTCTTAAGTTTAGACAATCAAAAATGGTTATAGTTTTGGGTTTTTTTAATCAGAACATTAAACACCGGCATCTCCTGCGGTGGAGCTATAATGATAAAATGCCAGCATCTCAATCCAATACTCATGTTGATTTATGGGAATGCCCAATCTGATCATAGATACAAGCAATGCACATAGTTCAGTTATTTGAATTGAACTTCCTTTCATAAAATGGATGCAATCCAGCACATGCTTAAATCCCAGTGATGTAAGGAGTCGCACTCCGCTGAACTAAATAGACAAACTGATTACAGATTGCCCCCAATTAGACTTGGCTTCATGGCTATGTTAACGTGAATGCCGATTGTTGCAGAGTCTTTACAGAAGACAAAAAAATTCTACCAATAAGAACTTCATCATTATAATCAACAAAAATACAGCTATCTAGATAAAAATCAAGGTAAACTATATAGGAGATGTTTGAAAATTCAAGTGGAAGCTAATAAGCTTGCTTCTGGGATTGTATACTTGAATACCATAAAACATATACACAAAATCTATGCAAAAATATAGATCTGTTCTTCATCCAACGTGAAATCTACAAAGCAACTGCTCTATAGCAAAAAGGCATATTAGTGGGAACTTGTTCTTCCTTTTAAGATGCCACTGATAATTAAATTGTTCCAAAACAAAACTGAGCTATTTAAGACTTTAAACTAATAGCCCAATCAAAGGCAGATTTACTCAGAAGTTCCCCTGTGTTTAAGTGGAGTTGCTCACATGTAGATGTGCATAAAACTAGCAGCACAAGACTTAACATGCTTATTCGGAAGCAAGTCCAACACCCATGAAACCTACTCTGCGCTTAGGACTCCGCCTTAAAGTACATTTCGAAGAAATTAAGTTTTCCATGGAAAATAAATAAAACTTAAAACTCTGTCTGATAAAACAACACACTGGATTCAGTATGCACACATACCGAAAGGACAGCTTTGTGTTGGTTACAATGCCATCAGCATAATGCATGCCAATGGTACACACTGCAGGGCAAAATGTGATGCAAAGCCCATTTGAGTTCAATACGGGGAGATATATAAAATGACTCAACTGCCATAGACCAAAATGTGCTTCCACTAAAGCTGGTTTTGGTGGCAACAGCAACATTACCAGCATACTGCATTTTGGGTCATCTCTAAATGACTGTCAGTGAGTCATTTTGAACGACCAGAGAAGACAGAAACTTAAGTTGAAAGACTCTGAATATGCTTAAAGTTCTGCTTAGAAGTAAATAAGTTGAGCCACATAAAAAGGAGTTTAAAGATAACATTGCATCCACTTAAAAAAACATACAACATAAGGCACATTTACTGATTTCACGTTACAAAGTTCTCTGCCACTAGCTTTTACATAAGTATGCCCTATAGTGCAATCCTATCAAGTCCAATGAGACTTTACACAGACACAAGTGTGCATAGGAAGGTGGCCTTAAAGTGCTTTTGAACCTCTCTCACTGTTGGGAGTGCCTGTGTGAGACAGAAATGCAACTTTAAATGTACTTGCATAGGATTCTTAAATTAATTTCTAATGATGGATGAATCCATCACAAAAATCCCCAAGATGTTTCACCTAGAAGTATTCTGTCTGAAGTGTATATTTAGCCCTGCGCCTATCATTTTTTACACATAGTTGTACACACTGGGACATAACTTTATAAATATTTTAAACCACTCCTCCTGGGATGGAGCAATTTCTTTGGTTCCTATTAAGGCTTCATAGTGTAAAAATCAGAAAATTAGAGATCTCCATATTTTTGCACCACTAAGACAGGCATAGGCAAACTCTGGCCCTCCAGATGTTTGAGACTACAATTCCCATTATCCCTGACCACTGGTCCTGTTAGCTAGGGATCATGGGAATTGTAGTCCCAAACATCTGGAGGACTGGAGTTTGCCTATGCCTCCTCTAAGAGTTCCACTGTGATAGATGCTACTATGACCATCTCTCACTGGCGTTGCTTTTCCAAGGATACATGTTCTCAATATACACTGCCCTCTACAGGAAACATATACTGTACACAATATGCATGTATTAAATACAGGCAAGCGATCTCCTTGTTTTCCATGGCAGTGAGCACGTAGCTACAAACCTATTTGCCTAGAAATTTATTCTCCAATTTCTTAATCCCCAAGGACTATGAATATATACAATGCACCTGAAAGGTGCATTAGTGTGTATCCCAAGGCTGAGGCAAACAGTAATTTAAGGGGGGAAATTGACAAGAGAGTGTAGAGATGAAATTGACAAGCACTTTGTGCTGCTAGGAACAAAAATGTCTTGTGATATTATATATGCAAGTCTAGCTATGGGACAGGAATCAGGATGGATAAGTGAGGTTTCACATGAGCTGGAGAAGCATGCAGTGACATTTAAACTGGAGAAAGCATGCATTTACGAATGGCAGTAATGGGTAATAACCGAAACTGGAATACTTAAAAGCACTGGAAAACACTTAGTCCTTAATGCACTGGAAAATGCACATGTAATGTAATTTCTTCCTTAGAATGAATAAAAATATTTCTTTCCCCTTACAACTATTTTTGAAAGATGCTAAGGCAGGGTAGGACAGGTGAAATCCAGCAAAAAACCCAAACAAACTGTTTTGAGTCCATTTATTTTAACAGGAGAGATTTAAACATGTGCTTAACTTCTCGGCTGAAATCATCAACTGAGGCTCTCAAGGATGCTTAATTTTAGCCTGATCTCCAGCATGGTTCCCTGAGAAACAAGCTCCACAGAGCTTGTTTCCAAATGGGTTGATGCTTAGGATCCATCCCTGGTCTCAGTGGGATTAAACTGGTTTATGTTCAGATAGTCTGGGGGTTCTAATGTGTGTTCATTCACTTGGCAACTGCACCCAAGTTTCCTTTCCATGGTTACATTTTAGGCATGATCACATTTTAAAATGGCAAACGGAAAACATTAGCATGCACAAATACCAACAATATAATGCTGCAATTCTGCTGCATTCAAATACTTACACAAAGAGAGCAATTCCAGTGTTTGCCATGGCATAAGAAAGCCCAAGGATGCCGCTGCCCACAATAGCATTGCTCAGATTAAATACTGACATTCCAAAGGAAGTAGTACCTGGACGCTGTGAATAAGAAAAAAGTGGTGGTGGAGGTGGTTAATAATTTGTTCAGAAACAATTATTTGCAAATGGTTTTAATTTGCAGGGGGGGGGGAGGTCTAGTGTTCACTTAGGTACTCAATGCTAAAAAGATAAGTGATGCATGCTTACATATTCAGTTTCATATTTCTTCTTCCCAGGATTGGATTCAAGTAAAAAGTTTTGGTTTTCTGGATCCATGTCTACATAATGGCTGTGAGAAGGGGGGAAAGAAGGAAAACAAAGCAACTTAAGTATTATCACTTTTTTAAAAAAGCAACATAAAACAACATTGGGGTGGTTGTTTTTTTATTGTGTAATCCACCGATTTCAAATGGGCTTGTTTTAAAATAAGATTTTAAAATAAGATTTTTCTGGGAAAGGTTCGGTTTTTGCTGCTGTATGTACAAACTGAGATACTGGCCATTCTTACGACATTTTTTTTAAAGGTAAATTTGGGGATGAAGGTTGAAATCCACTTCCGTCAAAATCAATCAGAGATTTGCCATTGATTTGAAGAGGAACTGGACTGTGTATGACTAATTATTATTATTATTATTATTATTATTATTATTATTATTATTATTATTATTAAAGCAATGCACAGAAACATCTCTGACCTCTTCATAGCAGCTGGTTTGGTTGGGTAGGGGTAGTTGAAGTCATTGCTGTTGGAACTGTAGCTGCTGCTGTCCTCATCAGGAGTAGTGTTGAGCTTGCCCATTTCAGCTTTGGTCATGATGGGATCCAGGATGCCTTTTTGGGGGGGTACGGGATTAAAAGCAGGCAAATTAACTATTGGAGATAGTGGCAGCAAGCCTGGGCTCCTCTTGATCTTTTGTCCTTGGCTGCTGGACTTGCCTTGTCTGTGAAGGTAAAAAAAAAAAAAAAAGGGAAACGTCAATACTGCAGTAGTCCTCCCGAATTGGGTCACGTGAGCAGCCGCTGCCGCCGCTTCTGCTCACCGCGGCTGATTCATAGGCAGCCAGGCGAGTGGAAAAGTACCAGCAGAGATGGGAGGGAGGGAGGGAGATGGCAAGGAAGGAAAAGTACAAGAGTAGAACAAAGATAATCTCCAGCTTCGACAAGGCAGCCCTCGCCACTGGGGGAGATCTGCGTGGGAAAGGCAAGGGGGTGCACTGCACAACACAACACAACACAACACAACACAACACAACACAACACAACACAACACAACACATATCTGCCCAACAATCCATTTCGACCTATACATCACTTGCTCTCCACTCACCCCCCACCCCCCGCAAGACATTTAAAGGTAGTCAGTTTAATTATAAGGGTTGACTTCTTAAAGGGTAGACTAAACCAGGAGAAACCCGAAGTTGCAAAGGTTAGTTGAAGGTTCACGAAAATCGACTTGTGTCCAACCAGAAATGACACACTGACACACACAAACCTCTGTACAGGTTTGGGCGGCCAGCCAACTCCACCCCATCGGAACGGAAAATGATGCAACCCCGTCGGGCGATTGTCACATTCCCTTTCAGTACATTAACCACCCTGCCTTGCTCGTTATCCTTTCAATGGCCATTCCCTGCTATTTCTTTCTTCCACCCTTCCTCTTAATAACAACAACAATAATAAAGAAGGGCTCCTGCATTTCTAAAATGGAAAAAATGCAAATCAGTCACAAGACTGCACCAGCAGCGCCTGTTTTCTACTGGGTCTTCCCCATCCCAAGCTCTCCAAAGATGCAGCAATGCTGGCTGGGCTATTTCTTTTCTTTTTTAAAAAACACCCAATCTTACGTAAAGGAACGATTTGAGGTTTTTGTTGTTGTTGCCATGCCTTCGCTACCACAGCAGAAAACCAGCCCCCTCCCCATGACCACAGATTCCCCCCCTCCAACCCCCTGAAACAGCCCAAGAAGATTTTTTTTTACCTCGATCAGTGAAGCTGGGGGACAAAACCTTGGATCTTCCGGAGCTCCTTTCCACCCCACAAAAATTAAAATTCAAAAAAATTTCTGAGATCTCCGCGATTTAATTCGCTTCTTCAACGGAAGCAAAAACGACGACAAAAACCCTCAGATATTAACAATTAAAAGGCCCGGTAAGAAATATATATATATGTATATATATATATATATATACACACACACAAATTAAAATATCAGCAATAGGTTTTGTTTTAAATTGTTTCGTAAAAAAAAGCCGGTATAAAATAATAATTTATGGTTCTTTTATTAAATAAAGCAAGAAGAATCACGACGAAAATTCTGGAGGCGGAGAGTGAGGTATGCGGCTTGGACGCTTGGCGAGGTGGTTGGTTTTTGTGTTTTTCTCTATTGTGAGCCGCCGAGCAGCAGGCGCAGCATCAGCTCTAGCGGAACGTCGAGCTCAGGTCTGGGGAATGTCTGGCGATGCCTTCGTTTTTGAGGGCGGAATGCGGCGACGTCAGAGAAGGGGGAGCGGCGGAAGAACAGGGCGCGGCTTCCCCTCGACAACGTGCAGCCGCTTCTTTGTATACCAACACGAAGCTCCGTCGCTCCGCCCCGGGGGCTCTTCCGACTCCGCCTTACGAGGCCGCTCCGGGGACGCTGTTTAACCCTCGGGAGGAGCCAACTCTTTCCCGCACAAGAAGCGGATCACGAGGCTGTTACTTAGCAGCCGGGCGAAACTTGACGCCGGCGATTCTTCGAAATGATGGAGGCTTCAAATTACAATGGGGGCAGGGCTTTGCTTTTGGATCCTGTTTTTTTTTTCTGGGTCCCGTGGATGCCTTCGGCCTCAGTTTCCCCATCTGCAAAACCAGAACAACACAGTCTCGTTTGCAGTGCCGGATTTATGTATTAGCTGAAGAAGCTACTGTATTCAAGTTGTTGAAACATTTCATTCCAAATCTGCTAAACAGAGCCAGACAGAGGATGATGACAGGTGGGTGTCCTGCTCCCCCCAACATAAATCAAACCAAATTGTAAATTATACTAAATTGTACAGAACACCCTCTGGACATGGTAATGTTTTCTGAAATGCCACCACAGCTCACTAGTCTAATTTTTGGTCCACCAGCTGCTGATTTCATAGATAAACGTAACATCACTGAATTATCATATGCAGTGCTTTTTTCCATGGGAGTACGCAGGGGTGCACATACTCTTAAACATTTTGTGAAATTAAGTTTGGCCTCATTGAGGGGCAGTATTTCAATATGAGTAGGAAAATGAGAGTACCCCTAAACATTTTTACCTTTTTTAAAGAAAAAAGCACTGATCATATGTATACAACCACAGCATCTCCTAAGTCCTGAGATGTTACCAAAACTGATTGATAAAACCTATGGTTTTAAAATGTTTAGATTAGACGGGGTATGGGTGAAAATGGTGCCAAAAGGAAGACTTCCACCGTGGGAACGCTGCATCTGAAGATTTTGTGTGACTCGAAAAAACCAAAACAAAACCTTATTTAATTCATGTTTTCTTGTACCACCAAGGCTGCTAAAACTTTTGTCTAATAAGAACAAAAATTCTGCTTATGGTATACAGTACTGTATTAGATTTTGAGGGTATGAATTCAGGACTCAGGAGTCATTCTGTATTATTAACCACCTAAGTCACAATTTCCAGTTAAGTCTAGGATACTGTTAATATCACATGATAATGATATAACATATCCAGGAGGAAAATTATATGAATTGCCCTGACTTGTGTGCATGCCTTTAATGAGTATTACTCATTCCTTATGTAACTGTGGTGCTGGGCATTTATAGATACACTTTACGGAAACTCTGCCAGAATTAAACAGAATAACCAAGTAACAGAATCTACCCAAGCCTGACATACATTTTTAATTCATAGATGTATTTTACAATTCTTTCACCCTGGGAAAAACAAGATTTTCTTTCAACTCCTTGCATTGGGTTAGGAAGAAATAAACACAAACATATAAAAGAAATATCTATAAATAAATAAATTTCATTCCATGAGTGTGTTTCTATGCTCTAGTGCGTGTGTGTTTTTAGCTCCCCATCGCCAGCCTTTTAAATACAAAAATAAATATTGTATTTTTAAAATTTTCCTCTGAGCCAACCCATCCATTAATGAAAGATTCAGGAAAGGGATAGAGGGTTTTCAGAACAGAGGCAAACAACCGTGCTTCAGTAACCTTTGTGCTTCCCACAAACGTAATCTAGGCAGCATAGTAGTAAGATCACAAGTGATTCTATTATATTGGAATATGTCCCCCCCCCCCCACAAAGTTTGCTGTAGTTCATTTCTTTGTTTTGCTCCTGTATTGTTTGGAAGCTTTGACATCTGCCAATGCTTTCTGTAAGTGGCATGTTTTTCTTTTGAAGGAGGGCTGAAAAGTACATTTGGGAAACTCCTTGAGAGCAATTTAGTAAGTGTCAGTTTTCTTCCTGACTTGACTATTTTGATTCCTAGGACTACGGTTTTCCCAGTAGTGATGTATGGAAGTGAGAGCTGGACCATAAAGAAGGCTGATCTCTGAAGAATTGATGCTTTTGAATTATGGTGTTGGAGGAGACTCTTGAGAGTCCCATGGACTGCAAGAAGATCAAACCTATCCATTCTTAAGGAAATCAGCCCTGAGTGCTCACTGGAAGGACAGATCCTGAAGCTGAGGCTCCAATAACTTTGGCCACTTATGAGAAGAGAAGACTCCCTGGAAAAGACCCTGATGTTGGGAAAGTTTGAGGGTACAAGGAGAAGGGGACAGCAGAGGACGAGATGGTTGGACAGTGTTCTCGAAGCTACCAGCATGAGTTTGACCAAACTGCTGGAGGCAGTGGAAGACAGGAGTGCCTGGCGTGCTCTGGTCCATGGGGTCACGAAGAGTTGGACACGACTAAACGACTAAACAACAACAAGGACTAAACCCTGTGCTAATGGAAAACAGATTATCTGAGTGTGGCTCCCTATGTAGCTGAAATTGGACCAGCAGGCTTGGGGGAGCTCCAAAGTTAGCAGAAGTACACACACACACACACACACACAAATGACACGACATTGATAGGAGGGGAACCCAGAGAGGAAAAAGGCATGGCTGGCTGCCTGGACCCCCTCACATTTTCTTGCAGGTGCCCTTAGTTTCTGCCCAGTTGTAAACAGCAGTGTCAGCTGTGCTTGGTGACAGCATGAAAGCTAGTCTCATTCTTGAATACAAATAGCTATCCTGGAGCAATACTCTTTGGATTTGTAACTGAACCAGGGACAAGTCAAGACATTTTGCAGCTTGACATATGCCCCTTACCCATTCCATGTACAAAAGCTGGCTGGACAAGCTCTTGAATCTTATTTTAATTGCTTGTGACAGGATAGCATCCACCACACCTGAGACTGCAGGCCAGATTAGGGGATCTAGGAGTGGTCATGTGGCAACAGAGGGAAATAGCTGAGAAGCTCAGGAGAAACAGTCAGAGAATGCTGCCGCTGCCTCCAACTTCTGCCAGCTGGGGTGGTTGTCTCACTGTTTCTAATGGCAGGACCAGTCCTGACTTGACTCCCAAATATTAGAGCTCATAATAGCATGATTGAAAGAGATGAGTAACAGCATGGTTAATTTAATTGGGTTTACTCCCAGGTAGGTGGGGTAGCCTTATTTGGCGATCCTGTGTTCACTCACATGGGAATAAGTCCCACTTGAGTCCCACAGAAAAAAAACACAAACAACACTTATTATAATCATTTCAGTATTAAAGCAGTATTAAATTGATGTAGTTCCAGGAGCTGTAGTCACTTTACAACAAAAACTGCCTAGGATCATGTTGAGCATGAAGACACCATCTTATCGGGATATGAAACACTAAGTGCCACCCTATGCATGCCTATTCAGAAGTCAGTCCCATTGAGTTCACATTAGGGGTATAAGATTGCAGCCTAAGTTTTTCATTGACTTCTAAAACTGGTTTTTGCCAAGACAAATCTCAGCAGTAAATATGACGATGAACAGAAACAAAAATGAAGATTTGGTATACATGTAGTTCCACACAACCTAAATGCTTGGATAAAATGAAAATGGAACTTTCAGTTCAGGACATAGAATCCACAACCCACTGGAGAACAACCAATGAAATGTATGCTGTGTGGCCATTCACTTTTCACTCTCTCAAACCAAGCTTGGACTGGAGAAGTAGTAATCTGTAATGTCTGTAAAGGAAGTCTTAAAATAAATTTCAACACAGTGGAGGGGTGTGCAAGTTCCCCCTTTAAATGCTTTGAACAATCTTCAAATTGGGGAAGGAGAAATTCTACTTGGCAACTACAAAGAAGACACATTTATTTACAGATCACAAGATGTTTCTTCTGGGGAAGGCAGACTTGAGTCCTGCAGGATCCACTTTGTTTTGCTTTCACTAGAATCCCAAAGCCCTCTAAGCAGAGTCAGGTGCTAAATAGTGGCTGGGATGGTGGAGGCAGGCAACACCCCCTTAGAATAAGGACCCAGGGTATATCTGAGCACTTGCTCAGCCCAGTTTTTATTCCCAGAACTGAATTCATAGTCCTATCACAAAAAACCACATTCCCAGTTCCTTCCTCCCATTACCTAGCAGCCAAATTTGGAGTGTGTTTGTATGTGCCTTTTTGTTGTTGCATTTGCAAATTAATTGGGAGTCAGAAACCTTGTTGAACTCTTGTTGAATATGCACCTTCTGCCCACCCCTGCTTATATAAGGGGTAGCCCAACCAAGGCTGAAAATATTCCAGTCCCCCTTGAACTATGAATAAATTTCATTTCTCACTGATATAATGGTAGATGTAATGGGACAATGTTTCCGTAATGTGTGGATGTTACACATAGTGTTTGAACTGTTTAATTGATAAAATGTGCTCTGTGCAGAAGAAATGAAAACTTGAGTGAGAGCGGGGATGCACATTTCAAATCACTCTGAGCTTCACTTAATGAGGCTGAAATTAGTTAGAAGTTCTTAGTTCTATAATCCAAATTTCCATGAAAGCAGTCTCAAAAAGGAACCAGTGCTTTGTTTATATGCAAAACGCCATCAAGTGCACTGAGCCCACAGCAGTAATTGGCAATTTATGTCAAAATGGATACGTTTTGGGCCATCCTAAATAGTACTTTGAAAAGTGCCCTCATTGAGACACCCTAGCATTAGCTCCAGTCCACTGCCTTCCTTTGCTGTAGGATGCTCAGTCTAAAGCATACTGCCCCATACAAAAATCTATCAATGTGTTATTGGCATGGAAACAATAAGTTTGGTGCCGCCTTGCACCACAACCAAAGTGTTAGGCTGGATGCAATGTTAGGTCAACATGTAGAAGGCAGCACACTCCTGGAATTCTAGGTGTGTGTTTTGTTGTAGCCCAAATCTTAGTCTGGCACACACACATACACAGTTCATTATTCATTAAGCAATTGTCAGGGGGCCGGGGGCCTTGATAGTGAACTGAGCAAAAGAAAAGTGTTGGGTCAAATGTGATGCTAAAATTCCTCCTAGAGGACACACTTTAAGGAATGGATGCATGTTTTATTTGTATCTTGATTACTGGCATGGGGCAGGAGCGTCACAATGTGTTGCACCAAAATGAAGTACAGTGGTGCCTCACAAGACGAAATTAATTCGTTCCGCGAATTTTTTTGTCTAGCGAATTTTTCATCTTGCGAAGCACGGTTTCCCATAGGAATGCATTGAAAATCAATTAATGCATTCCTATGGTCAAAAAAAGTCCAAACAAACAAAGCCAAATTTGGTACAACAAGAGTTTATTAAGTGCTCTTTAAAGTCACACATACTGTAAAGAGCATTTCAAAATTCAAACCCAGAATTTTTTTAAAAAAACAGCAGAGTGGCCCAATGGTCACAGAAAATCATAAAAATGTAGAAAAAAAACCACAAGCTTCCAGATTTTTGCAAAACCCTCCCCAACTGTTCCCCCAGCCACCCAGCACACAGAAATTCAAATCCAGAATTTTTTTTAAAAAAGCAGCAGAGTGGCCCAATGGTCACAGAAAATCATAAAAATGCAGGAAAAAAACCACAAGCTTCCAGATTCTTGCAAACCCCTTCCCAACACCAAGTCCTTGAATTCCAAACACCCCAATCCAAAATCCAAACCCCCCCAAAAAAGTTTTAAAAGCTTAACTTACCAAATGGCTGCAAAAGAAGTTTTGGAAAAGCTTCAAAAATCACCAAAGCCTTTAAAAACCTCAAAAAAGGCTACTATGTACACTCCTCGAAGTCAAGTCGCAACTGTATTAACGGTGTTAAGAAAAAGGAAACAAACTTGCAAGACGTTTTCGTTTTGCGAAGCAAGCCCATAGGGAAATTCGTCTTGCAAAGCAGCTCAAAAACGGAAAACCCTTTTGTCTAGCGAGTTTTCCGTCTTGCGAGGCATTCGTCTTGCGGGGCACCACTGTATTCAGATAGACATGAATGGGGCTTCTTGAACAGGACACTCTCCTGGAGGTGTGGATGGATTATTTGTAGCAGCCCAAAATTCAGTTTGGGATGCACAGTTCCTTATCTGTAAGGGTTCTTCGGAGTCACTGCACATAAAAGTGCTGCACAAAACCAGTGATTTTGATTGGAGAGAATGATTGTGCATCTTGGAAGATATCATTCCCACAGTCATTGTAATACCTGAAACAAAGTAGCCCAAAGCCTTATTTTGAGATGCAGGGCTTATAAACTTCAGTTCCAGCTAATTCAGCTGCATCAAACTTTCATAGAAATAAGGACTTGGGAAGCAGCTAATAACCAGGTTTAGTCTTGTGGCAACTTGCACATCTTTTATATTGAGTTTACTTACATTCCTGCAGAGAGTTTCTGCCAACATTGTAACTACCAGTAAATGGAATTCAATCATACATAGAAACGTAATGTGTACAAAAAGGGCACATTGCTAGAAGTTAGTTCACCACCTTTACCCTACTTAAAAACACAAATAACCATGCTGTGCCACAAACATAAAGGTTTACGGCGCCCTCTCTTTTTGTTTCCCCCCCTCTGTAGATAAGAGATGTCTCTTTCTTTTTGTTCTCTTAGCTACTAGTATCTATTACATGTAAACTCTTTTCCTGCCAGGAAGTTCAATATAGATAGGGTTTTGCTACATTTTATTCTCACACCAACTCTGTGAGATAGGTTAGTCTGAGAGAGTGATTGGTCCAACACCCCCCAGTGATATTCAAGGCTGAGTAGAATTCAAAGATGGGTTTCAGCAGACCTAGTCTGACATCCTACTATACTATGCTACACTACCAGCTAACCATCAGGTCCATCTGAATCTCTCTTGCCCTTATATTTCTCACCTCATGGTGCACCACAGTTCACCCTGCATATAGATATCTCAGATGTTTCAGTGTACAAGTCATTATTTACTTCTTACCACCACCCCAATAGAACCCCATTGACTCTTCACACCTTGAATTACTTCTGAGAGAGCATATTCCAGGAACTCTGGAGACTGAGGCTGCAGGCATATATATATGGGAGTAATTGAAAATGGGACTGACCACTGTATAGGCATGGATAGGATCGCGCTGTGAGCCATCTTGAAAAACTGACCATGCATCTGTGGTGGGCTTTCATTGGTAAGATATCTCTCGCCCCACCTGTAGGAGTTTTTCAACAGAACAAAACAGTCAACAGAACACTGAAAGGAGGAAACCACTCGAAAATAATGAGAATAACGTCTGTATATTTTGCCACATATCCCAGGTGCTATCAACGCTCGAAACCCATTTGGGGTTTCTATTTTCAAATGAAAGCCAGGATTTTATGGATTAGTCTCACAGGTAGGAGCATGGGATTTATGTTGTGGGGAGAGCAGGGCATCCACCTGTCCTCATCCTCTGCCTGGCTCTGTCCAGCAGGACATGTCTCAACAACAGTTGTTTTAAATCACTTTGTTTTGACCCCAAGTGCTCAGAAAAACTTGTCGAAATCTTTCTACAATTTTTACTTTCAGTTAAGCATCTTCATTTATTTCACTTGATTGGAGGTGGGGTAGGCATCCGCCCCCAAGGGTGCCAACTTGATTAAAATACCGGAGGGGGGGGCAGGTAATGCCCCACCTCGCATAATCGATCGCATGACACACGGCACACACGGCGCCCCGTTTTTGCTCCTGAAGGGCTCTTTTTGCGCGGTCCAGAGGAGACCCCGTTCTGTGCATTTCAAGGAGGGGTTTTTTGTTTCCCGCCGTTTCTGTGCTAAGTGCGGGACGGAAGCTACGGCGCCAAGCAGCCCCGCTTGGGTGGGTGAGAGGAGGAGACACAGCACGAGAGAGATGCCGGTCTTTCCCCACAGCTTGGCGGGTGTGTGTGGGGGGGGTGCCTTTGCAACAGCCCCCACCGCGCGCTCGGGCGCGCGCGCCTCGCTCTTTTTGGCGCCTTCATTGGTTTCAAGCGGCCCTCCCTCGCCTGGGGGAAGCCATGCCGCGCGCTTCCAAAACAGAAAGCCCTCAGGAGCTCCCCACGTTATTCGGCGTGGTTTACTCGGAAGTAAGCCCTACCAAGTACAAGGGCGCTCACTGGAAAGGCGCCAACCCCACCCCTCTGAGGCAGCGCTGTGTTATGGCTCCAGGAGCCGCTCCGGAAATATCTCCCCCCCCCCCGTCACCGCTTGACGGGAATGTTCTAGAGATAGAGAAGTGATAGCGGCGTATCCTCAGCTGCGCGCGCATCCCCGAAAAGACTGAAAATTTTCCACTGCTGCTGCTGCTGCCTCTACCCTGATAGCGGAGCGCGTGGCCGCCGCCCCTCCCGGTCACATGACGAGGCGTTTAGTCACCTCTCTTCGCCCAGGGCAGGGCAGGTTGGTTCAAAGCATCCGCGCCGAAGCCGGAGCAAACACAACCCGTGACACAATGCAGTGGATGTTACAATGGCGAGAAGAAGCAAGCTCCGGCTTGTGTATGCGCTGGGTTGGCTTTGCCCACAATAAAGCTGCATTGCTCTGCACACATCCTGTGTGTAGGAAAGGGATTGAGGCCGATCAAGATACGGAAGTCACATGATGTGTGATGGAAATGGGATATGTTTGAAATGCACAACAATGCGGTTATATGCGAGGCCCGTTTCATCACTGAGAATTTAGTTGCTGACCCACTATTGATTCCCTCTTCTCTCGTCCTGGCTATATTGAGGGGCGGGGGAGAGGGTAAGGAGGCAATTGCTCCCCACTCCATGAACCATAACCCCCAGATTTTATAGTCCCAAAAATCACAGAATCCTAGAGTTGGAAGAGACCCCAAGGGTCATCTAGTCCAACCCCCTGCAATTGCAGGAATCTCAGCTAAAGCATCCATGACAGATGGCCATCCAACCTCTGCTTAAAAACCTCCAAGGAAGGAGAGTCTACAGTCTCTCAGTGACGACCTTTCCATTGCCCAACGACTCTTACCCTTTCTCCCTATGTTTAGTGGGAAACTCCTTTCTTGTAATTTTAAGCCATTGGTTTCAAGTCCTACCCTCCACAGCAAGAGAAAATAAGTGTGTTTCTTCTTCCATGTGGCAGTGAATCCTTGAGATATTTGAAGATGGCAATCATATCTCCTCTCAGTCTTCTCTTTTCCAGGCTAAACATACCCAGCTCCCTCAACCGTTCCTCATAAGGCTTGGTTTCTAGACCTTTGATCCATCTTGGTTGTCCTCGTCTGCACACATTTTATTCAAAGTTTCTAGCATTTGTAGAACCTCAGATGCAAGATGAAAATGTGCAGGCATTATTTTTGTGAGAAATTAGCCTGTTTCCCTCTTTCGGTGTTTTCTTTACCCAACTCCAAATCCTCCCCTTCAAAAAAAAAATTCCTAGCAGTCACAATCCGCCACAATCTGCTTCTCCTGTCCCTATATTTACCATCTGTTACTATGTTCAGGATAATGTTTACTTTGACATGTCTTTACATATGGAGGCTTCCAGTGTGATTAACAATCCTAATTATCAAGGGCTGTAAGTAACAGCAAAGGCAGGGGCAGGCAGTAAGCCATGGCATTGCGGGTGGGGCTAAATGTTGGCTGTTTCTTCCATTAACACAATTATGCATACACACAAGTAACATGGGAAGAGGGCTTAGGTTGTATAGAGTTCATCATCTCCTTCAGTCTGGGCTCCAGAGCTTGGGAAGCTTTTATTTCAAACTGCAACGATTACATTTCTTAAATTAGTAAATAAGCCGAAGACCTAAATAACTAGTGTTATATTAATCGCATGGCTCACAGCCACATCAGGGGATTTGAACAATTAAATCTTAGAGGTGTGCGCAAATTCCATTGAGACTAATGAGAGCTCTTTACTGACATTAATTGCAGTGCAGGGCAGAGGATATTCCATCAGGATGGTGACTGGGGAGCAAAAGCTGAAACTTATCTTTGTGCTGTGGTCAAGTTGGAAATAGTTTTATATGGCTGACCATCAAGAAAATGCCATACACTCAGTAACACACATTGCCCCTCCTGTACCTAGGATTAAATGTTTAAAATCCCCTTGCATGGCTGTGAGCCATGAAATTAGCCTAACATGTGCTTAAGTCTCCAGACAAGCTTGTTATTAACCAGTGCCTTTTTAAAAAATGAAGAAATCTCAGATCTTTTTCACAACTGATGGATGAGGGTAGAGGCTGTGTATATCGTCTCATATTTAGGATTTGCATGAGTACAAGGGAATAAAACAGTAAAGATGTTTCATGAAGTCAGCTAAACAAATATGAATAAACACAAGGCATATCCATATTTCATAACTTTGGCTGCACAAATCAGAATACACGAATTAGCATCTTAGGCTGCAGTCCTGAACCCATTTACCTGGGAATAAGGTCCACTGAAATTTAATGGGTGTTGATATTAATTTTGGAAATTGTTGTTAACTGTGGTCCAAAATCTTGCTTTTTTCAGGCACTCACATTTTAAGCAAATTACTCTTATTTCATGTAAGTCTGGTCAGACTGACCTGTTTGCTTAGATATGCATGAGTGCTGTGATAGAACTAGTAATAAGAATAATTAAGTATAAACGGTGCCTTTTTGGAGAAATGTCCTATTCTCTGGAAGGATGCATCTGGGATATAAACATGATTGTTTTATAGGGGAAAGACTGTGATAGCGCCTATGTCAAGATAACCTTTGTGCTTTTGAAGGTAATTGCATGCCACAGGCATCTGGTTGGCCACTGTGAGAACAGGATGTTGAACTAGCCAGACTATAGGACTGATCCAGCAGGGCTTTTCTCATTTCACATTAAGTTCTTTACTTAAATTCATTTCACTTTCAAATGTTCAGTTCTGCCTTGAGAAAATAATTCGCTATGCTCCTTTCTCCATTAACAAATGCCTGTGACCTGCTGTTTTCAACATGCCCTTATTTTGCTTCCCAGAAACTTGCAAGCAGATGCACCAATTCAAGTATATTGGTAAGTTTCAATTCAATTGAACTGTAAATTGAACTGAGTGAGCCTAGTAGTGCCATTTGGGCAGTGTGGGAGCTAAGTATTTGCCTGTGAATTGGATGAAACAGAGAACCTTTCACGGGCCTTGGTTGGTAGTCAACAAAATTCTACTCCGAGTGGACATACTGTATTTCATGGGGATGCGGGTGGCGCTGTGGTCTAAACCACTGAGCCTCTTGGGCTTGCCAATCAGAAGGTTGGCGGTTTAAATCCCTGTGACGGGGTGAGCCCCTGTTGCTCTGTCCCAGCTCCTGACAAACTAGCAGTTCAAAAGCATGCCAGTGAAAGTAGATAAACAGGTATCGCTGTGACGGGAAGGTAAACTGCGTTTCCATGCACTCTGGTTTCCATCAGAAGCAGTTCTGTCACGCTGGCCACATGATCCGGAAAGTTATCTGTGGGCAAATGCTGGCTCCCTTGGCCTGAAAGCGAGATGAGTGCCACAATCCCATAGTTGCCTTTGACTGGACTTAACCATCCAAGGGTCCTTTGTTGTTGTTGTTTAGTCGCTTAGTCGTGTCCGACTCTTCATAACCCCATGGACCAGAGCATGCCAGGCACTCCTGTCTTCCATTGCCTCCCACAGTTTGGTCAAACTCAGATTGGTAGCTTTGAGAACACTGTCCAACCATCTTGTCCTCTGTTGTCCCCTTCTACTTGTGTCTTCAATCTTTCCCAACATCAGGGTCTTTTCCAGGGAGTCTTCTCTTCTCTTGATGTGGCCAAAGTATTCAGGATCTTTCCTTCCAATGAGCACTCGGGGCTGATTTCTTTAAGAATGAAGAGGTTTGATCTTCTTGCAGTCCGTGGGACTCTCAAGAGTCTCCTCCAGCACCATAATTCAAAAGCATCAATTATTCGGCGATCAGCCTTCTTTATGGTCCAGCTCTCACTTCCATACATCACTACTGGGAAAACCATAGCTTTAACTATACGGACCTGTGTCGGCATTAAGATTGCTGGAAGAAATATCAACAACCTCAGGTATGCAGATGACACAACCTTGATGGCAGAAAGTGAGGAGGAATGAAAGAACCTTTTAATGAGGGTGAAAGAGGAGAGCACTAAATATGGTCTGAAGCTCAACATCAAAAAAACTAAGATCATGGCCACTGGTCCCATCACCTCCTGGCAAATAGAATGGGTCCTTTACCTTTTACTATATTTCATTGACCTAACTTAGTCATGTTCATTTATTTCAGTGGGTCTGCTCTGTGTAAAATTTAATTTCATATTACCCAATGTTTATGGAGAAATAATGGTCCTAGTAAATATGTTTCTGGATTTTGTTTTGTTTTTTGTTTTGCACTGCAATCCTGCTTGGGAGTAAGCCCAGTTCAACTCAGTGGGGTTTACTGAGCAGACATGTTACATATTTTACCTGCTGCAACAGTAAAATATAAAGCAGTGGTTCCCAAACTCCCTCTTGGCCCAGACCACTTGAAAATTGCTGATGGTTCTGGCGAACCACTTAATTATTTTTCTGCCAGTTGTAGCAATTATAACATGCTGTGCTAGTCACAGTATGATTTTAATTCTTATTCTCATTGTTCCTTTTATTTCTTATGTATTGTATTTTATTGCATTGCAACCTGCATTTCACAGAATTCATATTGTAATGTGATGGCAGGAGAAATAAACGAAGCAATAAAAATACAATTAAAAATCAATGAGAAATGAGCACAAGCTGTGGACCACCTGAATGAAACTTGTGGACCACTGCTGTTTGGGAACTGTTGATATATAGCGTGATATCCAGTTGTGGCTTTCTGCTTGCACAACAGACTCCCAGTTATGCAAACAGGATTTCTCTAACCTCTGCTCCCCCAGCATACTTAAAACAGTCACCTTGACTTTCAGTGCCAGTTAAGAGATTTAGCTATGTCACTGTGATGAAGCTGGAAGCCTTCTTCTGTTTTTTCAGTTAATTATTTATTTTGGCTATACAAGACCAAACTTCGTTTTACAACGGGAGCATGGATATAATAAAGGTTGACTGGCCTCTTTTCCTGTTTATACTACTGTACTTCTAACTATTTCTACAGTTGCTGTGTCATGCTTTATCCTCGTTAAGTTGTGCTCCACCCACAGTATTACTCAGCAAAAAATATATATCGACTGCACTGAACATGAGAGAAGCAAGCTGACATGACATCGTTGTTTGGTTGAGCATTATAAGTAAGATAAACAAAAATGAAACTGCAAAAGAATATGAAGACACAAGGCTATGTTAATGATATAATACCTTTGAATAGTCACATTCATGTATGCACAAAAAAGAAATAGTTTGCAATTATCCTGTACATTTAAATACTGCAATGTGTAGTTTAGCTCTCTTCTCCCTCACATGCTATTCAGATTAGTTGTTGCACCCTAGCAAAATTGCCTGCTTTATATACAGGGAACCAGGCAGAGGGCCTTCTTGGTAGTGGCACCTGCTCTGTGGAACACCCTTCCACTAGATGTCAAAGAGAAAAACAACTACCAGACTTTTAGAAGACATCTGAAGGCAGCCCTGTTTAGGGAAGCTTTTAATGTTCGATGGATTACTGTATTTTAATATTTTGTTGGAAGCCACCCAGAGTGGCTGGGGAAGCCCAGCCAAATGGGCGGGGTATAAATAATAAATTTATTATTATTATTATTATTATTATTATTATTATTATTATTATTATTATACCTGCCTGATAAATTTCTGGTTTATGATGCCAGCATGTAATTTATACTGAGGATTTACAGGGCATTTTAAGGAACATAACTCCCCCCCCATTTCCTTCTAGAGATCATCAGGAAGGATTGTTTTCATAGATAATACTCCTTAATAGGAGAAAGAGTGAATATTCTACAGCAGTGGGTAGATAGAGTTGTAGAGTTGGAAGGGACCACAAAGGTCATCTAGTCTAACACTCTGCAATGCAGGAATTTTTTGCCCAACATTGGGCTTGAACCCTGAGATTAAGAATCTCATTAAGAGTGTCATTCTCTGCTGGCAGAGCTATCCAGCAACTGACTGAGCTATCCAGCAGCAGGTAGATTTCCTGATCAAGTATATCAAATACATAAACAAAATAACTTTATAACTTTATAAAGTGCTTGTGATTCACCTTGTTATTAAATGAAGGATCTCCCTTTTATATACATCCCTCCCCCACCTATTAAACCTCTTTAGTGTAGGGATTACTTATTTCTATTTTTAGTTTTTAAGGGTTTGAGATAGCAATTAAAATAACAATCAAATGCACAATGGGTTATGTTAGAGGAAAGAGCAGAGGAATAGTCGAAAAGGAATGTACTAACATAAATAATATTTTTTACAGAAGAACAGAATCATATGGATGTTAATGCTGATATACTCTGCAGAAATAACAGTGGGAATATTGATCCTTTGATGTGCTGGTACAGAAAGTATCTTCAATGTATGAAGAGCATTGGACTACTGTAGAGTTTGTGTAGTGTTTGAACATCACCTTTTGAAGCTGTATAGTTCAGACTTTGTGGAGATTCTATCTAGAAAGACCATGGAGGCTGTTAGGGGAAAGCTGTGTGTCAGGGATACTGAACTCTATGCTACTTCCAGTCACTATCAATAGTATGCAGGGGTGATAAGGTCATGACCTGCACATGAGGTTAAAAAGAGATTATGTAACAGGAAAATATATATCTATTTGCACAACTGTTATTTATGTGTTTACACTGGGGGTATCTTAGGTCTGCTTCCTATGTTTATGCTTTTCTTACATGCAGAACACCTTTCTTTGCAGGCTAGACCAGGCATAGGCAAACTCAGCCCTTCAGATGTTTTGGGACTACAACTCCCATCATCCATAGCTAACAGGATCAGTGGTCAGGGATGATGGGAATTGTAGTCTCAAAACATCTGGAGGTCGAGTTTGCCTCTGCCTGGGCTAGACCATGAGGTGGTTTCAGGTGACATGGTTTGCCCAGGTATGTAACCAGTCTACACCGTCTCTCATAGTCCAGGGGGTCTAAACCCACCACCCATCACTCAAACATTGCTGTGGGTTGTGGTGGGCCACTTCCAGATTTTTCTGCCCATTGTTGCAATTGCAATGTGCCTTGCTGGACGCTATAGGAATCATAGAACTGTAGAGTTGGAAAGGACCCCAAGAGTCAGCTAATCCAACCCCCCATTTTTAATTGTGTTTTATTGCTTCTTTCCCCCTTGTATATTGAAATGTAGCGTTGGAAGGGACCCTGAGGATCATCTAATCCAACCCCCTGCATTGCAGGAATATGCAGCTGTCCCATAGGGGATTGAACTTGCAACCTTGGCATCATCAGCAGCACGCTCTAAGCAACTGAGCTATCTAGGCTGGCAGGATAGACAGGAGACAATATAAGGAATTAAAAAAGCAATTAGAATACAATTAACAGTCCATCTGAATGTTTAACACAGTGGATGTGACGTCTCCCATCTTCAGCCAGAAATCTACAGACTTGTTGTGGGCCACCTGAATGAAGCTTGCAGATCACTGGTGGTCTGTGGACCACAGTCTGGGGAACCCAGTGCTGCTCCATATGACAGGGAGGAGATAGCAGGGGTGGGGTTGGCACGGATGTCAAATAAAAACTGAAAATTTGTGGTGAACATTCAAATCAATAACGTTGTGAAGGCTCCTCAGAGGAACGACAGGAAAGGAGTAGGGTGAGAACAGCAAGAAAGTTATTTCTTTGGGGATTAAATATCATAAATTCAAAGACTGGCAATAGAGATCTAGACAAGGAAATGTGTCAATACCTTGCCGAAAGTAATGAGTGAAAACGTTTGGACTCGCCCAAAGTGTAAGAACATAGTGCTGTAAAATACAATCACTGACTCTGTTGCACAATTGGCCAGTCATTTCCTGCATGCTTTGGTCTTGTGGGAATTTGGGGGTAGTTAGAGCAGTTAGGTTTGTTTGATTACATGCTATATATGTCTTTATTCCAGAACATCAAGTTCCATAGAACATACTGCTTACCCCATAAATCTACACTCTGTTTTTCCATGGCTGATCCACTGCTTAATATAGACTAGGAATGGGTGGACTTAGCCAAGGGAATTTTGCACAGTAATCTGTCCCATTTGATAGCTGGAGTCAGTGGCGTAGCGTGGGGGGTGCAGGGGGGGCCGGCCGCACCGGGCGCAACATCTGGGGGTTAGGTTTAGGGGGCGCAAATCCATGGGTTAGGGGGCGCAAATCCACGGGTTAGGGGGCGCAAATTACTTGCCTTGCCCCGGGTGCTGACAACCCACGCTATGCCACTGGCTGGAGTAAAAGGTTCTACAAAATTTTCGTAGACTGTTGGATTCCAAAAGGGATATGTACTAGAATCAGTCTGTGGCTCAGTCTCAGTATAAGTCAGTAGATATCATCACAGGCATTTTACATGTTCATACACATTGAGTGCATACACACACGCATATCTTTAAAAAAACAAATATTCAAATGGTACAATTGAACAATTACATGCAGAGTGGGAGATTTCATTGCATTCAGTTTTGCATTCAGTTTTGCAGAAAACTGAGTGTTCATACCTTAAGCATTCATCTTTAATGCCCAATTTTGGCTTGGGCTGAATTTCATTGGATTGGCTCATCAGAGTAAGGAAATCATATTCCAGAAGAAAGTATTTTAAGTACGGTAAACAGATAAGCAAAGAGCAAACCAGCTTGGTATTTTATGACATCATTTAATAGTATAAACTTGTGAGGGAAGCAGGAGGGAATTGGGTTTTGGTTCTTTATAATGTAGACACAAAATCTTTGGGTGGTATCTCACTAGGCCAGTGTTTCCCAACCTTTTTTGGGCAAAGGCACACTTGTTTCATGAAAAAAATCTCGAGGCACACCACCATTACAGCCCCGTGACGTCAGCGCGCATGTGGGGGCTAAATGAGTCATGCACATGTGGGGGCTAAATGAGGACGAAGACCGGGCACAGAGGAGGGTTCAAATCACCCCACCTGGCCAGGACAATCCCTGGGTGCTCCCTTGGGCCACTCGCTTTACCCACCTCGCAGGGCTGTTGTTGCGAGGATAACACGGGGAGAACCACGCGCACCCCCGGGAGCTCCTTGGAGGAGAAAGAGGGCGATGAATGCAATGCATGAAATATATGAGAGGCGACCAGGTTTTGCAGGTGAGGGGCCCCCGCCAGCCTCCGCTTCCAACACCCGGCGCAACGACGCCGAAGTTTCCCCCCGGGCTCGGCTTGGGGAGCAGCGCTGCTCCCCCCCGGCTCCCCTTCGCCCTCCCGGCTCTCTCTGCCACCCACTGGGGACCCCCCTCACCTGCCAAGTCCGGAGCGCCGGTGGAAGTTGCATGCATGCATGCAGGGCGCCGCGTTGCCATTGCATTGCACTGAACTCCATGCAACGCCTGCACGCATGCATTGCCTTGCACGCCCGCCAAGGGGTCTCCCCGCGGTCCGATGCGTCCCCTCCGGCGCGGGTGCAGCATTGCAAAAATTAAAAACCCCCGACGCAGCCCTACCTGGGGGGCAGCCTCCTCCTCCGCCGCTCCGCCTCCGCGGGGATCCCCGGGCTCCATCCTGCCGCCCGATCTCCGCGGGGGCGCAGGCAGGCTGCGCGGGGTCTGCACGGAAGAGCCCCTGCCCACCCGGCCGCCGCCGCTGCGCTCATTCCATGGCCGGGAGAAAAGCGCTTCAAACAAAACGCCCGGCCCGCCAGACCACGCTGGGAAACGTAGTTTGCGCACCCCGCGCGGGCGCGGAGCCCAAGGGCGAGGGGACTACGGATCCCGGCAGCCCCCGCGCCAGGGACGGAGGGGGAGAGGCCGGGTGCAGGGATGGAGGGACGGGTGGGCGAGCGAGTGAGTGAGTGGCAGCCGCCAAGCCTTGGCCGAGAGCCAGGAAGGGCCTCCCCGGAGGAGGAGGAGGAGGGAGGCGCAGAGCGGGAGGGAGGGAGGGAACCCCAGGGGTCATCTAGTGACGGCGCCCCAATCGAAAATTTGACTTAAAAAAAAATATCTTTCGAATTTTTAAATTTTTCCCGCGGCACACCAGGCAACATCTCGCGGCACACTAGTGTGCCGCGGAACAGTGGTTGGGAAACACTGCACTAGGCCATATGGTGTGACATTCGATATCACCCACAAACTATATTTAATTTTCTAAAATAAGGCACTTCTTGTGTTGGGGAACTTTGCAGTCCTTTGTAAGAAAAGGAAGTGGTCAAGTTCAGTTAACTAGCTATCCATTTACTGAAATGAATATACAAAATCATGTGTACATAACCATGGAGTTTAATAGATGACAAATTCCACAGTGAACTGCACTCTAATTGTAAAGTCATACCTGCTTGCAGGTAGACCTCTAACCAGTCTGGTATCACTTCATTTGCTTCCATGCTTTTATAATGGCCAAAGGTTCCTTTCAGCTTGCCATATTTGTGCATTCATTGTTAATATATAGGGTTATGCACTGACAACCTTAAGAGTTTATTGTGCACTGGAATTTTGCACTAAATTTTCTAATAAAGATGCATCCAATATCAGTTTCTGAGCTTTGAAAACTACACTTGCATTATAGATAGAACCCTGCTTAAAGTTTCTGTTTTGCAGATGGGAACATGAGTCTGATATATTGTAACTTGCTGCTATGGAACAGGGGAGAGCTGGGTTTTGAACGCAGCTATTTTAAGTTCTTTGTCCATGGAGTTCCATGGACTGCAAGAAGATCAAACCCATCCATTCTTAAGGAAATCAGCCCTGAGTGCTCACTGGAAGGACAGATCCTGAAGCTGAGGCTCCAATACTTTGGCCACCTCATGAGAAGAGAAGACTCCCTGGAAAAGACCCTGATGTTGGGAAAGATTGAGGGCGCAAGGAGAAGGGGACTACAGAGGACGAGATGGCTGGACAGTGTTCTCGAAGCTACCAGCATGAGTTTGACCAAACTGCGGGAGGCAGTGGAAGACAGGAGTGCCTGGCGTGCTCTGGTCCATGAGGTCACGAAGAGTCGGACACGACTAAACGACAACAACAACATTTTAAGTTCAGCCAGAAGAGTTTATCTGCTGGGCTTAACTACCGTATTTTGCGCCCCATAGGACGCTCCGGCCCATAGGACGCACCTCGTTTTTTTGGGGGGAAATAAAGAAAAAAAATTATTTCCCCCCCAGGTGCGGGGCTGGAAGAACCAGGTCGGGGAACAGTGGGAAGGCACGGTCTGCCTCCCTGCTGTCCCCCGAGCTTGTGGGGCTGGCAATGGGCAGAGCTGTGCTGATCCCAGGACTGCAGGCAGCTTTGCGCGGCCACCGGGAGTGGGGCGGAGCTTCGCCCCCGGCTCCCGGTGGCCGCGCAAAGCTGCGCTGATCCCGGGACTGCAGGCAGCTCTGTGCAACCCTCGGAGCCGGTCTCCCGAGGGTTGCGCAGAGCTTCCTGAAGCCTGGAGAGCGAGAGGGGTCGGTGCGCACTGACCCCCCTCGCTCTCCAGGCTTCAGCGAAAGCCTGCATTCGCCCCATAGGACGCACACACATTTCCCCTTCATTTTTGGAGGGGGAAAAAGTGCGTCTTATGGGGCGAAAAATGCGGTACCTATAATTGCTTTGTATGAGCAAAGTATTAAACAATGGTTTGCTATAGTGATGTTTGCTTTTAGAAGTTTGAGCAGTGCCTTGTTCCCCTGCCCTGCTTGTTGTTAAGAGGCTGTCAGTTTCAAGTGGGATGTTGGAGCAGCACAATATTGCAAACCTTGTTGTATGCAGCATAATGCAGACCGACAGGGAAGGGCTTTAGTTCAGTGGCACAGCATCTGTCTCGCACCCAGATTCCATCCCCAGCATCTCTGGGTTGTTTTGAGAAAGTTTCCTACCTGAAAACCTGGAGAGCCACTGCTACTCAGTGTAGACAATACTGAACTAGAAGGATCAATGCATCTGTGGTTGCCATATGTCCTCTTTTTCCAGGATGCACCCTCTTTTTCATGGGTAGAGTCATCATAGCAACCCATAGTTAAAAGTAGAAGTCAGCAAATGCTTCCTCTTTTTTGCTCTTCAAAATATGGCAACCCTAAGTTTGCTCCTATGCAATTTGATAAGGAAGTGTGAGAGTAAGGCTCATCTAAGAAAGAGCTGGGCTGGAAGGTTTAAGGAAGGAGTGAAGGGGTTTGGACAGAGCAGAAACAGCAAAAGATGTAAGGTTGATCGTGACAGAGGTCTTCTGCTGCCACATTCACACAATACATGTAAACGACTGTGATGACGTTTGAAGCAATCACGTCTTCCCCCAGAGACTTCTGGGAGCTGTAGTTTGTTAGGGATAAAAAAGTAAAGGGACCCCTGACCATTAGGTCTAGTCATGGCCAACTCTGGGGTTGTGGTGCTCATCTCGCTTTATTGGCCGAGGGAGCCGGCGTACAGCTTCCGGGTCATGTGGCCAGCATGACTAAGCCACTTCTGGCGAACCAGAACAGCGCACGGAAACGCCGTTTACCTTCCCGCCGGAGCGGTACCTATTTATCTACTTGCACTTTGATGTGCTTTCGAACTGCTAGGTTGGCAGGAGCAGGACCGAGCAACGGGAGCTCACCCCTTTGTGGGGATTCAAACCGCCAACCTTCTGATCGGCAAGTCCTTGGCTCTGTAGTTTAACCCACAGCGCCACCCGCGTCCCTTGTTAGGGATACTGAGAGTTATTTGGAAACCTCTCACCCAAGATATGATTCCCGGAGTGGTTTAACAATCCATTCCTCCTTCCAAGGAACTCTGGGAATTGTAGCTCTGTTTGAGAAAGAGGAGTTTCCTAACAAACTGCAGCTCCCAGAATTATCTGGGGGAAGCCATGACTGTTTTGAGTGGCTTCTTAGAGCTTTAAATATATGGTGTGAATGTGACCACAGAAACATAACATTGTGGAGTTGGAAGAGACCCCAAGGGTCACCTAGCTTAACTTCCTGCAGCACAAGAATCACAGCTGAAAAATCCCTGACAGATGGTACATTTACATGGTGTGAATGTGGCCTATGTTAAAACTAAATAAAACATTAGTTGTTGGCTGACAGCAGTTTCCAGCTTTCTTCACTAATGGCACAAGGAACAGCATAAGAAAGAATCAAAATATTTTTATCATGGTATCAGCTGGCTCCAACTTACTACACAAAGCACTGAATCAAATTGCTCAGTTGGCAGGAGAATCATTGTGTTTCTATTTCCCCTCAGCAATCACATTGGTCTGCTATCAGGTCACCTGGACCCAGCAGGCAATTTTGACACTGTTTTGTTTCCCAAGGCTCTTAGCGAATCATTGCAATAAAGTTGTAGCCTTTTAACCCAGCAGAAGCTTTGTTATTTTTCTTGTAGTGTGCACCCTGTAGCAGACAAACATACCATGAAAACTAAAATAAAATGGAACGGCCCAGTTCACACCAGTGCTCAGCTGGGGGGGATTTTATACAAACTCTCAAAACACACCCCTTTTCAAGAGGAAGCAGCCGTAAGTGCTTAAGTTAAAGAAATATGTATTCAAAAAAGGAAGAGAAAGGTGTGTGAAAAACAGAGCACATGGTGTTGTAAACGCCAGGCCACTTTAAATTTTTTTTTTAATTGCAGGAAATGATTCATAAGCGAAGTATGTGTACAGTAAATGCTTTGAGTACAAAAAGTCCTAATAACTGAGTGAAAGCAAAGGAAGTGCAGTAATAGAAGAATTCAGTTATGTAATGCTCCCTCCCTTTTTTTACTATACACACAGGGTTGTTTTTTCTCGTACGTCAAAAACGGACCAAGCTACGCCTTGCCAGACACAAAAATACAATATTGCATCAATTTTACAATACTTCCTTAGGGAAAAGTATGTTTTTGGAAAGGTGTTGAACAACTCTATAAAACAAATGAAAGTAAATAAATACATGTATTTGTAAGATTTTTGCATATTGTAGAGTGTGTGTTTTTATGTCTAGGCAATTTATAATTGGATGGCATTATGTCTCGTGGTAAATATATTTGAAAAAAGCAAACCTGTTTAGGATTTTATTTTGCCTACTGTCAAAGTGGGCTCCGTAACATAGCAAAGAATTGGGTGCTCTGTGCAGTATTCTTAATCTCATCGAACCCTGACCTTATATTCCGCACAAACACAAGTTGGCAGAGTCTTTGCCATTGTATAATTTTTGAAGATCAAAGTGTCTCTGAAGTGTAATCTGGAGATATGTACAAAAAACCAAAACAAAACCGCAAAACAAAATAAAACAGCTCTAGATCACACCACAAGGCAGAGATACACATGCCTAGTCTCATTAAGTCAGGCTGGTTAAAGATGCATGAATGGATGAAGGAATGAGAGCATAAGGCTGCAATGTGATACCTGCACATAACTTCTGTTGATTTCCGTGGGATTTAAACATGCCTGTTTCTGGGATAGTAGCCAATACCTATAAGGTTTACTCACAAACCAAGATTTGCAACATTCTGCTCTTCACATCGCTTTTACAATCTATCACTAACAGACCCCCACTGGGACGATGATACACCATTTTAGTTGCAGTTTTACATGATATCATTGTAGCAAAATGAATTGGAAAGGATTGGTATTTTCTAGTACGCAGTAGGTGAATACGGTATTTAGCTTAGTGAACATTGCAACAGTGTATTATTGGAAGAGAAGGTAGGGTTATAGCCTATGTCCCAGGAGTGGAGAATCTGAGGCTTTCCTGGACTGCAATCTCCATCAGCCCCAGTCAGCACGGCCAGTGCCAGATTTACGTATAAGCTAAACAAGCTATAGCTTAGGGCCCCACTCTCTTGGGGGTCCCCAAAAAATTTAAAGGGAAAAAAACCTGGGATGTACGTTTCCAAAATATAAGATAAAAACAAATAAAATAAAACCTACATAACAGCAACAGTGTTTTGTGTTGTGTAGGCTCCTATGATGTAAGCAATGTGTCCCGCCTGCTAGCCTGCTCCCTAAAATATCACTGGTTTGCTCCTTTCTATATATAGGGTGCCTACATTCTGCATGGACTGGTTGCATGGCAGCATGGGCAAATGGCTCTAGATACCTATTAGGTCCATAAATTACCATATAGCATATATTCAACACAAAAAAACGGCGATAATTTGTTGTTGACAAGGGACAGCTGGACATATAAAGGGCCCCATTACCTTCAGTAGCTCAGGGCTTCATCAAACCTAAATGTGGCCCTAGGCACAGCCAATGATGAGCAGTGATGGGAGCTGTGGTCCAGCAACATTTGGATGGCCACAGGTTTCCTGTCTCTGTAACAGGAACAACAATAACAATAACAAGCCCATTATCCAAGTGCAGATTCTTACGTAGCCATAATTGTACCATCCAAGCAGAAGAGGGAAGTATCAGTGGGCTTGGGGAATCCCCAACATTTGCAGAAGTACACTTTAAAAGAAATAAAGAAAAGAAAACACTAAAACAGATGTATGAGAACTGACCTTGTTTGATGGACATAGAATGTAGACTGATAGGGCAAGGGACCCAGCCTGAAAACCAGGGGGGCAATGGAATGGAATATCCTGGGAAAGGGCATGGCTGGCTAGAACTCATAACAGCAGCACTCTGCATCCTTCCAGCTGAGATCAGACAGGCCTCCTCCAGCACTTAGGGAAGGAATACCTTTTTATTTTAGCAAGCATTTTAGGAAGATTCCTTATTTCATGGTTGGTTTTCACTGATGTTTTGTCTTTTAAATCTGACTGTGCACTGCTTAGAGACTCCAGTGTTATGTTGGTTGATGTGAATGATTGAAAAGAGTTGATCAGAAGTTTATTATGAAAGGCTAGTCAAAAGTACTTTTACTGTTCTTTGTGATGTGGATTCTTTTTGTGTGTGTAAGTAGCTTCACAAGCTGTGTAGACATGGTATTCATTTCTCATCTAGCTTTTTTATTATCTTACTACAGTGGTACCTTGGGTTACATGCGCTTCAGGTTACGGTACATACGCTTCAGGTTACAGACTCCGCTAACCCAGAAATAGTGCTTCAGGTTAATAACTTTGCTTCAGGATGAGAACAGAAATCGTGCTCCGGCGGCGCGGTGGCAGCAGGAGGCCCCATTAGCTAAAGTGGTGCTTCAGGTTAAGAACAGTTTCAGGTTAAGTACGGGCCTCCAGAATGAATTAAGTGCTTAACCTGAGGTACCACTGTACTGCCCACAGTCAGTACAGCGCGCGCACACACACCTCCAATGTTTGCTCATTTTGTTCATTTCACCATTAGGAATTATGGCGCAAGTTGCTAGCATGGTTATGATGCAACAGAGAAAGCAGTGGACGCAACCTCTGAACATTTGGAGGAGGGGAAGTCTTTACTCAAATACAAACAAAGGGATGGGGAGGCATAAAGAGGTGAATGACAAACAGGGAGTCTGTGATCCATGCAAGTGAAAGGACAGAATGGACAAATGGGTCAGTTTCCAAAGGCACAACCCATGTTTACTTTTCTATGACAGGATGAGATAAGTGACAGGTCAACAAAAAAGCTATATCCATGCTGTGGAACCAGTTTTCCTTAAAGCAGGTTGAGGCCATTTAACTAGTATGCAGACATGTCCTTAGATTAAATACTACTGGGAATGCAAATCATTTTGACTTGGCATCACAGAGCATTGCTCCTATGTCAGTTGTGATTGTGAAAAGTTGGTCAGAAGACCTGCTCAAAAGTACTTTTACTGTTCTTTGTTATGTGTGTATGTAGACCTTGGGCTTATGGCTATTGTGTGAATGAGAAGCATCTCAGGGAATATGTTGTCATAATTAATCATCAAACTTTATTGTGGTCGCAGACCAGCATAAGATAAAAACATGCAAAAAAAAAAAAGCTCAAAAGACTTAAAGAAGAAAGGGATAAAAGCTAATATGTAAAAGTGATTAAAACTCACATATACTTAAAACATAAAGAAACAGAAGACAAACAAAAGTGAGTATAAGGAAGGGAATCTAGCGACTGAGTATTTGACATCTGGGTTTTGTTGTCACGATTAATGCCCATATAACCCCATTATTTAACTTATGTACAATAGCATCTAAGTGAGAAATAGAAGTACATTTCCTGCAAAGGACCTGAGATTGTCACTTCCCAGTGTTCTGACAGTGAAACTTTCCCCTTTTTGTTTCTGAAGAGAGGAGCTTTTGAAATCATGACTATTCTTATGGCAGCAACACTATAGAAGTCTTCCAATAGTAAAGGGAAACATTAGAAGGACAGCATGTTGGTCTGGAAGGAATGTAAACAAATGTCTTTTATTTAGAATTTCGAACCTCATCTGAGAAGCCACATTTACACATCACTTAACTGAGAGAGAGAGAGAGAGAGAGAGAGAGAGAGAGAGAGAGAGGAAGTAGGGCTTGTTTTCTTAGAGCATCCAATTTGTTCGCATAACTGATTGAATGTTCAGTAAAAAGAAACAAAGTCCGAAAGTTAATACCCTAGGCGCCAAGAGCATGTCTGTGGAAGAGGAATGTAGCCAGACATTTCTGATATGCAATGCATTAATCCCTCATAGGTTTATTCTCTTTTATAAAGAGCTAGATCATTATGATGCGACAGGAATCAATGGACTTTTAACATGCATGCATTAGCTGTCCACGCTACAGAAAACATTTGCCACCACGAGCTAGTTGACAACAGCTTGAAAACAATTCCTGAATCATTTTGTGAGCAGATCCTATTGGAGAGGGGCTAGGGAGGTGAGGAAGGTTGAGAAGTGTGGGTGGCGCTGTGGGTTAAACCACAGAGCCTAGGACTTGCCAATCAGAAGGTCAGCGGTTCGAATCCCCGTGATGGCGTGAGCTCCCATTGCTCAGTCCCAGCTCCTGCCAACCTAGCAGTTCAAAAGCATTTCAAAGTGCAAGCAGATAAATAGGTACCGCTCCAGCGGGAGGGTAAACGGCATTTCCATGCGCTGCTCTGGTTTGCCAGAAGGGGCTTAGTCATGCTGGCCACATGACCTGGAAGCTGTACGCCAGCTCCCTTGGCCAATAAAGCGAGATGAGCGCCGCAACCCCAGAGTCGGCCACGACTGGACCTAAGGGTCAGGGGTCCCTTTACCTTTAGGATCTGCAACAGGGCAGGGCTACCTTTTTATTTTCTGCTCAGGGATGTTTGGAGGGTAGTACGTCAGGGGCTGCATATTGACAGAGGACAGGGCTGGGGTCCAAATGAGTGATACCACCTCCTTTATACTCTTTCCAGCACCTCCATTTACCTCTCCTTGCCAGCTGCATGCAAGTAGAGGAAGAGGCACACAAACGTAGGCCTAGGTTTGCTCTCTCCTAGTCCCCACAGAGTGGCTACCTATGCACAGGGTTGCAAGACTGGATGGTGTATGAGCTTCCTTGCATACTTCTGAAAGCACAGTGGTACCTCAGGTTACATACACTTCAGGTTACATACGCTTCAGGTTACAGACTCCGCTAACTCAGAAATCGTGCTTCAGGTTAAGAACTTTGCTTCAGGATGAGAACAGAAATCGTGCTCTGGTGGCGTGGCAGCAGCAGGAGGCCCCATTAGCTAAAGTGGTGCTTCAGGTTAAGAACAGTTTCAGGTTAAGAACAGACCTCCAGAACGAATTAAGTACTTAACCCGAGGTACCACTGTAGTCAGAACTTTGCAGGATCAGAAAAGTGAAGAGACATGCATGCCTTGCACACTTCTCCACTTTTAAAGTCTAGGGCGTACATTGATTTTGCTGAGGGGCTATTTGTTTTTAAGGGTTCATACACAGGTTGTAGGGCAATATAATGGCAGCCATCACTAAAGCAGGAACAATGCCCGACAGAATGGTCCTTTCTCCAACTGAGCTCATTCGTCAGACTGAATAATGCGAGCAAAGGAATTTACACAGTAACTCAGCTTGGCTGTATTTTTCTTCTACTTGGGCGAGAGAACATCTAGGCTGATTACACATCAGGGTGTGTACTAAAACACAGATGGGGCTGTTGGTGCTTTGCGTTATACCGGAGGAAGTGTGCCCGTAGGTGTGCTGGGGCCATTGTAGCAGTGCTGGAAAACTCATTTATGACAGTCCACACAGGTTACGCTTTTGGAAATGGACCTGCCTGCCTATTATGTCCTTTAAATTGGAAGCAGCTGGAGTAGACCAGACAGAGGCTGGAGAAAACTGTGAGCAGAGATGTGGTCTTTTCCCATCCTTGCCCCATCCCCTGGAAACTCACCAAACTTGCACTTGGACAGTGATGGACTTTGGGCTCTCAAATTTTAGTGGTGCCTTGTGCAACACTAAAATTCTGCGCCCTCACCTCTCACACTCCATCCCTGCAGTGTGGCCAAACTGGTCATGCTCCCCTAAAACCACCTCTGACTATGGCTATTCTCTTATTATAATCACCCACTTGAAGCACTTGTTAGCCATGGAAGGACAAACACATATGGCTAATAGCAACAACCTAAAACAGACCAGCTCATAGTTCGCATTGTCAGTGCCAGACTTTAGCACAGAGGTGTCTGGATTTATTGTTTTACCATTTTGAAAGAATGCATTCCTAGGAAATCCAAATATTGTACGGACTTAGTTTTATTGGTTTTGCTTTCAGCACAGTTTCAGGCATTGCTTGGTTAGGCTGAGGAGCTCATGTCTGATGCAACACTTCAGCGGCATTTCAGCAGAGCAGTAAGCATTTTTAGGCCAGTTGGTTTCATTCAACTTATGGTACATATTCTTTCACCTGTGGGTTTTGGCCTATATTAGTTGAGTATTGCAACAAGAACTTCAGGAACTCATATCCCTGTTTGATAGCCATGGCTCCTCCAGGGAATTCAACTCTTTAACAAAATTGCTGCAGCTATAAACTTATTGCCTCCCAGGATGAACATTATTTTTCTCTGGGGAGTGACAGAACCTCACCCCTCAAGAGAGCCACCAATCAACTGTGGGATGTTGCAGGGTTTTTCCTTTGATAAATGCACATCATGAAACAGTGAGGCCCAGGATGTTAGCTCTCAGGGTTCAGAGAAGTGTTTGAACTTTTTATTTACCCACCTGCACATTTAAAAGTGAAAGGTCGAATCTTTGATGGTTTTTTTTTTAAAAAAAAACAAAAATGCACAAAAATGAATCCTGCTTCATGGCAGCGCATTGGTTTAAATGGCATTTTGAAACTCTTCCCATCTCCTTTGTGTCTAAAATTGTAGAAAATCATTCTGACAGGGTCCCCCCCCCATTTTACCTGTGATGATAAAAATCTGGTGATAAAATCACCTCACTCCGATTCATGGTCCTGGAATTCCACGAGATGGATTGCACAGCCTTCATTTCTTCTGAATCACAGACACATGTCGATTCATGAAATGGCAGGACTTTGGGAGCAGACAGGTTTAGAAATAAGTCATGTCTGGACAGAGATACCTCTGAAATATTCTCCTCAATTTCTTTTTTGACTTTGGTGAGAAATCTCACAGCCACAACATTCTTCACTTGCAGCAAAGTTGTGCAACTCCCATGGGATCTGTCCTTCATGCCCTGACAAGGACTAAATGGCGTATTCTTTGGAGAAGACCTCCCAGGAATTGGTTTCCCCTGGGGCAGTATGTCCTGGGGAAAACCATATAATTAATTGGGTGATTTGGATTGGCAGTGGAAAACGGTCCATTTGGGTAAATGGAAGATAGAGATTTTCTTGGTCAGATCTTCCAGTTAAACTAACAGTAAAAGGGAATAGCTTTATTTATTTTGAAGTGATGTAAATTGGACTCCCAGTAAGTCCCTTCAGTTGCCTGCTTCCCAGAAATGCACAACATTTCCTGTGCCTCCCCCCACCCCGCCACTCCTTATATCAGGTGACTAATTCTGGAACATTACTAAATGAACTACACCAGGTATCGGGTATATATTTCTGTTTACTATTTGCAATAAAAGTCTCAGAGGATTCTCTCTCTCTCTTTGAAAACAAAAACGAAAAACCCATCATACTGGAAGTACATGTGAATCAGCCCACAGAAATAGATTGCTGTTGTGCATTGATGGACTCTGAGACCTGGGTTAATTTGAATTTATGACTGGGGCTACCAGTGTAAACATGAGCAAATAGTTCAATATTAAGGGCACAAACACTTTAACGATTATATTTAGTAGCCCCTGTTTTCAGAGAGGGGCCATAGATATGTTAGAGTTCATCTTTTGTCTGCAGAAGATTCAGCACCTGCCATATCCTGTTAAACATAACTCTGAGAGCAGGTATGGCTGAATCTGTCGATGCTGATTTCTCTCACTCTCTCATTTTTCTATTCTTAAATTCAGTTGTTCACATTTCCATATCAGTTCATTAATCCCCCTTTCATTAGCATTTCAGTGAAAATTTCTCCAAAATTATACATGTTTATATGCAATTTTGCTTAATATATAGGGGTTGGGGTTTTTTTGCAAAGTAATTTCATCTAATATAATGCATTTTTGTTTTCAGTATTATATGCATTTTTAAGCACACTTTACTCCAGTATATGAGTTTTGGAACACATTACTTGGCTGGAGAAGTGCACTTCAAAATTCGGAGAAGTGCAAATTTTGAAGGTGGCTGTGTTTCAGTTTTCAGGTTGTGTTGGAAAGTGTGATTCAGGCCGATTTGCCTTTGGATGCAAATCCCTCTCCTGATCTGACATCCTGGAGAGTTGCAGCTTGGCAGAGGAGACAGTACAAAGCAAGATGAACAAAAAAAAGTCTGACGTGGTAGGCGGCAGCTTCTTAAGTTCTTGGCATATCAACAAGTTTACACAACCACTTTTTAGCACCTGTGTGTGGGACGTATGTAAGGTTTAAGCAGTTTACCAAGCACTTTCTTGCACTCCAAAACATTGCACCATGCTGCAGTCAAGTGACTAAATTATGACAACAATCCGCACAATCAGAGATCAGCATCTGAAGGGTGGAGGCTCATTCTGAATGAGCAGATTCTCCACTACTCGCAGGGAAACAATTCTCTGCTATTGTGCCTTTTGTGCCATTGTGCTCTTAACACTTAGCTCTTTGTTAATTGTTGCACACGAAAGGAAGCCTTGGAGTAGGTTTGAATAGTTGCATAAGAGAAGAGAAAGTTGTTTAATAGGCTAGTAAGAGGGTGCAGAGACCTTTCATCCGGATTGTATTTTGCAAGAGTCTGGGTGATGAAACCGCATAGACGCAAGCGAACCTGGAAAATGAGAACTCTGTTAATGATTTATGAATGAAGCATACGTTGTACTACCTTGGGAGTATTTGCAAAACGGTTACAGCCCACGAAGCTAGAAAGGAATGTTTGTTTTATTTACTCATTGAAAACCAGTGTTTAATTTCTAGGACGAGAGATGTTGGGGCTCAAGCACAACTAGAAATAAATGGTGTCTACCCACTTAACTGCAAATTACAGGGGCTGGTTGCAGCTGCTTGATGGCAAGACACTTTGCATATGCTCAAAATCACACCTATTGCATAGATACCAGGACTCAGTCGTAGAATTGTTAACTCACAAGTCTTTGGGTTCAGCTTAAGACTTGATTCAAGACAGTTGTTTTCAGTTAGATATTATCTTGATTTTTAGTTTAGGATTCATTCAGTGTAACTAAGCGAACATACCGTATTTTTCGCTGTATAAGACGCACCAGACCACAAGACGCACCTGGTTTTTGGAGGAGGAAAACAAGAAAAAAAATATTCTGAATCTCAGAAGCCAGAACAGCAAGAGGGATCGCTGCGCAGTGAAAGCAGCAATCGCTCTTGCTGTTCTGGCTTCTGGGATAGCTGCGCAGCCTGCATTCGCTCCATAAGACGCACACACATTTCCCCTTACTTTTTAGGAGGGAAAAAGTGAGTCTTATAGAGCAAAAAATACGGTATTTAGTTTTCCTATTAGGCTCTGTCTGCACAGGACCCTCTCTTTGTAAAAAATGCCAATGCACTTCTTGAGGAATGTAAAACCATGAAGTTCACTAGATCATGGGATAGTCATTGTTTGTTGTTGTTGTGAGGATACAATCAGGAGGAGGAGGAACCATGTATGCCATCTTGAGTTGCTTGAAGGAAAGTCAGGGTATAAATGCAATAGTAAGGTGTGTGTGTGTGTATCCTTTGATATATCCCTAATTTCCCCCCTATATTTAAATGGTTGTTGTTGTTGTTGTTTAGTCGTTTAGTCATGTCCAACTCTTCATGACCCCATGGATCAGGACCAGAGCATGCCAGGCACTCCTGTCTTCAGGAGTGATTTAAATGATTACTTAGGTTTTTTTCTTTGGAAGTGATCTGCTAAAGGAAGAAATCCTTGGTGCCCTTACTCTGGAGTAAGTTCCACTGAGTTAAATAGGGCTTACGTCTGAGTAAATGTGCTTTGAAGTTGCAGGCAGCTTTAGCATTTTTCGTGACAAGAATGATTAGGAAATGGAAAGTATGTAAATATAGGACTTTTTATAAGCATGGCTTAAAAAGCACAGATCAATCTTGCAACAACAACAACAACATTATTTGTACCTCGCCCATCTGACTGGGTTGCCCCAGCCACTCTGGTCGGCTTCCAACAAATATAAAAGCATAAGCAAACATTAAAAACTTCCCCATACAGTGCTGCCTTCAGATGTCTTCTAAAAGTTGTCTTCTAAAAGTTGTCTTCTAAAAGTTGTCTTCTAAAAGTTGTCTAGTTACAGGAGGGCATTCCACAGGGGGTGTACCACTGCTGAGAAGGCCCTGTAACCACACTTAGCACAATGAGGGAACCGCCAGAAGGCCCTCGGAGCTAAACCTCAGTGCCTGGGCTGAATGATGGGGCTGGAGACACTCCTTCAGGTATACCGGGCCGCAGGAGTGCCAGCTTGGCTCTGTGACTATGGGTGCCCAGCGCCGTGGGTGACATGCAGCGTGCATGGCCTTGGTGCTGAAAAATATTGGTGCCTGGCCTCTTCATGGGGAATTTTGTGGGTGCTCAGGCACCTGGGCCCCCAGGGAGCTGACACCTATGCCAGGCCAAGGCTGTTTAGGGAGGTCAGCACCAACAATTTGAACTGTGCTCGGAAATGTACTGGGAGCCAATGCAGATCCTTTAGGACCACTCCCAGTCACCAGTCTAGCTGCCGCACTGTGGATTAGCTATAGCAATTATTTTATCCTTATCAGTATTGAATTTGTCTGTATCATACCCTAAAGACAAAGCTTGTGATGACCTTGGCTCTGAAGACTTTGATGCTTGTTTCTCCTATGTAAGTGGAACTTGCTGACCTTGGCCTTGACCCAAAAAGCCTCTCCATGCCTTGTTTCCTCCTCAAACTCCTTTGTTCACTCCCTAATTCTGCACAAGCTTATCCATTGTTGCCTTTGTTTGCTTCCTTTCCCCACTCTTGCATCTGTGCTTTCTGCCATGCAGCACACTCCTGTGTTCCATCCAAGGGGCCCTGCTGGGCTGACACAGCCTACCACCAATGCAAGCACAGCCAGCCTAAGTCCCAGCAAACCCCGGGGATACCTGGGAACCATGAGATCACATGACCCAGTGGCCCTCCGGCAGCCACGGCTGTGCATCTGATTGGAGCTGGGAGGTAGAAGCTGTCTGATGCCAAGTCAGACCAATACATAGCATTACATGGTGGGTCAGGCCAATGACCCATCTAGTCCGTGGTCCTGTTCTCCAAGCGAAATACATAAACCCATACAATGAAGGGGAATGGCCTCGTGCCATTTAAAAGATTGTGCAGGGGAGGGATGCCAGCAAACTCTCCCACCTCCTGACTGCGATATTTTCCATGGCTCCCCACTTTTCATTTTGAAATTCTAACTTGCCACATGTCGAGAGGCAATTTACATTCTGTAAAGCCACCAAGAATAAATCCAAAAACACATTATAAACAAAAATGTTTTTAAAAAATGCCCCATAATTTAATTGCAGCCTTTGAAATTGAACTTGGCAACTTACAGTGCTAATGGGGGAAAAACAACAACAGGCTGGCTTAGGCTGCGGTGTGTGTCCAGGGAAATAAGAAAGCTTTGCTCAATTAATTGAATAACCTACGTAACATTGTTCTGCATTGCATTGCTTGGGTTGATTGTTTTAATAATTGGTTGTTTTGGAGTGCTTGTATTATTGCAGGCTATATATATATATATATATATATATATATATATATATATATATAAAATGGTTAGCTATTTGGGAGTTCCCTCTTTCTAAATCTCAGAGGCTTAGAAAAAAAAATCAGTGCCAGGATGGTAGACCACCTGGGAAGGTGTATAGCGTAGGAAAGGACAAGTCATGGCCCTTGTGGTCTATTCCAACTCTTCTATGATTCTATGATTCTATCTATCTTCAGGTGTTTCCTGCTTGGCAGGGGGTTGGACTCGATGGCCCTTGTGGTCTATTCCAACTCTATGATTCATATATTGGATGTTGGCTGGGAAAGACACAGATTTAGTTGAATTTCTCTCTTTCTGTTCTGCTCTATGACTTATGTTGGTGATAATCACACACACACAAACACATGAATATTAGATAGAAACCAGTAAGTGAGGGGCAAATGGGTTTCATCAATGTGGGAAGATAGCTCATTTATTGTAATTTTACTGGTGTCAGCTACCCTGAGCCTGGCTCTGGCCGGGGAGGGCGGGGTATAAATAAAATTTATTATTACTATTACTATTATTATTATTATCTATGAGAAGGAAAATTCTGGTCCTAAACCTCCACTGCATTGTGGGATATCTTCAGGTGAAGAGAAGACAAGGCTAGAGTAAACTCTACATAAATCCAGAATGGAGTTCCTAACTGGGGTGGATTTAGCGGAACATGACCCTTTCCATCACACTGAGCACACAGCAAGGGAAGCCACAGCTATGATGTTGAATGGGAGGGAAGAAGTGGGTGGGGGCTGTCACCAAATTTTGGTGTCACACAGGGCACCACTGAAATTTGAGACACCAAGGTCTGTCACTGTCTCTAAGATGGTGGAATGGCACCTTATATGCCTCCTTTTGGCTACTCCTGCAGTGAAGCTGGTATCAAACATATTGCTCTGCTTTCCTTTGGACCACACCAATGAAGCCAAGAGGCAGGTCTTTTCGTCTGGGCAACCCAGGGCCTGCGTACACTCTGCCCAGGCTTGCGCCCCATGGAGGCCACTTTGGAGATGCCAATGCAGTGGTTTGACTTCACCCCCAGAGGTACACTTCATGGTCTCTTGAGACAGACAGATGCCAATAACAGACAGACATGACCTCCGTTGTCTTGTTGCTGCCTATTGAAGAGTTTCGCCTTTCAACAAGCCTTTTGAGCTCTGATATTTTCAGAGAAAAACCGTATTTAATTTTGCTTGTGTAGAAAGTGGACAGTATTTGGCCCTTCTCCTACAAACATTTGTACATGCTTCAACCTAGACTTGTATGTGGTAGGTAAGGAGATCAATGTGTTATGTTGTTGTTTAGTCGTTTAGTCGTGTCTGACTCTTCGTGACCCCATGGACCAGAGCATGCCAGGCACTCCTGTCTTCCACTGCCTCCCGCAGTTTGGTCAAACTCATGCTGGTAGCTTCGAGAACACTATCCAACCATCTCGTCCTCTGTCGTCCTCTTCTCCTTGTGCCCTCCATCTTTCCCAATATCAGGGTCTTTTCCAGTGAGTCTTCTCTTCTCTTCTCATGGCCAAAGTATTGGAGCCTCAGCTTCACGATCTGTCCTTCTAGTGAGCACTCAGGGCTGATTTCCTTAAGAATGGATAGGTTTGATCTTCTTGCAGTCCATGGGTGCAGTCAAAGTGTTATACATTTGCTAAATCAATGCTTTTATGGATCAAAAGCCACATGCCCTGGCAGAGCTTGCCCGCCTTGTATTTTCTTTCATGCTCAAGAAATGTATTGGAAAGTTTGCTTAAATCCTTCAAGAACAACACCCCTGAAGGACTGTGATGTTTGGCCCTTGACATGTTTCTGGAGTCCTGGAGGAAGCTAGCTTTGGCCTCCTCTCCCATTCTTTGCCTGCAGAGCATGTGCTATGACAACAGTTGCATGCCTCTGAGATATCCATAACTCTCAGGCCATGGAAATAGATAGTTTAATTTTGATAGGCAATGAGAATGTTTGTTTGATCTCCTTTAATTTGCATCAGTCAGTCAGAGCCAAGTTACGCTCCATGGGAACAGGATTCATCATGCATTTGGGAGAAGGATTTACTGGATTCATTTCTAACGAAACTGGATTTGCTCTATCCTTTGATATCTACTGTTTGAGGTATAGGCACACATGCGAGTCCATGTGCATGCTTTCGGGTTCTGCTATGTAATCAGAGCAGAGATATTCTACCCTCCCCCTGCAAAAATCAAAATCAAAAATACATTGCTTGCTTTATTTTCTACTAAACATTATTTTGTATATTGTTTTGGATTATTTCAAGGGTTTGACTGGGTGGGAAGAAAGGCAACAAGAGAATTTAAGATAGTGTTAGACTACTGTGAAAATGGCATGCCTTTGCAGACATTCCTCTAAGACAGTTATGGGCAACGCGTGGCTCTTCTTATGCTGTTGGACTGCAACTCTTGCGATCCCTGACCATTGTCCATACTGGCAGCGGGGGATGGGGGTTGCAATCCAACAACATCGGGGGGGGTCTACAGGTTCCCCATCCAGGTCCTAATCTGCTGGGCCAGTTACCCAATGACTTGACATGACTACATCACGTCTCCAACAACCAATGATGTAGTCTGGAGAAATGCAAGTTGCGATGATGTCAGGACATGGGGTAAGCAATCCTACATATTTTTTTATAAAAAAGTGGTTTTCCAGAGTTTCAATACATACATATTCTACATATTTGCCCCATCTATTCCCTTTGGGCTTCACAACCCACTCCGCCGTGGCCTCCTATTTTTCCTTTTTATGCTGCGTACCCTCAACAACAAATTACCACCTGTTATCATTCTGTTGATTATCCTGGTTTGTAACTACTCTGCTTATATGTCAATTCCTACTTGTAGATTCATTTGGTTATTATGCCTCCCTTAGCTGTGTTTCGCCCTGGTCTCTAATTTTGGTTGTCATGCTGGCCAATTCTATGTACATAGAAGCAATCCTACATTTTACGGTGTGTGTGTGTGTGTGTGTGTGTGTGTGTGTGTTCACGATGGAATCTTTTAATATATGACATCTCACTTCAAACCAACTTAAATGAAGCCCCATATAGTGACTGAAAACACTCCCCTGGAAAATTGTCCTTCACATTGTCCATATGTCATTTGAGAGTTCCAGCTGAAGAGCCAAATGCTTGAATTCCAGCATACGGATTGAGCCGATCAGACCATAGTGATTATAATAGTATCTATTTTGTGTGATGACATAGCTGCAGCGATGCTCTGAATAGGGGCAGAGCAGGATAATGGGAATATGCCATATTCCTTTCCCTCTCCTGAATGAGTTGACCTGTAAGCAACACTCTCCACAGTCAATCTTGCAGGCAGCTCAGTGTTCATCTCCCCCTTGTTGAACCTTTTTGTAAGTTGGATGAGTCACGTTTTTTGCAGGGTTAAGCAGAGGCCTCTGGAATCTTATTGGCTCTTGAAGGGGAGGGGAGGAAATTGGGTGGGCTCTGAGCAATGATCGTCATTAAGTGTTTGGACATGTTGACAGGGGATGTGGGAAATTGTGACAAGCTGAGCAGAGCTCAACCTGATAGGTAGAAGTAGTATTATCCAGGTGGGCAAATTGCCCACAGGTGCCCCAGACAAGTGGAGGAGTCTTGTAGCTTTCGGAGGGGGAGGGGTAGATCTGTGTGTACAATCCCTGGAACATAAAATTGCACGTGGAGTGGACAAAACCAGAGTGATAATAACCACTAGTTGAGACAGTTTTAAAGAAGGACTATAGAAATTAATGGAGGGTGGATTTATGAATGACTACTGTATTGTAGAAGTTCAGTGTTCAGAGTTGGGCACATATCTCTGAGTAATAGAGGGGACAGACATCAGGAAAGCCAGTATGAGGCTGCCTTCATGCCCTGCTTATGAGTTTTCCACAGACATTTATTTGGTTACTTTTGGAAACAATGCTGAATGTTTAATGCTGATGCCTATCAGCTTGATTCACCAAGTCAGTGTCAGGGGTTGGACTGAGGAGGAATGGTGGGGGCTGCCCCCCTTCTCTTGAACCTTCCTGAGAACAGGAGAACAGTATAGATTTAGAACAGTGGTTTGCAGAAGGGCATAGTTCAGAGGCTGCAGAGAGGAGAAGCTGGGAAATACTGGAAGAGGAACAGGAGGAAGAAGGAGAAGCACTAGGGGAGAGGGAGCTGACAGACTCGGTGTCCTTGGAAAGCATTCCTGACCCCCCCTGACCAGGTGGGCATTGAGGGTATTAGAACAGAGAGCTCAGAGACAGAAAGTTCAGATCAACTGACGCAGGAATGACATCGAATAAGGGGGACATAGGGGGTGGGACTTTACTTGGAGCAACACCATTATTAGGGAAGGTTGCATTCCTTCGTCGTTCTCTGTGAAATATTGAGTAAATTGCTTGGTAAGAACTCTATTATGGTTTCTCTGATTCTGGGCTGTGCCCATGGGAGGGAGCTGATTTCCTGAGGCCTGACAGTCAGTTCTTATTTAAGAAACACTGGTGTGTGCATCATTCAGACAAGAGCTTTTGGTGAGAGCATGGGATGGCATGGGGACAATAGCTCAGTCACAGAGCACATGTTTATATGCAGAATATCCCAGAAACAACCCACATTATCTCCAGTTGGAAGCACTCCTGTTTGAAAGTCTGGAGAACTGCTACCAGTCGGTGTAGACAATGCTGAGGGAGATTAACCAAAGTTCGTATAAGGCAGCCACATATGTAATACTTAACACTGTAACTTCTTGAATAGGAATAAGCCCCACTGACTACAATGGGACTTACTGAGTAGGCATGCCATGTAAATGACTGGCCAGAAGTTGGGTAGTAGTACTTTGAATGCTAAGATGCAGGATTAGTGTCACATTAGGTTGACTATTGTGGAGATATTCAGCAAAAGAGGACAAATCTCAGTTTTGAGTTTAATATGATTTTGCCTGCCTCTTCTTTAATATAATATGAAAGTCCCATGCTGCAGATAAAATATTTGGCAAAGGTAATGAATACTACTCTGTAAAAAAAAAAAAAGCATTTAAAGTACGAAACAATTTATTTGCTCTTCCTACTCATCTTCCTTTGATTTTGTAGTCTGAGCCAATTTTTGCAAACTTCTATTAGATTGCTTTTATCCTAATCTTTTGGGAATTATATGCATTTGCTGTTCCAATCATTTTTTTGTTTTCACAAAAGTGTACAGATGGAGGCAGGATTAAAAGGCAAAAGAAAATACCAGTCAATGCAGATGTATAGATGACCAACGGCATACTTTTTCTTTTTCTTTTTCGAAGACGCATTCTATAGAATAGCATTCCTGTCAGGGTACAACAGGCACCGACTAATTTGCACTTCCGGAAACAACTGAAGACGTTTTTGTTCTGACAGGCATCCCTAGCTGGCTAGATGGGTCTTTACCACAAGTGTGCACTTGTTAGGGTTTAGTTTTAGTTTTAATTATATTTGTTGTTTATGTGTTTCAAAGTGTTTATAATGATCTTATGTGTAAATCGCCTTGAAATGGTGGTTAAAAGGCAATTAAAACAGCAGCAGCAGCAGCAGCAGCAGCAGCAGCAGCAGCAGCAGCAACAACGTAAAAATTGATTTAAGATCATTCTCATTTAGGGTATTTCAAGGAAGCTTTTATACAGGTGAAACCTAATGCCACCACACAGATCAAATTTGATGCCTCCACCACTTGTGGCTGCATTCAAATAAAAGTTCACAGAATCCTAGAATTTTGGAATTGGTTGGGACCTTGGAAATGATCTTCTGCAACCCCCTGTTCAGCGCAAGGATTTCCATCATGGATCTCCCACATAATGCATACTTTGGTCCTGAATTTGCCCTGGCATAGATGATTGGTCAGTTGTTGTCATCAACACTTGCATACCCTTCAACATTTCTCAGATGAAAATAGGGACATCCTATTCAATAAGAATAAGAATAAGAATTTTACTGTTCCTACCCCACCCATCTGACTGGGTTGCCACTCTGGGTGGCTTCCAACATAATAAAACATTAAACATTAAAAAACTTTCCTATACAGGGCTGCTTTTAGATGGCTTGGGGGTTGGCTAACTCCATGCCCTCCAACATTTCTCCAATGAAAATAGGGATGTGCTAAGGAAAAGGGGGACATTCTAGGATCAAATCAGAAACCAGGATGGCTTCTGTAAATCTGGGACGTCCCTGGAAAATAGGGATACTTGGAGGGTCTGTACTTGTTCACAAATGGCACCATTGCTTTCTGTAAGCGATTGTCTTTGGTCTTCTTGAATGTAATGTTTTGGTTTTCTGCAGATTCCTGGGCTGGAAAGAATGGACCAGATTTCATTCAGTGAGGCAATGCCAGACACATATGCCTTTGTTCCTAGAAATGACACAGGAAGCCACACTGAGGCAATTGTTGTGTATGATGCTAAAGAGCGCCATGCACCTATGATGTTAATGTAATGGGCTAGAACACAGAAGTGATTTCAGATTGCCATTGCAATCACTTTATGAACCAACTGAAACCAAAGCGAATGTGCAAATAGTCACGGGTAACCTAGGGAACCAGTAAACCAGGGTTATCCCAATATATTTTGCTGCCTGAAGCAGACCAGCAGATGATACCCCTACCCATGTCAAGATACCCAAGGCTAGCCATGTTTTGCACCCAAGTCAAAATACATATAGTAATAATAAACTAAATTATGAACAATTTGCTACTTTTTCACGACACTCAACATTGGCTGCCTAAGGCTGCCTAATGGTAGGGCCAGTCCTGCAGTAATCTAGGCCATACCCCCACCATACATTTAAATTGCATCTGTGTGTTTTAAATGTATAGTATGTGTGCAGTCTTTATACAAGTCAGGAGGCTAGAGAGGTGTCTATACAATTAACAATGCCATATAGCCTTTTAGCACCCTTCCAGCTGGTGGGTTAGATTTTATTCCAACAAGCTGTTAAATAATTCTCAGTATAGAATGTGCGTGTGTATAAAATTTCTGTACTGCTTAATAATGCAGTAAGAACCTCTAAGTAGTACTATAAGGGATCAACCATTGTTTCTAGTGAATATATACAATGAGCATGAACTAGTTCACTGCATTATTTCCCCATCTTTGCAGTCATCCATGATTCCCCTTTGACTAAAATGGATCAAATATCTGCCAGCCCCTCTAGACTAGAAATCATAAGCCTTCCTATTCATCCAGTGTTGTTTGCTTTCAGCACCTCCTAATAATAATAGGGGTAAAACAAAAGACTAATTCAGAGAGCAATGTTTTGTATCATGGCTGTATTTCAAATGAAAATAGAAGAGACTTTCTTGTCCTCAAATGCTCTGCTGGGATGTGAAATTTTACCAAACCATAATACTGTAGGAAGTACTGGCAAGTTTGTTCAATAATATTATCTTGAGTGACAAGCAGAAAGCAGACACTAAAGGGGAGAAAAACATTAATCTCTGAAAATAAACATTTCAAAAGGGACTGGTGCTGAATTATAAGAGTGACAAAAATCTCTTTACTTACAGTGGAGAAATAGTCTGTTCAATCTTCTGCTGATTTTCAAACCTGCATTTTCACAGTGAATGTTAAATGCCTGAGTATTCTTCTAAATTTGCTGCCCTTGAAACTTAATATAGTAACTAAGGTAACTATTCAAAAGACATTATTTAAAACTCCCTGGATGTTGGTCTATTGACACAGTTATGCAAGTTCTGCTAGCAGTTTCCTTAAAGGTACGGGTCATGACAGTGATTACCCATGGAAAATTCCACCCTTAAAGTATTAGGATCTTTTCCCTTTTTCTATTGGCTGAATGTAATCACTGCATTACCATCAATTTATAAATCATCTAGTATTGTGCTAGGTGCTGTTCTCTGCTGTGACTGCCCCATAGGCAGTGCTAAATAAGTACATTTCTTGGATATTGGTGATGGTGGGATCCAGAACTTGTAATGTCGTATTTATGCCTTATTATCCTTTTTGTCTAGATTAGTTAATGTAGAGCAGGAGTGGAGAACCTCAGCCCCAGGGGCTGAATGCACTCACTGACTTCTGTTAGGACCTAGAAACTCTCCTCAGGACACACTGGCTCTCCTTTGCATCCAGATTGTTTTGGCCTAGTTGGAACGTGTCCTTGGTAATGCCTCCTGTTTGTCTTGGATATATGATAGAGGGCTGTGTGAGTGTATGCGGAAATCCAAAAGTGACATTTACATTGTGTTCTGTCCACTTTTGTCATGTGGCCCCTGGAAGGTTGTCTAGGAGTGAATGTGGCCCTCAGGCTGAAGAAGGTTCCCCACACCCGATGTACAGGGAAAACAATCCTCACAGAATCTCCACATGATACCTTTCTTAAACCGCAATTGAAAAAAAATAACTGCTATTTATGTCCTGTCCTGTGTTCATGAAAAGCTGCCATGGTTCCTTAGGGTACCACATTTGCTTGTTGTAAGGAATGGGTGGGGTGAGATGACAGTGAAATTCTTGGTAGGAAAAGTGAACTGGCCTTCAGCTACGAGAGTCCTCATAGTGGAAGGTAACAGTTTGCGTGCCAGCTGGTTTATAATATGCACACCACTCCTTCAGCTAGAATAAAATTGCGATTCTCAGAGCCTGGCTTTTCATTTTCTATTCTTCCTATCCCTCCACAATGACTTGACCTGTGATCCACAGCTGCTGCCAGATTCAGCCCTGCTTCTGTGGGGCCTCTTTTAATAGAGGTCAGCATGTAGCCACCCCTCAGATGAAATCTCGAAGGCTGACCTTCAGCCTTCTTGCCTGCCCAAGGATCAGCTGGTTAGTAGAAGGGCTAGTCCACACTTGACAGGAATTCACTTTGGGTTAGGCACACTGGTCATTTAACACAACTGATACGACTGTGACAGATGGAAAGGAACCATTAAAGCACAGTCTGACTGCAGTATGCTGATAATGTTTTAAGTCAGGAGTGGGCAACGGGGACTCCAAGATACAATCCTCTAGATGTTGTTGGACTCCAACTCCCATCAGCCCCAGCCAACATGGCCTATGGTCAGGAGTGATGGGAGTTGTGGTTCAACAACATCTGGAGGACCACAAGTTCCCTATCCCTGGTTTGAACAATAAAATCAACAGGTCATTGCCTGAATTTTCCTATAGTGTGTGTGTGTGTGTGTGTGTGTGTGTGTGTGTATGCAAGCAAGCGAGAGAGATTTTTCTATAGTTGCCAATGGCTGCAATGTTTGGTTAGGGTGTCTGCTGTTGTAGGAGTGCATTTGTTTAACATTTCTCTCTCTGTGTGTTTGTTATTGTCATGCAGTACAGCTGAAAAATGGAGATACGAATGTGTGCTTTGTAAAATGACATGAATACTAATTTAAAGCAGGAGATAAACCTTACTGGCAAGAGGACTTTCTGTTAGTTTTCTGTTCAGGCGTTCACAGCCAAATCAGGATAAAATGCTTTCTAAGTATTTTTAAAACTCAGCACGTCATTTTAAAGTAAAATTTTATCTGGCTTTAAGAAACATTTTGATTAATTCTCCTCTTTCAGAGCGAAAAGAAGTGACTATTGTCTTCTGTGGCTTTTTTGTTTTTGTCTTGGTCTGAAGTCTTTGTGCTTGACACAATGTTTCCATCCAGTCTTTTTCTTCCCAATTTTAAAGGGCATAGGGATTTTTTTGGGGGGAAGCCTAGTTTTCAAGCCAAATAATAATGCTTCACCTTTAGTATGGAGGGAACTGGCTTAATCTTTTTTTTAAAATATCAAATGTATATGTAGATTGCTTCTGGATGCTGTGAAATTCCTACCTGGAGATGCCAGAGATTAAACCACAGACCTTCTGCATGAAAAAAATGTGCTCTACCACCAAGCTATGGTTCATCCCCAGTGTTCACCATGATGTCATTGTGAATCGCTGGCAGTATGTACAAGCAATGACAAAACAATATATAAATCCCTGCCAAAGGAAGCGAATGAAAGGTGAAATTATTGTAGGATGAATTGGCATTCTAAAACAATAGTCTAAGCAGGGAAGATTGCATCTCTCTCCAAGGGGAATAGTAGGACCAGGGATGGGGTCATTGCATTTGGCTATCTCTCTGAAGATCCTGTGGGGAGAGGCTAAAACTTTTCCCATTGTCAGAAGCCTGAGTCAAGAGTAGGCCAGCAGTACAAACACGGTGTCAGTTCAAAGAAACCAAAACAGTGCAGGCCTAGTGGTCCCAGCAACTCTTCCTTGTAGGTTTTGCCCCAATGAGGCAGTTGTGAGGACTGAAGTTGCCCGCCTTCCCACCACTCTCTAATGCTCCTCCTCTCCGAGGTCTAGCAGTCTCAAACTGTGTCTGTGCACAACCAATCTCTGTGCTTTTCATTTATCTGCATGTTCTAGGAGACATGGGGGGAGAGGAGCAGGTCGCAGCAGGAGGGGAAGGCTTCCTGGATTCTTCAGTAGCCTTTCTCAACTCTGCCTCTTGGCCAACATCCTCTCCAGCCTCTGCTTCAGCCTCAGACTCTGAACTGCTCTCTGCCACAGCCTCTTCCTGCTCATTAAACTCTGTTACCTCTTCTGCTTCTGACACCTCCTCTTCCCAGTCTGCTCCTTGTTCTTCCTCTGGCCACTCATTGTTGTCCCACCACCAGTCCCCAGGGGGTTCTTCCCCCTGGGGTTCCTCAGTTGGTGGCTCCTGCCACTCTTCTGCATCCAGACAGCCCATGACATCCACCAACACTGGTCTTTGCTGATAATTTGAATGATATGTTCCCTTAATGAACATGTCCTGTTTAATCCCAGTTGCTGGTGTCTTTTTCTTTCCATCTGAGAGTTTCATACCTTTCTCTTTTTAAAAAAGAAAAGAAATCCTCAAAAGCAGAAGAGTAAGCAAGAGCTGGTTCCACCTTCAGTTCAGTATTCCACAAGAAACCTTTGAAAGAATGTTCCCTCACCACTTTTCAATGGAAAAACTTTGCCTGTTGGAAACAAAAACTTTGCCTGGTTTTACTGCTGTTGTCAAGAACAAACCAAACTCTTTCAGCTCACTACTGTGTTTTGGATTGCTTGAAACACTCCCAGCCTTCAAACATTCTTATGGCATAGAAAATAACTTGGGAAGCTGAGAAATTTCAGCACAAAAGTTTGCAACATCACGGTACACCTGTGCTCAAATAATTACGCTTCTGCCCAACCCAAGGCCTGACACAGGTATGTCAATGATAGGAAATAATAATTTTAAAAGTTGGAAGAGTTTTTGAAAGGTAAACATGACGTATGGGGTTTGTTGGGTGTAGCAAACGCTTCCTTGTGTTTCCAACAACCTCATGGCAATGTAATTATTTAACATGCTGAGGTTTAACTTCCTCTTTTCAATTCCTGGGAAATGTCACCTTTTAATTTTTTTTAAGGTTAGGGTAAAGTGTATATAGCAGCTAACCTGTCTCTCACGTCTACGGCTCCCACTTGCATTATACAGTATCACACCACTTTAACAACACTGGGCTTCCCAAATCCTGGTAAGATGTAGTTTACTAAGGGTGCTCAGAGCTGTTCTCTTTTAATATCCATTTTAGCATACAAATAAAAGTAGAAATTAAAATGCACTTCCACTAGTCATGCTGTATACTGATAGCGAACTCATTATCCAAGAGCAAGTCATTCTGTAGCCAAGATGACAAGAGCCACGCAAAAGAGGGAGGAATCAGCAGGACTGGGGGAGTCCCAAGATTTGCAGGAGTGCTATTTGAAACCATTTACTACTAAGTTCTAGAGGGATAGCTCCAGGACTCAGCTACATAGGCAAAGAAAAAGCCCTTTATATGTGTTATATGCATTATAACACTGTGACACCAGATGGTGCTGTGGAGTTCTGTTTTTGCCAACCCGATTTCTCATACAAAGTTTACAACGCGTTTAACTGAAGCGCTTCTTTGATGTGTCTAGACCCAACCTCAGTTGGTTAGAGTGTGGTGCTGATAATGCCAGGGTTGCAGGTTGGATCCCTGTAAGGGACAGCTGCAAGTTTCTGCATTGCAGGGCATTGGACTGGATGATTCTCAGGGTCGCTTCCAACTCTTTAATTCTATGGAAGTTAGTAACATATGGGGGCATGTGTAGCTAAGACTGCAAAAAATAATAGCACAGCACAGCACCACACCATTGCTGCACAAGTTCAAAAGTATATGAATTCCTGACCTCTACAGAAAAATCACAATTCTGGACCATAAAACTTTGTTAACAGCGCAATTGCATGACTTGGATTCGCCTAGAACAGCAACCCATGTGGTTTGTGGGTCTATTGCTCTTTTGATACACATGGATTCTCCTGGGTCAACTCATATGACACTAAAACATGAATAGTCATTTTCTTTTTTAAAAAATCTCATCTTTAAAGCTGTTCTATATTAAGCAGCACACTTTAAAGCTTTGCTTGCTTGATTCACACTGTCATTGTCTGTCCCAGCTGCTTATTTAGTACCTTTTCTGATGTAGCCTGGGAATGATTTCCTTTGGGCTTTCACATTATCGTATTACAACATACAACCCAGACTATTTATACTGGTGGTTAATGACATTATCTCAGTGGAATTCACTGGACTTTTTATATATATATATGCAAGACAAGATAAGCTTGGTGTGTAAATTAAGTGTTACATCATTCTTATTATTAAAATGTAGAGACCTTTATAGTTACAGTATTAGTGCTGCATTTTATTTTTTAAAAAAATTGTTTTAAATCACTACATTAAAAAAATTCTGCTAAAGATGGAGAGAGAGGCAGAGGGGAAGGAGGGAGAAAGGGAGAGAGCGAGAGCGAGAGAGACCCTTTAAAAATCTGAAAGTAGATACTAATTCCATTTGGCTAAATAAAGAAGATAGACAGATAGACCAAAATAGTTTTGAAGTGCTCCCAAAGGACGATGAGTGGCTAATCTAATATATTCCTGCTGTCTTTTCTGCTGAAGTTACCTCCCCCATACATTTTTTCAAGCTGACTACAGAGATTTCTGAAAAAATGGGAATTTTGACATTGCATTATTCAAAGACCCCTGGGATTAAAAAACAGATAAGAAATAACATGACTCATAAACATCTGACAACTGACAATAGTGCAAAATATATGTAATTACTGCAACATCTTAAACATGTCTTAGCCTCAGATATGTAAAGGAAACAGAGTAGTTTCTTATTTATAAATTGAATATATAGGCTCCTAATTAACCCTTCCCTTGACAGGACAATGCTAGACATTTTTACTTAGGGATATCTGCGTTCAGTGGGACTACTCGTCAGTAAGTGTGTTTAAAATTATAAATCAAGGGCACAATCTGCCATGCATTTCTATTGGGCAAGTCCCATTGATTGAGATGAATTCAATAAGGCTTGATATAAAAGTAACCTTATACACACTGCCTGCAAATGCCTTCATTAGCACCAGGGGGTGTCAACTTGAATAAAATATTGGGGGGGGGGGAGTAAGCCCTGTCCCCCATAACTGATCACAAGACGTGGCATGCACACAGCATTTGAATGGCAATACCCATTAACTTGGGTATGTGTGTGTGTCAAATATTTTAAGGGGCGACGAGGGGATCTCAGCCCCTAGGAGTTGGCTCTTATGATTAGCACCCCTGTGTAGGGCCCTCAGACTATGAACTTTCATTTTTTTTAAAAAAAGAAAGAAAGCCTTCCTAGAAAGAAAGTTATGATGCAAAATGTGCAGGTACTCTTAGAACTGATTGTTATGAAATGAGCCAGCCTGTTAGTTTTGTTAGTCAATGAGTGAAGTTAGAGCTGTGATGGCTAAGTGAGTTGTCTGGACAGCAGGCAACAGAAATCCTTGTGGTTTTAAACAGCCACTGTTTCCCCCTCCACTTTCCCTGCTTCTGTCTCATTTTCTAGTCCTTGGAATCTCTTCCTTCCTTTTACCTTAGGAACTGGTATTCATCTTTCCTGCAGTGAGTTCATCTGAAATCGGTTAGTTCCTAGCAGTTATTTTCTGCAATTACTACTATACAATAAATGCGGGTGAATGTTAACGAATACCCCATCCATGCAAAAGGCAAAGGAGAAAACTTTGCAAAGGGCCTGCTGCTGTGCAGAAGCTTAAGAAGTCACTGGATTTACAGTACAATAGTATACATGTCTATTCAGAAGTCAGCCCCTTTGTGTCTAATGGGGCTTACTCCCAGGTACAGCATGACAGCTTAGGCTTCATTTTAGGGTTGGCATTGGGGGGAAAAAGAGGGTCCTTGTGCCTTTAACAGTTGTATAACAGGCAGATATGCAGCATGTCAAGCCTTTCCTGGTACAGAAATACAGTTATGGGAAAAGTTTCACAATGACTGCACTCGCTCAATTTTTGTCTTATGCCATGCCCCCCAAAGCAGCCATTTTGTGCTACGTCATGTCCCCATGGCAGTCATTTTGTGACTGAGACTCACAGCACTCCCTCAAAAATGTGCCCACTGATCCAAAACCATTGTTTACCCCTGCCCCACATGCAAGCTCACTGTCTTGCCACTGTGGAATTTTGAGGGGCCCTGCTCCCTCCTTGAAATCTTTTTTGAGGGGTCCTAGGCTCCCCCGAACCCCTCTAGATGGTGCCTGTGCTCACATGGCTTCCTCCCCACTTTTGAACACTTCCCCTAGTTCTACAAAATCGTTTCCCCCCCCCACATGGTTTGCCCAACATTATGTGCAGTACTCAAGAAAACAATTTGACCTTTAAAAGCAATTATAGATGGATCCTTGGAAGTTGTTAGCCATGAAGTCCGTGTTGCATTTGAGGCACACATGTGTCCAGAGGGCCTTCCCCATTTATTTCAATGAAAGTGCCACTTCTGTGAGTGCATTCCTTTGTTCACATGGAACCTCCCCCTTCACCAAACTGAATGCAAAAACTTTTGCTTCCTTAGGTGGGATACCTTTATGTCCACATCAAGGTCACTGGATCACAGTGCTTATGTGTATCAGATACACATTATGTGCTTATGTGTAACAGATACACAAAAGTGTGCTGCAGATATCCTAAAAATGCATTTCCACCTTCTGCTATCGAACCATGTAAGCTGATCTCCTTTATGAGAATGCATTCTTAAGAATGTTTTCTCAGAAGTAAATCTCACTGAATTTATCTCTCCAGTATAGGGAAGCTTTTTAAAATGTGTAGAATCTTATTATGTTTTTAGATACATATGTTGGAAGCCACCCAGAGTGGCTGGGGCAACCCAGTCAGATGGGCAGGGAACAAATAATAAAATTATTATTATTAATTTAAGTGCGTCTAGGATTGCAGGCTATTAGAGCAATGCTGCACATTTCTCACTGGGTTCAGTGGTGCTTACTCTCAAGTAAGTGTCCAAAAGTCTAGAAGTTTTGCAGTCCTAAATGCACTTCCCTGGGAGGAAGAGACGCAGAATTCAGTGGGACTTATTTCTGAGCAGACATGCGCAGGAGTGGGGAGTAAATCCTGTTGCTTTTCTGGAAGCGTAACTTTAGCCTTGAAAGTCCCTTGCCTAGTTTCTGTAAAGCAGAAATATATTTTGCTCCTATGTGGCAGTGTTGTTATTTTTGTAGAAAGCAGCTGTATTTGATGAGCCTTTCTTCAGGTGTTTACATGTTTGGAAAGTCCATGTTGGCTGCGGTTGCTAAGGTTGAGTCAGAGGGATTGTTGCTTTATCCCACAGATTTCTGAAGCTGCCTCAACAGGATATTTACCTGGGTACGAGTAAAAGCGAGGCAACTGGGAAGCGTTTGGTTAATCTGCTCCCGTGCGAGCGGAGGAAGTGTCTTCTTAATTATTGGAAAACGATGGTTCCCTAGACACAGTAGTATTGCATAGAAAAGAGGCTTAAGAACTGGCTCAACGTCATAAAGGACTGAATCATTCTTCAGGCTGCCAGTCGTTTTGCTTTGGTTCAGTGCCCAGCTGAACTACACTTGGCATAGCAACGTCATGACGCAGCACACCATCATTATTTAAAAGATTACACTGCCAAGCATGGAAAGTGTACATGGCAAATGACTCACCTTTATTCACAGTAGCAAAGGATAAAGCAAACACCTGCAGGGCAGTAGTCAATAATATATTGAAGAATGAACAGCACAGGAACACAAAAAGTTGCTATCTTCTAGGTCAACCTGTTTCCCCATTATAGCTCATTGTTGTCTATTCCAAGGGGCAGTTGCTGTCCAGTTCCGCACCCATCACTTGGCCTTGCACTCCCTGTGCATGACTTTCTCCCACATGCACATACTGGTTTTTTTATTTTTTTGTGGCCTGTGTATCTGATGCAAATGAAAACACTATGTTTAGGGTTCTTCAGCTCTGCAGCTTAGTGGGGACAATGGCTAGTGCTCATGACGTGCTTCTACGAGGTAATCCTGACCTTCAGATGTTATCTCCTTATGGCTGTAAGGTAGGTTTCCACCTTTTATTGTTTGGTTCTGTTTGCACATTTTAATCTTAACCGATCTTGGCAAAGCTGTCCTTGCTTATATTGCTTTTAGAACTGCTCTTCTTTGGGAAATATGATACTGTTTTTCTTTCCATTGTTGAAAATTTGAATGACGCTGCTTTACAAAGCATAACAATTACAGGGCACTTATACATCAACAATGACATGTGTGTATGAGGTGTCAGGGGAGGGGAGGTCACTTCAGTGTCACTAGGACAGCAGTTTGACTTCACCCTCGGAGGAACACTCCATTGTCTGTCGAGACAGATACGGATGCCAACAAGCCATGTGGCCCAAACCATCTCTTGTATTTTTCTTCCCACTCAATTATCTCAAGCTCTCTAGCTGCCTACCTCTATAAACTTCCTGGAAACAAGGCCAAGTCTTGCTATATAATTGATAATGTTGTTGATAATAATAATAATAATAATAATAATAATAATAATAATAATAATAATAATAATTATTATTATTATTATTATCATCATCATCATCATCATCATTATTATTTATGATTTATGATTTATAACCCGCCCATCTGGCTGGGTTTCCCCAGCCACTCTGGGAGGCTCCCAACCGAATATTAAAACACAATACAGCATTAAACATTAAAAACTTCCCTAAACAGGGCTGCCTTCAGATTTCTTTTCACAGTCCTTGAAGTTGCCTAGCATTTCTGAATTCAAGTGAGGAAAGAACAGTGGAGCCTGATCTCAAACTCACCATTCCTAAATCCATTCAGATCAATAGCTTTAAGTGCTCCTAACTCTGCATAGGATTGCAATCTTGTTGTTTAGAGAAAAGTGATCAGAACAAAAACCTAATTTGAAGCAGTAAACAATGTGAAGTAGTTGAAAGGCAGGTAGGATCCCATAAGCCAAGCATGAGGCATGTACCTCTTGATTAAATCCTCAGCTCTTCCCCCCCTCCTTGCAAGAGTTAACCTTTAGCAATAGGTTTGTTGGTAACTCTGTTCTGCCACTTCACCATAGCTCAAATCATAAGGGTGTGCTATTCCTTTTGTGGATGGGTAGCATAATTATGGCAGTGCAATGCTGTTGTATTGCTCATCAGTGAGCTCTACCAAATCATACTGCTGTGAATGTTTCTTGAATTGCTGGGACCTGTCTGGATGATTCAGCTCTCCTGGCATCCAGGTAAGCAGGGATGGGGAACTTGTTGGCCTCCAGATGTTCTTGGATTATTATTGTTATTATTTGAATTTATATACTGCCATATACCCAGAGGTCTCAGGGCAGTTCAAAGAAAAGATAAAAACCACAGTATATATAATCAAAATAAAAATAACCCAATAACACCCCCCCAAAAGGGCACAGGATGTCAATCAGATCAACCAAAAGCCTGGTTAAAAAGGAACGTTTTTGCCTGGCACCTAAAGGTGTATAATGAAGGTGCCAGGTGAAGTTCCCTGGGGAGAGCATTCCATAGATGGGGAACCACTGCAGAGAAGGCCAGTTCTCATGTTGCCACATTCTGGAGGGGGCACATGAAGGAGGGCCTCAGAAGATGATCTCAGGGTCTGGATAGGTTCATATGGAAAGAGGCAGTCCTTGAGGTATTGTGGTCCTGAGACTACAACACCCACCATACCTGAGCACTGGCCATGTGAACTGATAAGAGTTGTAGGCTTCCCATTCTTGTCATATAAATCATACCATAGGAGTATGCTAGGAGACGGGTAGGCTACCTAGATAACTGAAGCAGGATTCAACATGTATAAAACACACACACGAAAGCTTATACCCAGAAAAAACTTAGTTGGTCTCTAAGGTGCTACTAGGGACGTGGGTGGCGCTGTGGTCTAAACCACTGACCCTCTTGGGCTTGCTGATCAGAAGGTCGGCGGTTCGAATCCCTGCGACGGGGTGAGCTCCTGTTGTTCGGTCCCTGCTCCTGCCAACCTAGCAGTTCGAAAGCACGTCAGTGCAAGTAGATAAATAGGTACCGCTCCAGCGGGAAAGTAAATGGCTTTTCCGTGTGCTGCTCTGGTTCACCAGAAAGTGGCTTGGTCATGCTGGCCACATGACCCAGAAAAACTGTCCGTAGAGAAACGGCGGCTTCCTTGGCCGGTAAAGCGAGATGAGCGCCACGACCCCAGAGTCATCCGCGACTGGACCTAATGGTCAGGGGTCCCTTTACCCTTTACTTTTAAGGTGCTACTGGACAATTTTAATTTTTTTAAAATATATTTTGACTGTGTCAGACCAAAACAGCTACTTACCTGAATGTAAAAAACAGTGAACCTCCCCCACTCCCTTTTTTTAAAAAATCAAATCATTAGGTCCTCTAAGACTTGCTTCCATGGTTACAACATTGTTTCTGGAATAGTTGTATCTGACCATACCCTGCCTTTTTAGTGCCAGGCTTCAGCCCTGCTCAGACCTTGAACCTCTAGCCAGCTGCACAATTCTATGATTTTGAAGCAGACATAGATTACCGAACTGCTGAAAAATTCAAAAAATGCAGTTCCAGCCTGAAAACACACACACACTTTTTTCTTTTTGCTTATACACATCTATCTTCCTTGTATCATTGTGATTAATGGCACGTAAGTCTTGTAAATTTATTGCTGTGGTTTCTTTGTTTACTGTCTTGTCTTTTTTCCTAAAAGAAAAAGAAAAAAAAGGCATTCTTTATCAATGTGAGCTGCAGAGGCTGAGCGCTGTCCAGTAATCTCTGGGGCTGCACAATCAATTCAATTCAATTTGGTTTTTATAGGAAACCTTCTGAAATGGACATTGCCCAGGAACAAAGCTTGTATATTGCGCTTTGGTAAAAGTAACCCCAAAGTCATTAAAAACCTATCTAAAGAACATGAGGGAAAAGGCCTTTGTGAATATCAAACTGGCTCAGGCTTGATTAGTAGGTGATGGCAAATTATATATATATCTTCTCACACAAACACACACACCTGTGGGAACACATTCACACACCTGTGGGAACACATTCAAAGGAATAGTACAATGACCCTAAGCTCATTACTTGGAAGCGAATTTCACTGAAACACATATTTACTAATATTCACAACATGTTACCTGCGAGTACATCCTATTAAATCAATAGGGTTAATTTCTCAGTAATGTGTTTCTAGGTACTTGGGGAAATACGAATCCACAGAAATTCCCTCTGCAATGGCTGAGAAACATGCTGTTCTATTCCTGCGCCGAGTTTCACACTTTTTGCACAATGAATGAATATCAAGTAGCAGGGTCGGCATATGGACCTCAGAAATTAAGCATGCATATTGTGAAAATCATGATTCATTCATTTTATTAGTCACTTGACACATAAGGAGACTCCAAGCACCTTACAGAGTCATTATTTTTATTTATTAAATTTGTACACTGCCTTGCATCCGTAGGCCTTATAGCGATTCATAAAGTCATGCATATGTCTTCATATGTGCATGTAGCCATATATGCATGTCAGGGAACTGACATCGGAGCGAGAGGCTAAGGGGAGGCTCCCAGATGATGCTGGCGAAGGACCCAGCAGCAGGGGGAGAAACAGCTCAGTAGAGGGGGAAGCCAATCAGTGCAACACCAGGGATAAAGGGGGCAGACGGAGGAATTGGAGAGAGGGCTCCAGGACTCTTCACTGGACATCAGTGATGAGAGCCCAGGTCCTCCGCTACCCACGCCTTCCCTGCGCAGAAGACTCCCGCGCAGTGAGAGGAGGAGGAGACTGGGTGTCAAACAACTTTTATGTTGGAAGAGGTTCAAGAAACGCCCACTGACGGATTCTGCCAGTGATTGAGGCAGCCACGATGAGAAGGGGCTGTGCAGTCAGAAAGGTTTAACAAGGCAAATTAACCGAGAAAGGCACCAGTTTACGCACGAGTAACTCACACCTATTACAATGCATATTCCATAAATATGGTGCTTTTGATAGCACTGCTGTGCTGCTTTTTATATTGCCCTGAGACACAAGGCTAGACTACTGTGCTGGGTTGCTCATAAGGCTTCCTTATGAGAACATAAGAGGAGCCTGTTGCATCAGGCCAATGGCCCATCTAATCTAACTTCCTGTCAACTCGATGTCTGTGGGAAACCTGCAACCAGCACCCGAGTAACAGGAGCACTCTCCCCTCCTGTGGTTTCCAGCAACTGCTATTGAGAAGCATTACTGCCTGGGACTGTAGAGTTCAGAGCTCAGGGATCATGGCTAGTAGCCATTGAGAGCCTGATCCTCCAATTCTGTTCCAAAGCCATTCAATTTGGTGGATCCTCACTGCCTCCTGTGGGAGTCAGTTCCATAGTTTAACTATGAGCTGCATACCGTATTTTTCGCTCTATAAGACACACTTTTCCCCCTCCAAAAATTAAGGGGAAAATGTGTGTGCGTCTTATGGAGTGAATGCAGGCTCCATGGCTTCAGCGAAAGCAATGCAAAGCCTCCGGAGCGCAGCGGGATCGCTCCCGCTGCGCTCCGGAGGCTTCAGGCGGCTATCCCTGAAGCCAGGAGAGCAAGAGGGGTCGGTGCTCTCCTGGCTTCACCTCACTGGAGAGGCGCTGTGCAGCTTTCCCTCTCTGCGCAGCGCCCCTTCAGCGAAGCGGGAGGAGAAATGGAAGGGGCTCCGTTTCTCCTGCCGCTTTGCTGAAGGGGCGCTGCGCAGAGGAGAGGTTTTTTCCCCTTGTTCTCCCCTTCTAAAACTAGGTGAGTCTTATGGTCGGGTGCGTCCTATAGAGCGAAAAATACGGTAGTTAAGAGGAGAAAACGTTGCTGCACCACTAGGGCACACCAGTGAAGGAGGGCTCACTGAGACCACCTTGCACAGGGGCCCCCTAAACTCCGAAACTGGCACTGATATCAATGCCTCCTCACAGTCGAAGTGGGGATTCGAATCTGGGTTAGACCCAATGAGCCAAATCTGTGTTAGGGTGCTTCCAGGTGACCTGCTTATTAAGCATTCATCCAAAGTCCTTTACAGGGAGAGTAGACGACATTGGCTACTTCATAAGCATTCTTTGTCAGTCCAATCACCAACCCCCCTCTTCTTAGGTGGCCTATGCGAGTGCAAGTGGGACAGTTCAGTTATTAAAATGTTGATAAATTCCCCAAACCGAGTGACTCCAACAACAGGGGGAAAATCACCTTTCTCTGCCGAGAACAAATGGATCACACGGTCGGAATTCACCAAGCTTTAGAAAAGAGACAGAGTGTGCTCATTGACTCATATCCTTGAGTGCTGGGGTCTCGGTTCCTGGGGGGATGGATTAATTAACTGTACTGTCTTTCTTGGTGGAAAGACAAGTTTGCAGTGTAAAGGGAGATGGTCACTAAGCATAGGATCACCTATGTAGAACTCAACCACGTAGGGCATCATTTTAGTGGGTATCAGAATATAGTCCACCACACTATTTCCCTGCGGGGAGATATATGTAAAATTCCCAGAGCCTTCCCAATCGGTTAGCCCATTGATCCACGTCAGGGCCCTGGTGGAGGTCAGCTTAGTGAGTCTCAGACCCGCCAGATTAATTACTGGGGAATGATCAGGAGCTCACCAAGTTAGTGGCTAAAGATCTCTATTTGGTTTTTTGTTGTTGAAATATACTGCAGACGTCTGATCTCCCTGGAGACCAAGAGATGTGATGATAGACTGCTCTGCCTCCTTTCTTTTAGCAAATGTTTTGTGTCACTGGGGAAGTGGTAATTCTGTATTGATTTGTTTTGGATGTATGCATGTGATGCCAATAAAAGGTTTGATGATGATGATGATGATAATAAACATTCACTTTGATTTGTCTGTGGGGAAGCAAGATGATGTTATATCAAAGCCACTGCTATCCTACTAGATTTCCCCATCACCTATTGCAAAATGAGCTTTGGGGGAAGTGGGTTTGTTGCACAAACAGCAGCCTGTGCAGCCTGAATTTGATGGTATGTGGCTGAATCGCACCCATATATAGTGACAGCCTGGAAGCACCCTACAGAACTGGTATGGTTAATGCACCAATAACATGAGAAACATTGAGATCATGTGAGAAGAGTCAACAAGAAATCCCATGCCAGCATCGACCAGAGCCTAAGAAGGACAATGGCAGTGCAGGAAATAATTAAGCGCTTGTCTCTTCTTCCTTGATCTCAACAATGTTTTGTTGCTAGAATAGGGAAGGATACAGCTGCAGCTTCCCCAATGCAGTCATGTAAGAAGTGTCCCTTAACAGCTGCAGTGATGAATCTAGACAAATGAGGAAGAAACACAGGGGTTATAATTAATTCTGTGCATCTTATAGCACACGCGACAGAAACCCTCCGCCGACAGAAGAATCAAGGCAGTTCTGAACAAGAGAGTTTCACACTCCATCTCCAGTTGTTTTCAAATATGTGGTTGACTTTCAGATTATCTGGATTTGCTGCCTTTGAAATTCTCCCCCCTGCCCTAGCAATTGGCTTGTAGAACCTAGTGCAGTCATTTGCTGTTTCCTCTGGGTAAATACAAAAGAGGAAACAGGGAGCCCCTTCCTCCTCTAGAAGGACACGTGAGCATGCCAGAGCTCTCAGGGAAATAAGAAAGGGAAGAAGGAGTTGTGCACGATCGTCCTTCGTGCACAAGGCATGTTGGCTGGTGACATACGTCAGTCTCTGAGCCAAGAAGCCTGCAGACTAAGGTTCACATCAAGTGCCATCTAGGGGCACATGCACCGTGCTGCTATTTAGAGCTGTAACAAAGTGTGCTCCTTTACCCTGGCCTAATGAAAAGAGCCACAGGCTGGCTGGGTGGCTGGCAGAATTCCTACAGCAGACAAACTAAGAAGCACACTCTCTCTTTTCCCCCCTATGGTGCTGGCTCAGGAAAATGTCACCTTCTTTTTAACCTTGTCTCATTAACTAGAGTCCTTTAGTCAAGAGCTTGACTGGTAATTTCCGAGAAAAACAAACATTTTCCTCTTCAGCTTAGGGCTGATTTATTGAGGAAATGGGTCACAGTTGTTGTTATTGTTGTTTTTTCATGTAAACTTGTCTTCCATGTAGACTTCCTTAGGGAAGGAATGCAGCTCAGTGGTAGAGCATCTGTTTGCAAGGTACAACCCCCCAAATTTCAATATTACAGTGCTGGCAATCTGTGGCCTGGCTGGGTGTGCTAACAGTGCGCTGATGTTACATGCCAATGGGGCAGCATGCAAATAGAATGCACTGAAACGTGACTCAGGGACCAAATGCTGTCAAAGAAGATGTCAAATATCAAATCCTATCAAATGCTGAGTGAAGGTTAATGCCTATTTAGCAGATGTTCTGTTCAACAGTATATATTGATAGGGGTTTGTGTGGGGGAAGATTTCCTTAATTCCTGGGTGACAGATCCTCCACATAATTCCTGGATGTAGTGAAAGTTAGGATTGAGGTTGGATTAAATGTTGCCAAACATTGAAACCCTTTGGATTTTAATAACAACAACAATAATAATAAATTTAAAAATTGTCCAGTAGCACCTTAGAGACCAACTAAGTTTATAAGCTTTTGTGTGCATGCACACTTCTTCAGATACACTGAAACAGAAGTCACCAGACCCTTATATATAGTGGGAGGGTGGGGTGGGATTTTTCTCAGAAGGATAGTGGGAGATGGGTGATTGACTCAATGGGTATAGTAAACATGTTGACGACTATTAATGACTGTGATTAGTCCTACAGGAAAAAGCAAGGGATAGTATGCAGATGACCAAAAATAGCTTTAGCATATGTAATGAGACAAGAATCCAATATCTCTATTCAGACCAGGTCTCTCCATAGTTTTCAGTTTAATAATAAGTTGTAATTCAGCAACTTCTCTTTCAAGTGTGCATGCACACGAAAGCTTATACCCAGAACAAACTTAGTTGGTCTCTAAGGTGCTGCTGAACATTTATTTATTTATTTATTTATTTATTTATTTATTTATTTATTTCAATTTTGTCAGACCAACATGGCTATCTACCTGAATCTAGAACCTTAGGATTTAGTTATGCTAAGGAGCCAAGCCAGTTTGGCAGAGCTCAATGGATGGGCCATTAGGGGACAAAGGCTGGTGATGGCCTAGGAAGAGAACTATCGGAGGGCAAGACTGTCAGGCAAGGGGGGAGTGGGGCTCCTTCTTTGCTGAGTGCCAGTGAGCAAAGGCAAAGGCCAGGTTTAGTTTTTCATCTTTGAATGACATAGGCGGTGGCGGCGGGGGGACGGGGGACATCCTTGGGTTCTTCAGTAGGGAGAAGAACCCAGCCAGAACTCCAAGTGAACTGGGGATGACAGGCTGGAACTAAGAGACATAGAGGATGGCTTTTTGCAGTCTTTTGAATCCAACACTGCTCCTATGGGAGAAGGATGTGAATGCTCTGCAATCCCTCCATCTAGGTGCAGGTTGTATATATATGTGTGTGTAAATAAAACCACATATCATAAAGACACTAGTGTCTCTGCTGTGCCTAATAGCTGGATAGCTCCGTTGGTTAGAGCATGGTGCTGATAATGCCTAGATTGCAAGTTCGATCCCTGTATGGGACAGCGGCATATTCCTTCATTGGTGTGGGTTGGGATAGAGCGGTGATGGCCAAACTTGGCCCTCCAGCTGTTTTGGGACTACAATTCCTATCATCCGTGACCACTGGTCCTGTTAGCTAGGGATGATGGGAGTTGTAGTCCCAAAACAGCTGGAGGGCCAAGTTTGGCCATCACTGGGCTAGAGGATCCTCAGGGTGTTTTCCAACTCTACAATTCTATCATTCTAATTTCTGAAGCAAACAGGAACCCTGGGTAAGCACATGGAACGCCTAGAATTTCACGCCACTCAGAGATGGGGTGGTGGGTAACAATATTGTTTGGTATCCAAAGTAATGTGGGACCATACTGAGTACTGCAGTATAGATAACCCTCATTCGTTAGTGATCCACAGTAGCTAATAACACAAAGTGCTTTACATTTAGTCTCAGATTGCTCTAACCACCTGTATTTTATGTTCTATGTACAATGCTAAAAATCACTGGATTGAATTAGATGAAATGCCCATTGAAACCAATGGGAAAGTTAGTCGTGGCTTAAGTTCCAATGCTCTGGATGGGAATTAAGTCCATCTAATTCAGTTTGGATCCAGCCCACTATATTTACATATTTGTTAAGCTGATATTTGGCGCTAGTGGGTAGTCTGATGGTATTTAAAATGTGCACTGGTTTAATACACACAAAAAGTATCCTGCAGTATCTAGAACAATATCATTCTTATCAATGTATAATGAGATATGTCAAAATTTTGCTTTAAGTGGATGTTGCTCTGGAAAAAGCCAGTATAGTTCATTCGGTGCCACCTAGCATGTGAATCTACACGGTAAAATAAGCATGATCTGAAAAATACAGTGGAAAAGGAAAGGGAAAAAAAGAAAGAGAAAATTGCTGGGCTACAAGAAAAGGACAAACAGCCAGGTGGGATGGATAAATTTTAACAAATTCAAAAACTCCAAGTTATGCAAAAACTTAAGAATCGATGAGAAACACTTTATGACTCCAAATTTGAAAAGCAGGAAACCAATAAACCACTCTAAAATAATTATACACAAGTTGCTGTAAGATTTGTATCACCATTAGTGGCCCTCTCAAGCAAATCAATAAGAGCAACTGCCTTCATAATACATATTCATGTATAACTAAGAACTATATGCCTTTTGACCAGTCCATGGTATTGCAATTTTAATAGTCTTGATTTCTGTACAAAACATGACATCTTAAACAAAAACTTGCCGAATATTGTGGGTCCCTAACAATTCATGGTTGCCTCTACAGCTGTACTCAATATAATATGTTTAGCAGGGGCAAATCACACCAAAGCTTAAAGGCCTTTAAAGATAGATAGGTAGAGGCAGTGCTTTTTTCTTCTTCTTCTAAAAAAATGTTTAGGGGTACTCTCATTTTCCCACACATATTGAAATACTGCCCCTCAATGAGGCCAAACCTAGATTCACAAAATGTTTAGGGGTATGTGTCCCCCTGTGTCCCCCCAGAAAAAAGCACTGGGTGGATGCCAAATCTACATACATCCTCTGCAAAAAGACACCACAAACATAAATCCATAAATTCTAGTTGTTCTCTCATTCTGTCCCATGCAGATACAAAGTCCCATTTTTTCCATTAGGTCCAGTTGTGGCCGACTCTGGGGTTGCGGCACTCATCTCGCTTTATTGGCCGAGGGAGCCAGCGTACAGCTTCCGGGTCATGTGGCCAGCATGACTAAGCCGCTACTGGCAAACCAGAGCAGCGCACGGAAACACAGTTTACCTTCCCGCCGGAGTGGTACCTATTTATCTACTTGCACTTGGACATGCTTTTGAACTGCTAGGTTGGCAGGAGCTGGGACAGAGCAACGGAAGCTCACCCCATGGCGGGGATTAGAATGGCTGACCTTCCAATCGGCAAGCCCTAGGCTCAGTGGTTTAGACCACAGTGCCACCCGTATCCCTTTCCCTGTATAGCCACTAGTAAAAATGAATGTGACACGCTTGATGGCACAAGTTATAGTGATGCCAAGGGGGATTTCATTAACAAGCCATGACAATATTAGAATGTGCCAAAACAGGGTAGACTCTCAGCAAATGTCATAGGTCAGGTGGGGAGCCCCTAGCCCATGAACCTAATTAGGCCCACAAGACCTCTCTATTTGGCTCACAAGGGCATTTTGGTCAAGCTTTGCCCAACTGCCCTACACATGACATCAGGTATCAGGTATGGGGCAGGCCTTAGCCAAAAATATGCTTGCAGGCACTGCCAATCAGCCTACAGTTCCCCTTTCAACATGAAGGGCAAGACAGTGCTGTGGGAGGGGCTTCTGAAGATGTCTGGATAGAAAGAGTCCCTACATTTGTACAACAGATTTCCAGATGGCACAGATCTCACTGGACTGCTATGCATCTAGTGAGACACGGAAGAGGTGGTGGAATGTGTTATACAGTGGTACCTCAGGTTACATACGCTTCAGGTTACAGACACTTCAGGTTACAGACTCCGCTAACCCAGAAATAGTACCTCGGGTTAAGAACTTTGCTTCAGGATGAGAACAGAAATCATGCTCTGGCGGCGCGGCGGCAGCGGGAGGCCCCATTAGCTAAAGTGGTGCTTCAGGTTAAGAACAGTTTCAGGTTAAGAACGGACCTCCGGAACGCATTAAGTACTTAACCCGAGGTACCACTGTATCTGAAAAAGTGTAGGAAAGCCAGTGTGGTGTAGTGGTTAAGAGTGATAGTCTCGTAATCTGGGGAACCGGGTTTGCGTCTCCCTCCTCCACATGCAGCTGCTGGGTGACCTTGGGCCAGTCACACTTCTTTGAAGTCTCTCAGCCTCACGAACCTCACAGAGTGTTTGTTGTGGGGGAGGAAGGGAAAGGAGAATGTGAGCTGCTTTGAGACTCCTTCGGGTAGTGATAAAGCGGGATATCAAATCCAAACTCTTCTTCTTCTTCTTCTTCTTCTTCTTAAATTGCCCCCATGGATATGGGAGGATATTTAGATTTGTTGCTCTGCCCACTTTTGCTTCTGGCCCCACCCACCACAAATAAGTGGCCCCCTGAAAGTTGCCCTGAAGGGAATGTGGCTCTCCATCTGAAAAATGTTTCCCAACCACACTCGACAGGTCTAAGGACACTTTTACCCTCAAAGGATAAATTACTCTTTTCCATAAGCTTGCCTGAGCACAGGATAGCTGTTTTGTCTCTAGCAGCCCTAGTTTACAAAAGTGCTAGTTTCCACAAATGCCATTCTCTGACTCTTGTGATGGAGTTTTTCAACCAAAAAATGTGTACTGAAATGCAAATATGGGGGGTGGGGTGGGGGTGGGGCTGTGCATAAAATTCATCTATTGGTAAAGTACCATCAAAAATGTGTTATAATTAGGAGAAATCATTATTCAGCTAGATTGCACATAAAAATTAGGAGAAAGCTGGCCTAAAATGCTGACAATTTTTGTGTGTGTGATGGCTTTTTATTTGTTATTTGTTTATTGCATTTATATCCCACCATTTTCTCCATGAAGCTCAAGGTGGCATAATTACAGACTGATGTGCAGATGTGGTGAACTGAAGCCTGAAAAACAAGAAACTGAGAGAAACCACAAATGAGAGATTTGTCCGTGCCTGTTTCTGAGTAAACATGTCTAGGGTTGCACTGTTGGGTTTTTAAAATAAATTGCACAGGCCTAAATTTAATGGTCTCAATGTTTTCAGAGAGAGAGAGAGAGAGAGAAGGAAAGAAGGAAGACCTGAATCTGCTAGTGGGCACCTTAGTCTGATGTGCATTTAAACAAGCTCTTTGTTCACAAGGCTCCAGCCACATTGCAGTGATTGCTGCATTGTTCAGAACGGTCTAGGGAACAATGCTTTCAGTGTGATGTGTGAATGTTTCTTTTCCACCAGGGTGGCGCTTTTTGCAGTCATCTCAAAGGAATGTAGATATCAAGTAACTCAGGGTTTCTAGTTGCAATTGGTAAAACAACTGTAGTGGAAAAGTACCCGGTTGCTCACTTTTGTATCTAGGCAAACAATACAGAGGTAAAGGATGCAGCCGACGCCTTGTGTCTCTGGATGGAAGCGCAGATCCTTAAATTATTTCTAACCTGCACTTTCTGTCTTGAAAAAGATACTCAAGGCGGCAGACATCAGAGAGAACTACCACAAAACAGACAGCAGTGAAACGGAAGGATAAGAGCATTGGAAATAGAATTAGAAATGTAAAAATAGGGTCAGTAGGCAAAAAAACCTAATAGTTTGGTGAAAATTGGCTGCTTGTGCACCACACTTTTAAAGCACAAGACTTCACCCAAGGACTCCTAAGAACTGTAGTTTCTCTCCTCACAGAGCTATCATTCCCAGCATCCTTAACAAACTACAGTTCCCAGGATTCTCTGGGGGAAGTCAAGAGCTTTAAATGTCTGGTGTGTACACAGAACATCAACAGCTTTATTGCTTGTGTCATCTGGATGTATAAAATCCTTAATGTACTCTTTGTTCCATAGGCACATTCAATGTTGTGCATCTCAGGACCTCCTGCCTTCTGTTTATGGCATGCTATAATATGGATGATTGATTGAAGGATTAGGGTGATGTTCAGGGCCATCTCCTCCAATAATTCAATGATATAACAGCTCCATTTGCCTCCACTGCACTCTTGGCTAATCTGTTTGTTAAAGTTCTGGTTTTAATTGATTTACTTTCCTGTCTGTGATATTTGCCTGGCCAAGGTAAACAGAAGGTTGCTAATCCAGAGTTAATGGTTACCGGATGAATAAAGTCTAGATGGAGATGAGAGTTTTCCAGAGTTGCTACAAGCACCAAAGTATGATGACACCGGTGCTGACATCAGCTAGCACATTTTGAAGAAGGACTTTTATCTGACCATATTGCGTATATTTGATCTGGCAGAGATCAAAGAAAAAGATCCTCTTTAGGATCATGGAAATGAAACTGGAGGTGTTTGAGTCCCAGGGGATTGGGGCTGAGAAAGCAAGAGAAGACCCATAATATCTTAGATAATGTACAGTTTCATGTGTTTCTAAGTAACTTGCATGTGCATGCCCTCTATTTTGTTGTTGTTGTTGTTGTTGTTGTTGTTGTTGTTTAGTCGTTTAGTCGTGTCGAACTCTTCATGACCCCATGGACCAGAGCAAGCCAGGCACTCCTGTCTTCCACTGTCTCCCACAGTTTGGTCAAACTCATGCTGGTAGCTTCTAGAACCATCTTGTCCTCTGTCGTCCCCTTCTTCTTGTGCCCTCCATCTTTCCCAACATCAGGGTCTTTTCCAGGGAGTCTTCTCTTCTCATGAGGTGGCCAAAGTATTGGAGTCTCAGCTTCAGGATCTGTCCTTCCAGTGAGCACTCAGGGCTGATTTCCTTAAGAATGGATACGTTTGATCTTCTTGCAGTCCACGGGACTCCCAAGAGTCTCCTCCAGCACCATAATTCAAAAGCATCAATTCTTCAGCGATCAGCCTTCTTTATGGTCCAGCTCTCACTTCCATACATCACTACTGGGAAAACCATAGATTTAACTATACGGACCTTTGTTGGCAAGGTGATCTCTATACCTGCATGTTAAATATGCTTGGGGAGGAGAGGAATCTGTCATGTGGGTCCACCATACATCACTCTGAGACAGATGCATTATAGGAGTAGTGTTTTCAGAACAGCTGCAAGGCAGTTGTAGGGACAATGACTCAAGGATAGGTTCCTTGGCACAGAGGAACAGATCAGATCCAGGAAGGATGCAGAAGAGCAAACTCTAGGAATTGGGGCTGTGCTTGCTTTGAAGCCCAAATGCTCTCTTTGGCTGTGCCTGGGTAGGCGTTACATTAATTAATTTAATAGAAATATTTGTGCACCAACAACTCATATAAACTATCAAAGCAGTGTAAAAGGATACATAAACATACTTTTTGTAAAAATAATTGTACTGGTTTCACAAAATAAACCTCACATTTAACACATTTAAATTTTAAAATCAAACCAGATTCTTCCGAATCTTAGGACTCCCCTCCTCCCCTCCGTGGGTCCTTTGTATATCTGAAAAACTGTATATTATAGTTCATCCGCACTATAGTCCTCCAAAATATCCAAAGTCTTTGTAACACTGCAGGAGTTACAGTACTAAAAGCTTGCCAAAGAGCTCAAGTGTTCTTTTAAGTACAGTCTGTATTTGCCCATTCCCTGTTGAAGTTTTGATCCTCCTGATTTCTGATTTTCCCTGTCAACCTCGCTATCTGTGCATATTCTAGTGGTTCCATTTGCCAGTCCGCTTTTGTTGGCATCTTCTCATCTTTCCATCGCTGGGCAAGTAGTATCATTGCAGCTGTACAATGATACATAAACATAATAAAGCATGAAGCACCACAAAACAATACGTTTACCAGGGATGTTTGATAGCTCAGTGGCAGTGTTCCTTCAGTCCTCAACATCTCTAGACAGAAAGATAGCTGCCAGTCAAAACTAACCTAGGTAGTATAAGGCAGTTTTCTATGTACAGTGGTACCTTGGGTTACATACGCTTCAGGTTACATATGCTTCAGGTTACAGGCTCCACTAACCCAGAAATAGTACCTCGAGTTAAGAACTTTGCTTCAGGATGAGAACTGCTGGCGGCTCAGCGACAGCAGGAGGCCCCATTAGCTAAAGTGGTGCTTCAGGTTAAGAACAATTTCAGGTTAAGAACAGACCTCTGGAACGAATTAAGTACTTAACCAGAGGTACCACTGTAGTTCCACAATGGCCAGCTTTCTACTTCTCATTGGTATGTTGTGGTTGTCTCTTCTCCTCTTCCAGTTCTTCCCATTGACAGCTAAGGTAGAGTCCCTCCTTCCTTCTAAGATTCCATGAAGCCCATATGCCCCTTCTTTCGCTTCCCCTGGAAAAGGGTGAGAATTTAGCAGAGTGCTAACAGCCAACCCTTCTTTCTTTTAGTGGAGGGCTAGTCATCTTCGACATGGGAAGGATCAGATTTGTCGGAAGATGTTACAGAAACCACGGCGATTCCTCTGTACAAATTAGTAATTGTCTGAGATGTCTAGCCATTAAATCACTGGCCTGTTGTTCATTCCAGAATTCTGGAACCAGACAACAGAGGGAAGAAGGGGACAAAAAAACAAGTCTTGTGTCAAAGTATCATGGAAATGAATCAATTCCTGGTTCTGTTGTAGGTTTCCTGTGTCGCCTGGGTCAGGAAGCTAACCTCTGAGTGCCTTGATTAGTGGTCCCACTGAGTTATATGAGGGGATAGTATGAATTTCCTTTATTTTTTCCTCAGAGCTGATTTGAAAGAAACGTCACCATGGTGGAATTTTTGCTCAAGAAGTAGGTGGACGCCCACAGATGAGGTACCCAACACATTACAGGAAGTGGTGGCTCCACACAGGCCGTCGCTCATCTTAAGCAGCCTGGCCAAAAGGCTAGACAAACAAACGTATATGCCAAAACATCTGAGGCATTCTGAGGTTGTAGCTGATTGAATGGTGGATAGTTATACTGGCATCTGTATTACAGATGTCTCTCTCCCCCCCCTCTCTCTGTGTGTGTTTGTTTATGTATATCTATAATATTAAAGTTATTAACAATTGGCACCGGAATTCACTGATATTTTAAAACATCTATGCTTTTTATTTTTATTACAGTACTTCTGTCTGATAAAATCAAATATTGGGAAGGAAAGTACCAATTGAACACAACGAATGGGCGCAATGGCTCTCATGCGTTCTCCTGTGCAAGATGCATTGAAAATTAATGTCAGTTGTTGCACAAGACTGAGTTGTGAGCGAGTTCTGTCTGAAAGATAAACATGAATGGTGGAACAGCCCTTTCTTTCGAGTCGGGCCTAAATATGAGATGATCCTGGCAGACTGTGAGCAGTTGAGCACTGACATTTCCCTAATAGCAATTTTGATCCTAGGTTGCCTTCCTCCTTCTATGGTGTAACGCCCAGGGGCATACCTAGGGGACGGCCAGGTTGGCCCCTGCCAAGGACACAGGCCCAGGGGGGTAGATCACCAAAATTGTGTCTCTCCGCTCTGGCTCAGAGCTTGTATGCTCCCCAGGGCTGCTACTCTGCTGCTGCTGTGGGCATCTGGGCGAGGCACACAGTCTCCTTTGGGCTCCTCAGTGGAGGAATCCAGTCTCTGGTGTTGGCTGTTGTAGCAGCTCTGCAAGACCTGTTCCTCAGTCTGCCAGAGACACTATTAGAAGTGTGAGCAGAATGCCCAGTAGGCCTTGGAGGGAAGAAAACCTGAGAGAGAGATGGTTCCGGGAGGAGGAAAAAGGGAGGGAGGGAGGAAGAGAGGAGGCAGAACGGAAAGCAGCAAGTGGAGGGAGGAAGGTGGGAAGGCAGGCAGGCAGGCAGATGGAGCAACAGAGGAGGAGGAGGGGAGGCGAAGCTGAGAAGACCTGCCCCCTGATGGCCTGGATAAAGTCACTGGTGGAGTGCAAAAGTCAACCAAAAACAAACCCTTTGAGTTTCTGGTCCATGGTCTCTCCTGTCTTTGGTGGTCTCCTTGCCAAGGCTGCAAGTGAATATAGGTACACATCTGGTAACACGTTGAATGGAACTGAAGTTAAGAAAAGTGTGTTTCTCGGGAGGAAACTATTTCCAGATGGACAGCTCCTAGCCCCACTCTTTCACTTTCAATAATGTTTTGCTGTAGGCATAGCTTGTGCTGCAGCTTTCTGTTTGCACCTTAAACTTGGCGGCGACAAACAAGTGGTGACTTTTTCAAAATATAGCAATAAGCAGTTACTCAAGCGAGAGAATATTCTAGAAATGTAACAAACAGGATAAGCTTTTAGCAGCAAAAGTTGAAATGGGAGCAATATATATCATAGCTAAAGTTAGAATGGAAACCAATAATGCTCCACAAGAATATTAACAAGCCTTCCTCAGCAACTGAGGAGGGAGAATGCATTCAACAAATTTTAACAGTGGAGGAACTATTCCAAATCACCAATGGACTGAAAAACAATAAAGCTGATGAATTTACTGGACAGCTCTTAAAAAATACATACCTGACAGTACCTCCATTAAACACACTGAATGAGGGAAGGCAAAAGCATTTCCTTCCAAACACTACAGGTTATTCCTAAACAAAGAGAAGACCAGCTTCGTCATCACCATCATCATCATTTTATGTACTGTTTACTTGCCAAGAGGGCTTCTAAGTGGTTTACAAGTGCAAAACCACATTAACATCATGATAAAGAAATGGAAGATAAATAGACACTGGGATATTTACTGTTCTTGAAGAAACATGGGCTAACTAAAAATAGAAAGCTACCAGAAAGCGTGTTTTCCTTCATGGAGAGCACGTGTTGCAGTGGGGACCGACAGGACACTCCAAAGTTGTGGGGCAGGCTAATTGATCTTTGGCCACTGTTGTGATTGGACTTCCCTTGTCGTTGGGAAGAAGTTAATGTTGCCATTTGATGATTGACAGCCAGAAATGTTAAAACTCTCTGCACGAGGTATAGAGCTTCCTCTTTTCGCTCCGTGCATCGGATTGCCCGTCCCCCCCCTTTAATTAGGGTTGTTCGCTTTGACCTTTGTCAGTCTGTCCCCCAATGGGGGGCAGATAGTAGCAACCAATGCCTAAGCAACCACTCATATTTTTTTGTATTTTAATAAAGTTGTAGCCAAAATTATGCCAAAAACCTTAAACAAAAATTCTGAGTGATGTATGAGTTATTTGGGGTGGCCTGGGGACCTTGACACAGAAAGCTACACAGATATTTTGGACCACTGGTGTAGACAATACTGAGCTGAATGGACAAATGGTCTGTCTTGGTATAAGGCACAATCAGATTTTATGGTGCCCTTGACAAGATAGTCTCAGTGGGACTCCTGTATAAGTAGATACGCCTCCTCCTTTACTGTTGCTACTTCTCTTTCCCTCTGAATCCAAGTCACCATCACCTTTCAAAGAGCAAGGACAAGACTTTTGGAGATTACTGCTCCTCCTTACTCCTCTCACTTGCTTTCACAAGAGAGCAAGTGGAACACACTGCCACAGTGAAGAGAAGGGACAGGAGGCTCCAGGGCTTGTTAGCACACCTTTTTGTGGGGCATGGCCCTCAGCAGGTGCCAACAAGACCTACCTTTGATACAGGCCCTGACAACTGTATGGAGATTGACATCGGAAAAACCAGATTCATAGCTTCAGCAGTATGAGCCCACGTTATAATTATCCCACAAGATCAAAGAGGCCATGAAATTGCTTGCTTGTCAAGGCAGCATCCCTGTGGCTATCATATGACTTTCTCAGGTTGAGATTTGCTCGCAGGCCTGTCCAGGAGTCCAACATGTATTTTACTCATTTATACAGTACTCTTGCACTTGTAGGCAAAATATGGGAGTGGATAATTTTTTTAAAAAGTAATGTGAGACTGTGCCTTTATTTCATGATAGCAGAAAACGAATTTCTCAAGACCTGTGTATACACCTGGTGTTTATGTTCTGCATGCCAAAGCCATCCATGAATGATGTAAGGAATGCAAAGTCAGGACCCCTCTCTGACATACAGTTGTGAGGTTCATCCTATTTATTCCCCTATTTTTGGATAGCACTTCCTGGTCTTAACTCAAGCCTTACTGAATTTAAAAGAGCATTTGAATCACAACATCACCATCTGTATCCTTGGCAGGAGCTGAGAGGCTTAGCAGAGCACAGTCAGCTGCAGAGTGGTGTTGTAGTCAGGTGATAAAAATAGAGGTGAGTAATTTTCATTTTAAAAGAGACAGGTGGTTCAGATACCACTTTAAGGACATTTCCATGCAGTAAAGGAAAACTGAAGCGCTGGATAATGTTGAATCAGGCCATATAAATACGTTTCTTGTCAATGTTGTGTCTGATTACCAGAGAATCTATCCTCTATAATAGTTGAACATCATCAGTAGCAACTACTGTACCACAAAATATATGGCTACAGTAGTATAACACAGTTTGCTGGTAAACAAGCACTCATATGATCACTATAAGTGCAAAAACTCGTTATGGCCAACTATTTAAACAAGTATGCTACAAGCTAAATTCACAATACCACTGGACTTAGTATGGATTACCTGCAGTACTTTTGCCTGGCAGAGGTTTTATTTATTTGTTTGTTTACTTTATTATATTTACATAGCTTCCCCAGAACATATGTTCTCTAGTCTACTGAGCCAGGGAATAAACAACACCATGACACGAGACTGGTGTGTGAGTCATTATATCTATTTCTATTGTATATTTCACTGCCCAAAAGGGGAAGAGGTGCTTATGGGATTTTCTGGCTTAGGTAACCAAAATAACTCAAAATAAGCCTTATCAGAGAAGGATCTGAAAAATTCCAGGGGAGGAAATGTTGCTGTTAGAAACATTGTCTAATAATTCTATTGGTGGGGGACTTCCCAGGCCTCACTATCTGGCCTGCAAGGCTGTTTTGAACAAGCCACACCCACCTGTGGGGCAGGTAAAAATGAGTCTGGAATGAAAACGGGTTTGGAGGCACCACTGACTGGCTAATGGTTGGTGCCTGCAAAGCCTTGTGTGGGCAAAAATGGTTCACCTGATGCCATTCAGATTTCAGGTGAAAGATAGGTGGGTGGGTGACCCTCCTCACTTGTCAGATTTGGCCCAAAGCAGGTGGTTGAGACCAGGGGTGCCAAGTTGAATAAAATATGGGGGGGGTAGGTAAGCCCCACCCCACATAATCAATCACAAGATGTGGTGCATTCACACAATTTGAATGGTATTCCCCATCAACTTTCGGCAGCCCCCTCAAATATTTTATTTGAGCCCCTGGGAGTTGGCTCATATGGGTGAGGCCAATAGGCCAGATCCCCATCCCTGGTTCTAATAATTCACCCCATTGTAACCTTTCCCTAGTCCTTTTCTTATAGGATCACTTTAAAAAGTGTTTGTGTAAGCAACAAATATGATACACGCAGGTCTTGCTTTACAAACATTCGTTATGTGAAAATTCACTTCTCCGAACATGTGGAATTAGTACCAAACCTTGCTATGTACACCACAGATTCAGACATCTGAACAGAGTGTATTCTTACCTCCTTCTTTACATTTTGCTGGTTGACAGAGGAACAGAGGGAAGAAAGGATGGATTGGGATTAGGATATTCAAAGAGCCTTTTTCTGGATTTTCCTTTAAAAAAAAGAGCATTTGGGGGTCAAACTTCCATAGTTGGGAATGCACAATAATTCAGTTGAAATTGTCAACTTGTTTTTGCCAATGCTCATCTAACGAATGATTTCCAGGGAATGCATTGTGTTTGGTAATCGGTATCTGCTTGTACTGGGATTGGCTTTTAATCCTTCACACATCTTCAGCAGCCAGGAACTTTAAAGTTCACCGTTCTTTCTTTTCCACACTTTTAGATTCTCATATGTTTCAGCACTATTTGTAGATACTGCAAACTACACAGTGGGTACTGCATTTCCCTGAGCATTACGAAGCATTATGAAAACAATCCCCTTGAGCTAGAAAAGTCACAGCTTGAATTCAATATGTCTATGGGCTTACTGCATTGATGGAAGGGCTATGTTGTAAGTGCCAGCATTTGATTTTCACAATTTATTTACCTAGAAGAATAAGAGGTTAATGTCCCCCCCCTGTGGTATACAAACAAGTCCTCAGGGCCCACATAACGCTGCAGTATTAGCAATATTGAGACCTGCTTCACAATGACACTTTTATGGCTACACACACACACACACACACACACACACACACACACACACACAGAGCGTTTTATATGTGCCTATAAAGTTGAAATGTGCACACATGGAAAACGTGTGCTTCTATCTGCTTATATCTCACAGCTGTGCATGCCGCAGAGTTGAGATTGCTTGCTCATATTGTCCAGACCGATAACAAATCCTCCAACAAAGCTTATTTTATCTCGGCCTCAGTGACTATTAGCAAACATGAAGCTCTTTCTTCTAGCGGTTCAGATCCTACCCAGGCAAGTTCACATGCAACTCAGCACGGGGAACAAAGTGTAAAGTACAGCAGCAGCTAAGGGCACCAAAAATTGCGTCTGTCCTTGAGTCATATCCAATTACACCTCCATTTGTAGCCAATACAGTGGTACCTCGGGTTACATACACTTCAGGTTACATACACTTCAGGTTACAGACTCCGCTAGACCAGAAATATTATCTCAGATTAAGAACTTTGCTTCAGGATGAGAACAGAAATTGTGCTCCGGCGGCACGGCGGCAGCAGGAGGCCCCATTAGCTAAAGTGGTGCTTCAGGTTAAGAACAGTTTCAGGTTAAGAACGGACCTCTGGAATGAATTAAGTACTTATCCGAGGTACCACTGTATTGGGAATACAATGTGAAAATATATGTGTTTAATCTCTAAGCATTTGTTGCTTTGATGTAAGAGCCTAAGTTCTCAATGGCAGCATGAAAAGTAGTATGAAAGATGATGGGGGATATGATCACTTATAAAATCATGTAGTGAGAAGAAAATGAATATGAAAAGGTGTATTTATTATCTCATAAATGACAAGGACCTTGGCCATCCAGCAAACATGCTACTTCCCCAACCTGGTGCCCTCCCAAAGGTGTTGGATAACAACTCTCATTGGTCCTAGCTGATGGGAGCTGTAGTCTCAAACCTTTGCAGGGCATCAGGCTGGGGAAGGCTGACATAGCGAATGTCTTGCTCCAGATTTATTCATTAGCAATCTAGAGTTAGGAGTGAGCAGTGAGGTGGGCAAGATTGCTGATGATTCTAGATGGTTCAAGAGCAGCAGAACAAAAAGAGATTGTGAAGAGCTCCAAAAGTACCTCTCCAAACTGGGTGGCAAAATGGCAAAAGCAATTCAATGTAAGTGTCAGGTGATGTATCTCAGAGCAAAAAATAATAATCTTAATTTCACATATGGGGTCTGAACTGGCAGTAACAGACCAGGAACAATACCTTAGGGCCATAGTAGATAGCTCCATCTTGTTCTTTCTTGTGAACTGCCAAGGGCAGAATGCTAAGCTCCATGGGCCATTGGTTTTGACCCAGGACTGACAGTTCTCACATTCTTATCTTCCACAGCCTTGTGCCTGGAGCACGGCCCTCAGGACGGTTGTGTTCTTCCATGAATTTTTATGCCATGGCCTCCCCGCCCAGTCAAAAACCAATAAAGAGAAAGACTAGAATCCTTGTTGTACTTCCTTATTGGAAGAATATGAAAACTATTTACATATTAACGGACAGCAATTGATATGTTGTATGTCATCTGTTAATAGGCTGACAAGATGCAAAAGGGAACAGAGCTTCTGACTGTTTAAGAGTTGTGCAGAAGAGGATATTTTGGCAGGTGGACATTTTGTACTCCTATGTGACAAGCTGTACCTGCCAAAATCCCACTTCTGCATAACTATAAAGGGTAGAGGATGAGTGTCCTCGTTTGCACCTGAGAATCACAGTCTAAAATAATTATCTATGACTATATCGTTTTCCTACCAGTGTTGATCTACTTTTTAGGGTACCAATCGCTTGCTGAAAAGAGAGTTGTGGTCACAGGGCCGGGGGAAAGGGAAGGGAAAGGACGTGACTATCTTAATTTGCCTTTTATCTGAATATTGCTTTCATAGTACCAGGCATGAGAATTAAACCCTGCATTGTTTACTTCTAAAACGGCAGGGAATAAAAAGCTCAGCGCAGCCTATAAATGTCATTTAGCTCTATTGCACCATAATTGCTAATTTCCAACAGGCTGAAGCCTGTTTATTGCATTTGGCCAAAGGCTAAAATATAAATTTGATCATGTAATAGAGGAAGCCATTGTCTGATGCGGCTCACCATAAATCACTCAGGGCACTTATACCTAGCACAGCTGAATGGAAGTTTACTGTGTCTAGATGGTATCTTTAAATAAAAATAAAACGAGCATTTTGCAGAATGCAGTTTTGCAGAATTTCACTGTACTCTAAGGCTGTAATATGAACAGACTCATAGGGAGCTGCTTTATACTGAATTTGATTCTTGGTCTATCTAGCTAAGTACTGTCTGCACGGACTGGCAGCAGCTCCTTAGGGTTTCTGCCAGGGCTTTCTCCCAGCCCTACGTGAAAATGCCAGTGATTGAAACTGGGACCTTCTGTATGCAAGGCATGTTGTTCTGTTACGATATCAGCCTTACATGCCGTGGATCTGGGCCCATAACCATAGGGTTATGGGCCCAGATCCAGGGCGCTTACACGAGAGTAAGGCTACTGATGGCTGCTGCTCGACCCAGAAGAACCAAAGCGTGATTCTTGGGACAGGGGGGTGCTTTGGGTACACTGCCCTTCCCTCCACGGTTACCCCGAGTCAAAGGCAGCATCGCTTATGGAACCTGCTTCCCTGGAGCCCAGGCAGGGCATGGCAGGGGTGTGTGTGGGGGTGTGTGTGGCATCTGCAGGGCATGGAGGATTGGGGGTGGGATCCTGCACCCCATTCCAGGAAGGGAGCATCCCAACACTAACCACTGTGTGATGACCCTTCCCCAAGACAAACAGGAACTTGATAACAACAACACAAAGTCTTGTGGCACTTAGAAAAGCCTAGCATACGCTGGATTGCTGTAAACAGTGAGGTCAGAGGGAAAATGAAACGCAGAATGTAAGGTGGTCATAATGACACGCTTCACAGCTGTAACTCACAAAACAAGTTGTCAGTTTTGTGTTTCTAACACAGCAGAGGAGGCACCTCCCCTTTCAGAATGTACTGCAGTCGTCCTGGATTCTTGTCTCTGAAACCTACCCTTATCTCTGAACCACATTAGTGGTAAAATAAGATTGGGGTGCGTGTGACAATTCTGAAACAGAAATACTGCCACCACTGGTGGAGGAAGAGGGGGTGGGGGGAGCGCAGCGCCCCAGGCACCACGATCCCGGTGGGGTGCCATTGTGGCTGCCCCCCTGCGCTGGGCACCATGCCCCCAGGATGCACGCCATGCCCCCGGGATGTGTACCACACCCCCGGGAATCGTGCCAGCCATGCCCCCGCCTGCTCTCCGCCCCCGGTGCCAGAGCATGAAGCTCCGCCACTGACTGCCACATGCCAAGTACCATTTCATCTTATCTTTCAAATACTAAAAACCACTGGTTATCACTTATCCTGCCCTTCCAGGTGCCAAATGCTACAGCATGTCAACTATCAAATATAGTCAAAATATGAAATATTCTTGCACATTAGTGCTTAGACACGGTCCAATATTAAATCCTGTTGTTGTTGTCATCCATCTGTCTCAAGAGACAGTGGAGTGAGCCTCTGGGGGTGAAGTCAAATGGCTGTGTTAGCAGCACCAAAGTGACTTTCCTGGGGCCCAGGTCTGGGCAGTGTGTATGACACTGCAAAAAACATGACAAATGCTATTTTTCCTTATCAAATGTTTAAGAGGAGAATGAATATTTTACATCAAAATGCACAGAGGAAAATTCCACAGCGGATTTTGACACAACTTCAAATATCTACTAATAATAATAAAAAAAGAATGCACCACACAAAGACAGTAAAATTGAGGGGCCACAGCTATAAGATCTAGCCTTGCCTTAATGAGTGAACGATCACATTTGACCCAAGATATCAATTTTTAGGGCTGGTGCTGTTGTGTTTCTATTGTAATGATCTGTACATGATCTTTCATAGGTATATATTGTGTATATATACCGTACAGTGGTACCTCGGGTTAAGTACTTAATTCGTTCTGGAGGTCCGTTCTTAACCTGAAACTATTCTTAACCTGGGGTACCACTTTAGCTAATGGGGGCCTCCTGCTGCCACCGCGCCGCCGGAGCACGATTTCTGTTCTCATCCTGAAGCAAAGTTCTTAACCCGAGGTACTATTTCTGGGTTAGTGGAGTCTGTAACCTGAAGCGTATGTAACCCGAGGTACCACTGTATAACACATTCCACCAGCTCTTCCGTGTCTCACTAGATGCATAGCAGTCCAGTGAGATCTGTGCCTTCCGGAAATCTGTTGTACAAATGTAGGGACTCTTTCTATCCAGACATCTTCAGAAGCCCCTCCCACAGCACTGTCTTGCCCTTCATGTTGAAAGGGGTGCTGTAGGCTGATTGGCAGTGCCTGCAAGCATATTTTTGGCTAAGGCCTGCCCCATACCTGCTAATGGGGGCCTCCTGCTGCCGTCGTGCCGCCAGAGCACGATTTCTGTTCTCATCCTGAAGCAAAGTACTTAACCCGAGGTACTATTTCTGGGTTAGTGGAGTCTGTAACCTGAAGCGTATGTAACCTGAAGCGTATGTAACCCGAGGTACCACTGTAGTACCTTGGAAGTCAAACGGAATCTGTTCTGGAAGTCCGTTCAACTTCCAAAATATTTGAAAACCAAAGTGCGGCTTCTGATTGGCTGCAGGAAGGTCCTGCAGCTGATCAGAAGCCACAGAAGCCCCATTGAATGTTCAACTAACAAAAGAACGTTTGAAAACCTGAACAGTCACTTCTGGGTTTCGATTGTTGGGAGCCAAGGCAGTCGAGATCCGAGGTACAACTGTATAACTGCATAGTTATTCAGATTGGCAAAGACGGAGGAGGTTAGCCCAATATAAGCCAAAGTTTTTGGCTTGGCCATGGTGTTTGGTTACATTTTGTCATTTTGCAGTCTCTTTCCATTTTAAAACAAAACATTTGACACAATCCCGTGGAAACTTAAAACACCCAATTGAAATTGTACATAGGGACTTGCGAAGCTCCCATTCATTTCAACTGAGCTTGCATAACAGAACTTCTCACTAGATTGTGTCCAGCCCTTTTAAATACAAGTAATATTTCTATTTCCTTTTCTCTGTCTGCTTTTTCGGCTGAAGCAGCTAGATTGCTTTAAAAATAACAGCTTAAAAACTATGGGCAAAGTAATTTGGGTCCAAATCTCTTCATATTTATCAGAATGAGCACTCCAGATAGGCCAGGATCTTGACATATACTGCATACTGCACAATTGCTGGCACTCACTTGGCCTAGGAAAACAAGGTCTTAATAGTTAGCTTAACTGGAATGAGACTTGCTGGAGCCAAGCGTTTCCTAAGAGTCAATGGCAAATGGATCAAGCCTAAATATAGAGTGCTAAAGAATCCCAAAGTTAAACAAACATGAAATATCATTGTTGAAGATGAGTGCATGAGACGTTGAGGTAGACGAATTCCTCTTCCTCCAACTTCCTTAGTATCAAGAGATTGAATATCTTAGGCAAAATATTGGTTTGGAGGGTTATATTCATTTTTGTTTTCTTTAATAAAAATTATATCTTGCACATCCCTCCAAAGAAGCCTAGGGCAGCATCTAATTAGGTAATAAATCTACAAGTGATGCAGTGTACCTTGTGGGGAATTAGATAAAGTGAATATGAGGATATGTGATGTACAGTACATTCTCTCAGGATATTCAACTGTCGTGTCCAGCTTGCAAAATGGACTTCTGCTTGTCCAAATAGGACTTCCTTGTCCTCTCATCCTTCTTTCAAGTCTCCCCATATCTGCTCTGGAGGCTTGGAGGCAGGCACATCAGCTCCTAGGGGCCAAGGCAGTTTTGCCCCCCCAAAAGTATTTTTTCAGGGGGCTGAGTTCCCTCAATATTCTGGGGGCATTTGGCTCCACTCCCTGCCTCCTTGTGGTCTCCTGTGACATTGCATCCATGATGTCATGACATTGCGTGGTGTTGCATGCATGACATCATGGTGTCACATGGTGTCACGCATGGGCCCCCTCAATCCTCTTAAGAAGATAGCACCTCTGCTTGGGCGACACATCAGAACAGATGTGGGAGATGGGGGCTACAAGGGGGAGGACAGGAAGGGGAAATCCAGTCGTGCCCATTGGCATGACTCTGGACAACAACAACAACAACATTATTTGTACCCCACCCATCTGGTGGGGTAAGGTGGCTTACATCATATATGAAAGCATAATGAAACATCAAACATCACACCCTATAAGCACAATCTTTGATATTTTGTGAGCCAGTGGCATATCAATATTCTTATTCGATATTCTTTCCTCCATCTTTGATAATAAGAATTGTGGATGTAAGATTTATATGAATGAATACCATTGGTGGGGAGATTGTTTTCCCATGACCCAAAAGTTGCCACTGGTTACTCCACTCACCAGTTCATGTCTCTGCTTTAGATTTGTAGTGACTTCCTTAATACAAACAGGAAAGCAGCCACTAACGAAGGAAAAGGTATCGCCGATGCTACTTTCTTGCTATTTCAGCAGTGCTTCTTTGACATAATATGCTGAGCAAGGGAGGTTTGTGCAGAAAACCTTCTTTGGGGGTTTATTTGAAGAATTGCATGCCCTGCTGAAAAGTACATACACTTTTCAGCAAAGAGCATATGGCACAGTGGTGACCAAGCTGGTTCTCTCCAAATGTTGAACTACAACTTCTAGCATCCCTTACCATTGCTCATGCTGGCTGGGGCTGCTGGGAGCTGGAGTCAATCAACATCTGGAGAGCAGTATCTTGGCTCCCCTTGATACATGATTTTTAAAGCTTCATACAGCGCTCAAGACAAGTTTGTTCTGGATCCTGGTAGGAAGCAGTTAGAGTCTCTAAAACCACTGTATCCTCTTCCTCTCTTACCCACTTTCCATTATATGAAATATTCCATTGTATGGATTAGTTCCCAATTGGTTCAGGGTGGGGTCCACAAAAAGATAGTGCTGAAGAGAAAATCCTTTTTGGAAAATTCATATAGAGGACATGAAGTCTGATAGTGGAGTTTCACAAGCTGTCTGCCATGTCACCACATAATGGAACTTACCTGGGAACATCTGGAAAAGCCTGATGATTCTTAACACATGGGCAGGCAGATACGAGAAATACTCATTCAAGGATTTAGGTCCCAAGTTGTGTAAGGCTTTATAAGTCATCACTGGGGCTGGCTGGGACTGACAGGAGTTTAAGTTCAAAACATAAGGAGGGTACCAATTCAGCAAAGGCTGATCTGGGAGATAGTAAGGCAGGAGGAAATTAAGGTAGCAGGGGGTGTATGGAAAGAACATTTCATTACTTTGGAAAAGCTTGGCACCAGGAATGGGGTATCTTCTAAAACGTTCCAACTTTATGTTTTCATGCCTCCATCTGCCTCTCACTTGATGTGATTTTAAACATTCATGAGATGAATCATCAAATGAAATAGCCACTGGTTGGACCAAAAGGAAAGGATGCCTTCATATATCTGGAGTCTAAACGTTAATTCGGAAGATGTTTAAACAAAGCTCTGTTGTTTTAAACTGGGCTGGCATAGAGCAAGCAGGCAGATTTCTACAGGCCACAGTAAAGAAATCCAGAAAGCTCTGGGGAAAATGATATTAAAGCTTCTCAACTCCCCCCACTCCTGCATCACCACATGCCCACGAAATCTGAATGGCATTTCTCTATCTCTCTCCTCCCCCCCCCTTTTGACGGCATGTGTCTTTTGTGGTAATGACGGGCAGAACTTGTGTCTTGTGATAGCGCCGTTTCAAAAAAAGTCTTCCGTAACAACACCCCTTTAGGAAACAACGCAGTCACATGCTGAGAGGTGAAGTCTCAAGGTTATGAAACTGGATAAGAGTGAGACTTTACAGTACTTTCACATGCCATGAAACAAGCGCCAGATCAGTGGATTTGCAAGATGACAGAGTCTGCCTGTGCTTTTGGATTTATGCCAGGGTTACCATCAAAAGAGGCCCAGCGACAGGCGTAAGTAGGTGGGATATCTTGGTATGCGAATGCATCTCTAGATTTATAAACTAGGTATGGCTGGACTGATAACTCTCTTTGATGTGGAGTAAAATGAACATTTATCTTTTATGAAAACCTTCAGCCTCGGTCTAATGAAACGGAAACATTCTTTTGCCGGCTCTTCTAAGGGAAGCATTCCCTCTAATAGCAAACTGTGGAGTTCAAGTGCCTTTCCGGTTGGAAAGGAGGCCACTAAAAACAATGCCAGCAATCTTGACACACTTGAGGGACTCCTTAGTGTGTAAGTTTGTTAAATATATCAATCCAAAATAGCTTGACAGGGCCCAGTAAGCTTCCTGGCTAGCAGGATGTAGGTGATAATTCAGCTATGGGGATGCGTAGAGGGATGGCTGGATAGAAGGAGAAACAAGAGTCTAAGGTAGGGTTAACCAACATGGCGCCTTCCAAATATTGTGGACTACAAACCCCATCGTCTCTAAATGTGCTGGTTGGAGCTGATGGAAGCTGAAGCCCAACAACATCCAGAGAATAATGTGTTGTCTATTCCTGGCCTAAAGAAACCATGAGTTTTCTATTTGTGTGTTCATGAATTTGCCAGAGCATGTGAATGCTGAAAGTGTGGTACACATAAGTAGTACCCCAATGTATTTGCACTGTTGTGCCCACTCCTTTGGTCCGTGGCCTTCCATGTGTTGCACAGGGAAAATGTGCAGGGGGCTTCTACTTGCACTTGCTTGAATGCGAGTCACTGTGCGGTATTGGGGATCCTGATAAAGTGGGGGTTTCTGACTGCATCAGCAAGTGAATGCCAGTAGAAGCCCCCTGTAGTAGGCTTTATGCAGTATGGTGGAAGTTGAGACACTGAATGTTAGCATATCAGTTGTAGGGAAGGGAAGGAAAATGGAGGGCAGCGAGAAGAGGCCTGTTCAACCCCTTGACAGCTTGTAATATCATACCTTCTAACATCAGGTGACAGCAAAAACTGCAAGGTTTTTAGCGGGGGCGATTAGAATAAGATCTATTCTTTTATTATTGATGTAAACCTCCAAAATGTATTTTGTATAGTTAAGTTTTTACCTCAGTACATTTTATTTTATTTTATTTTATTGCTATGGCTAGTGGCTGATGCAAATAAAGATTCTTCTTCTTCATAGCATCCAACATTCTGCAGATGAAAACAGGGACATTTCTCACTTCCCCCCCAACTCCCCCTCTTTGAATCCCCATTTTTGTGTGTCTTTCACCCTGCAGAGCATTTCCTGTCAGAGGAAGGGCAAGGGCCATCACCACCATTCCAATGGGACACAGCGCAAATGCCCTCCACTGTCCAGAGAAAACCTTTAATCCTGATTTTATTTTATTCCTTGGCAGATGTATAAAAAGAAAAGCACATACCAATAAATAAACTTTGGAACGGAGCAAGGTTAGACGTGGATGCACAAAGCATTTGTTTTGTTTTGTGTTTAAATCAAAACTCCTCGCGCTCTGCTCCGCTCCCCCTTTCTTCTCACCCAGGTCACAGGATGCTCCCTTGCGGTTGTCACTTCTACTGCTGTCACAGCTCGGGACAAGTGCTGGCTCTCTGAGCTTGGCAGCGACAGCACTGGTGGGGGAAATAGGGACATTCCAGGATGAAATCAGAAGCCAGGATGGCTTTCATAATTCCGGGACCGTCCCTGGAAAACTGGGACACTTAAAGAGTCTGTAATATGTATTCTGCAGGTGGGAGGGGTCACATTATAAAGGGCAGCTTCAGAAGGAAAGGAGAAAGAATACCTTTTCTGCTCTCTAGACCTGCATCCCTACCATGCAGCTATAAAACACTCAGGGTTAGGTCGGTCATCCCTCTAGCAATATATAGCACAAGATGAGGTGGCTGGGGTTGAGGAGAGAGAAGGTGTTCTTTATCCGAGTCTCACTCGGACCAGACAGCACTACAAGACTCTTGTTCCAGACTGAACGGAGCCATGAACACACAGGAGCGTTCTTCCTAGGCCTGGAGAGAAATGACAACATTATGGCTTCGTACACGCTATCCATTTCAAGCATGCTGTTTCCTACAAAGATTCCTGGGAGCTGTAGTTCACCCCTCACAGAGCTACAATTCACAATACCCTTAACAAACAACAGTTCCCAGGATTTTTGGTATGTGTGTGTGAACTTCAATGCAGCCTGTTTGTTGCAGCCCCTCCCTTTCAATTTTATATTTCTATTTTAAAGTGCAGCTCCCTCAGAATGGATGTCTTATTTTTACACAGGAATAGTCTGCCTTTCCTCTTCATGAATTTATCAGCAATGTGCAGCAGTTCGGGACTTGGAAGTTTTAACTGCGCTCAGATGGACTATGAAATCTTTATAGCCAAGTAATTTGACAGTGTTTGGGTTGGGTCCAGCCTTGTCAGTGGATGTTCACACACAGTTCCCTAAAAAAATAATATGGAGGCCTCTTTGGGCAGCCAAGTTGCTTCACTCTGGCCAAAGTCTCCAACCTCTTGCTGCCCAAAATGAATTCTGCTCCTCATCAAAAGAGACATTTGTAAGTTAATTGAGCACTAGCGCCAAAGAAGTTTGTGAGTTTGCAAAACCTGGATTTCCTTTAGTAACGCTTGTTAAATATCTTATAAATGGTGCACGCAGTATTTAGTGGGTGTGATAGAAACCGGAAATCTACCTAAATTTTCAACAGCGTTGTGACAAAATTGTTGATTGCCTAAACTGGGATTTTGAGGACTTGGACTTTTGATAAGAGACACTCTTGTTAATTTCCTGGCAGTGTTGTGCCCCAACTAATATGTGTCAGTATCTAATTAGACTCCTGCGGTGGGAAGGGATTCGTTGATCAAAAGACAGTATGTGTGAAATGTGCATTTTACAGGCAGATCTGCTTTCAAAGAGTCTGGGGAAAATGTACCGCAATGACCCAGTTACCTGAAGAAACCCTAGAGTTGAGATTATTATCTCATAGACACTGGCAAGAATATAACCTGCTATTGTGAGTTCATCTGCTGAAAGATGCAAAACCCAGAATCAAGTGCAGGGAGGAAAGATAATTGTTTAGGCCTGAACACCTAACTATTCTCACAGTTATGCAGAACATGTGAAAAATGTGTTGGTAATTTCTGAGAGCCTTTTAGAAAGTAGGAAGGCTTTCTTACACAAATCTCTTCCAATATGAGTTGTGTTACAGTTCTTCTCTTGTTTCTAATACAGCTTGTTGTTTACCCTGCTTCTCAACTTCTTGTCTGAAAACCCCATTTTCATTTCAGCAGTGGCTGACCTTCTGGGCAATAATGTTCCTGAACATCTTGAGAAAAGTTCAGCAAGGGAATTCTCACAAATGGTGTAAGCTTTGTCAGTGAAGTAAAAGGTCAGTTTGTCTGGAAAATGCCTCACATGGGGTCTTGGAGTAGGAAGAGCTATATCCTCTTTTCAGGAAGCTAGACTATATGGAAACAATGGGATGAAAGGACAGGGAGGTCTTGTGGAGTGGGACAGAATTCACATATTGCTTTCACCTTATTAGGAAAACTAAAGTAGGTTTCTTTTCTAATTAGAATAACACGGGAGGGGAATTTATCTGTCTTTAACCTAAGATACTCTATTAGACTCAAATCTTGTAGTAATTAGATGATTCAAAAGTCAATGCCAGAGAAGCACTTGTTAAATCAAACAAAACACTGTTTTGAATAATTTAGACTGCCCAGCTTTTCAGTGCTGTTTTTCCACTGTTATTGAGATACTAAATCTTCTCCCTCACAGTGAATAAGGATATAGGCATCATTCTGATTGTATGGCTTTTATCAAGCTTTCTTGTGCCATTACAGTATCCAGCGAGCCCAGAGGACAAGAAACCATTCTAGAAATCAGATTTTCCGATTAATGGAAAGTCTGATTAAATAGTTTCACATTGACACATGCAAATACACTATGGATCTGAAAAGTAAGACATATTGACAATTGAGAATTTGCCTGCTTTCAGTGGAATTTGATTTTATTGTTCTTCATGATAGTTTTAAACATTTATTAGCTGCTTCCCATCTCATACTGGAAGGGTGTGGAGTTACTAGCATCCATAAAACTTCCATTGTCCTTGCCAGGAAGCTAACCTGCCATGTGACTGAATTTGAGGGTCTGTTCCTGATGTTGAGTCTGAAGGACAGAATAAAGAAGCTATTGGTACCACCCACTCTGCTTCCCAATAGTGTTGGGGTACTTTTAACATCTATGCTGAGACCAACTCCACATTACCAGCTCCGGAATTCATTGCCCCCTGATATGGAGCTGTATCACATATACAAAATGTCCAACCAGTGGTAGGACATCCTCTTGATCTGATCTTCTCATCAGGGTGTGAAATCTGTTGGCAGAGGGGTTATAGTAAGCTTGTTGTCATGGTCAGACAGTGGCAGGAACCACAACAGTGATGGGGGTACATTAAGATGGTCCACCCTCAGCATCTCACAGAATCTAATGGATTCCTGAGTGCCCTGAGGTACTGATATGGTTGGTGCTCCTGTTGATGTTCTTGACAGTAGCTCTTGTCAGGATTGTTCCTAGGTGCCCTCTCTGATGTGGAGCCCATAGGGTCCCTGGTATTCAGGAGACCTGCAGACCACGAAGCAAGGATGGCACCTATAGTTCAGCTGGCATAAGTCTCAGGATGAATTTGACAGAACACAGGTAAGAGTACATCTTCCTTCACAACATGGACCATATTTCCTGAGGCAAAAATAGGTGGAGCAATGGATGTTGTACAGTAGCTATATTCAGGCCATGCAAAAGTCATAAGTTTCTGTATCCCCACATACAGTATCCCCACATATTAATGCTTTAAATGTATGGTGTGGAACTGTGGATGTAGTCAAAGATAGTTGTAAGCTTCTTCCTGACCAAAGCACCTCTAGTCTGAATTTGTGAGGAGCTTGTAGAGATAAATAGTAAAATAAAAAGGAGTGTTTGTTCATACACTGACTAATTAGCTAAAATACTTTTTTTAATTAATAATTTTTATAAGGGTCGGCTAATATGCTTAATAAAGTAATTACAAAGTTTGGAGCAGCATATATCAGTTCTTAAGTAGAATGGAAGACAAATGTTTTTAGACATTTGCTCAGAAATTATCAATGACTTCCAGAGGAGGGCAGCATTGCTACAGCTGAACTGATAATCTATAACTTTCAGCAGGTTACTACAGGAAACAGAAGGGGGACTGCTGAATATAGTAGCATTTTCATACATGGAAGACATTTCATAATACCCTGTTAGCTATGTGCAGATGAACATATGAAATGGCTGCAGACGTGTAAATTTAGCTGACCTCAGTTCTGAATTTCAAGAATATCTACACCATATTATTCGCATATTGAAATATAAGGTAAAGGGAGGTAAAGGGCCCCCTGACCATTAGGTACACTCATGGCCAAGTCTGGGGTTGCTCATCTCGCTTTATTGGCCGAGGAAGCCGGCGTACAGCTTCTGGGTCATGTGGCCAGCATGACTAAGCTGCTTCTGGCGAACCAGAGCAGCGCACGGAAATGCCATTTACCTTCCCGCTGGAGCAGTACCTATTTATCTACTTGCACTTTGACATGCTTTTGAACTGCTAGGTTGGCAGGAGCAGGGACCGAGCAACGGGAGCTCACCCCATTGTGGGGATTCGAACTGCCGACCTTCTGATTTGCAAGTCCTAGGCTCTGCGGTTTAACCCACAATGCCACCTTATAGTTCCCTTATTGAAATATACACAGGTGTAATTTTGTCCCTTGCATTATTGACCTGGATGCCCTTCACAATAAGGAGAAATAATACATTACATTCCAAGTGTACATTTTGGGATATACACCCTGGGTAAATTTGTCTGTGTGTGCGTGCTGCTGCCTAATTTCTGTTGTGTTTTCTTGCCTATTTTATCAGTTTGTGGAGAGGCCATTGTCCATATAGTTAATATAACGAAGGTTTCGTTTATTAATGGCACACATCCACACCATGTTTTTAAATTGCTCTTGTACCACCTTAACCCACACTTGGTCCTAAAATCAATCCCATCCACACATTGTCCCCCACAAAAGTATTTCTAGGTGTTCAAATTCAGGGTTAAATATGTCTCTGGGGTGAGGGGAATAGTGTGCCTGCCAGAATAAAACTCCTTTCTGTCTGCCTTCCCCCCTCAGTGCTTGTCTGATGCGATCAGCCAAGAGAATGAGTGGACAGGATGGTTTTAAAAGGCCAATATCTGCGTACATTTCAAAACTTATTTCTACAGTGTGTTTCACAAGTTTCCACAATATTTCATCACCATGTAGTTATTGACTAACTGAACTGGTTTGTAGCAAGCTGTGTAGGACCCTGGTGTGTATATTGTTTGTGTAGGCACATATTGGACTAGAATCCATTTCTGTGAATTGCCAATCGAGAATTATTCCATGGCTCACAGAAAGAAGTTGCAAGATGGTGAGGCTGATGTCTGACTGCAAGTAATGAACAACGGTTGTGAAAAAGGAGTGTATATCTATGGGAACGAAGGAACAGGGCATGGAAAAAGCTGCACACTTCGATTCAAAAGCTAGTCATATGATCCAGTGGAAACTGTACTGTGAACAGTCCCCGTGACTCTCAGGGCTTTTCCGGCCGGGGCCCCGATCTGGTGGAACGCTCTGTCCCCAAAGTCTAGGGCCCTGTGGGACTTGACATCTTTCCACAGGGCCTGCAAGATGGAGCTGTTCCACCAGGCCTTTGACCAAGGCACAGTCTGACCCCTCTCTCCTTCTGTAATCCTCATAGAACTCTAGCCCAATGGTTGCCATTAATTTGATTCTGAATTGATTTTAAAATGTCTTTTAATTGTGTGATTTTATGTACACTATGCTATTTTTACTTGGTGTCTGAGCCCGGCTTTGGCTGGGGAGGGCAGGATACAAATAAAAATGTATTATTATTATTATTAAGAACAATTTGAAGTGGACTCTCAGCTCCCATCAGCCACAGGCACCATAGCCAATGGAGAAGGTTGATGGCAGTTGTATCCCAACATCTGTCTTTAACTTAGGAAAACTAAAAAGTAGAGCCCATAATGGAGAAAGACAGCAAGCAGAGTGACGGCACTCCTCCCCACTTGTGATTCGCAGGTAGTAGTATTTTAGGGCATTTATTGTGTGTCTCTCCCTCCATTGAATGGTGTAGGTTTTTTCTCTCTCCCTCTTTTGGGGATGTGAAGGGGTTGGGAGAATGAGTGGCCTTTGGATCCTGCAGATCTAAGGAGTCTTTCATCTACCCCACTATGTCCCATTTCCAGCTCTACTACCCACAGAGCACCATTAATAGAAAAGCAATTCTGATAGAGCTTCCCGCTGCTGCACTAGGAAGGTTTTGACCTGCCAACCTCCCATCCTGCTCATGGAGAGGAAAGTCCACAGCCATCTTTTGGTTTCTCAGCCATATCGATGATAGTATTCAACTAAGTTTTATCCATTGAATGGAAACCCATTGAAATTAAATGAACCTAACTTCATTGATTCAGTGGATCTACTCTGAGTAAAACTTCATTGTCTACCACCCAAATACAGTCATACCTCGGGTTACAGACGCTTTAGGTTGCGTGTTTTCGGGTTGCGCACCGCGCCGAACCCAGAAGTACTGGAATGGATTACTTCTGGGTTTCAGCACCTGCGCATGTGCAGAAACACTAAATTGCACTTTGCGCATGCGCAGAAGTGCCGAATCGCAACCCGCACATGCGCAGACGTGGCGCTGCGGGTTGCCAACGCTGCGGGTTGCGAATGTGCCTCCTGCACGGATCATGTTCACAACCAGAGTGTCCACTGTACACCTAATAATGTGCTTTTGCACTCGCAAAGCAGTTCAAGCTGGGGGTTTTATGTTTCTCTTTAGTGCAGTGTCACAATTTGCAACACTGTATACCTGGGAAACAAATCCCATTCCCAGCAAGTAGTGTTGAATCCTAAATTGCAAGCGTGGTCGGTCTGTTCTAAAAATAAAATGTTGAACAACAGATTGACAAAAGCAGGTCATAACCCTGAATTCTTGAAGTTTATTGTAATAATCCATTTTGGTAACATTTGACTGCCTTTTTCTACTTGGGTAATCTTTTGGACTTCCATAGATAAATTCTAAACACTGAGATGTAAAGTGAGCCCCTCCGGGGAAAAACCTCCCTCCCCTGCTTTCAAAATGGTATAAAGGTTGTGACTGTGAAAACAACTACACAAATAAGATATATAAAAATCAAAACATTGTATCGTACAGCAACATTCAATAGCGAATAAGATTATATACATAAATATTTATATAGTACATATATAGCAATGATCACTGTTTCCTGCACTGACCATTTATCAAACAAAAATGCATTTAACAATACTGGTAAGTGTGCTTTTCACGTTCCTTGCGATCTCCTTACACTCATCTGAGTTATAGTGGAAGACTTAAGAACTTCAGCGGAGCTCTGGTAGATCAGACCAAAGACCCATCTAGTCTAGGATTCTGTTTATACAGAGGCCAACTAGATGCCTCCGGGAAGCCACAAACAGGACCTGAGTGTGGCAGTCCTCTCCTGTTCATGTCTCCCAGACAAAATGCAAACAGAGATCCAGCTTGTCTTAGAAGGTCTTCAAAACAGAATTATAATTGCAGGATCAGGTTTCCGGCTGGCATAGGCATAATATTTTGCTCACCACAGGGATCCTACCAGAACCAGCCTCCCTCTAACAAGTAAGTGTGCTACAGTGACAAAGATAAGATGCACTTGCTATAAGATTGTTGTCATCTTATTAAGGGTTCCACTCATCCTCCAGTGGCCACCAGGAATACCTGACAAGAGCATAGAGACTTCATATAATGCTCACAATGGCGGCATCACTGCCAATTGGAGAAGATTTGAAGGTCCCCTAGGGCAAGACACAATCTTATTGGTGTGGCTAGTTGTTGTTGATTGTAACTGACAGTAACTGCCACTTGCTGAGAGAGATGGGACAGTTACGCCCCACCAAAAGCAACGGCAGCCAGTTTTTGTAACAGGAAAAGGAGATTGCTGAAAGTTATGATGGCCAAGAACTGACCGTGCTTGTGACCTTCAACACAGAACACTTCTGTGATCACCTGTCCATATAATTTATTGCTTGATAAGTAAAATACTTACAAAGGGTTGGTGCTCACAACTTGACCGTACTTGTTAACTTTATGAACAACCATTCAACACAATTGTTGCTTTTATTTTCTCTTCCCTTCTGTGTCTATGTACATGCATACACACTATACATACATATATACACACACTCAGTTTTGAGATGTTGATGGTCTTAGCTTTTGAACGACTCCCAAATATTCCAGCCTCTATCTTGAAATAGGGTGCAACATATTCCGTAATCAACCATACCCACAGACAATTTGATAAGGCACTAGGGTAACTTCTGAGCTACTACATTGTCTCCGTATTCTAGAAACTGTGGTTATCAAAACAACAATAGCAGTAACAGTCTGTTTCAAGGACTATATACACATTTTTTATTCTATCCTGGTCCAGAAGAGTTTGGCACAGGCTTTAATGCATAAATAACATTCCCTTATTAAAGGGCACTTGAATATTCCATAGGATCCTCCTAGTGGCATTACTAGTAAAAGTCTTTGGAATTTTGCAGTTATTGACTAGAAGCAATGTCCCCTTCTATGTGTCAAAAGTCTTTTTCCCTCTTGTTTTGGATGATAGCATTCAACCATTTCCAACACGAAAGAAAAAACAAATATTTTCTATTTTTCTTCCAGATTAATGCTGCTTGGAACCTGGAGAGTTGTAAATCCAGTCCAGGACAATTAGTGTCATGCTTCCAATCATAAAGATGACACCAACAATCAGGAAAACCAGAGCCTGTAATTGAGAAGGAAAAAGAAAAGAAAATCCCATATTAGTGGGGGAAAGGGTTTAGGATTTGGCAATACTGAACTGCGGCGCTGATTGCTTCCAGTCTACTTACCCCGATCTTCTGAGGGGACCTGAAAGGTTCTTTCTTGACAATCCGGAGATAAAAAGCAGCAGGAAGAATAAAGATCAGCATTGTGGCAGCAGAGGCACCTGAAGCAGAAGACACAAATGGTTAATGTTTAGACAGCAGCCTTAGAGGACCACCTCTCTCCATATGAACTGACCCAGACCCTGTGATCATCAACTGAGGTCCTTCTTCATGGGCCACCTCTATGAGAGGCCCAGTGGATGGCAGTACAAGAACGAGTCTTTTCTGTGGTAGCTCCCTCTTCAGGGAAGCTCACCTGGCACCTTCATTACATATCTTTAGATGCTGGCCAGAAAGGCAGAGGCCAACAACAACTGCTTTAAATGTATAGTGCAGATGGGGCCTGAGTTTACTGGGACCTACTGACAGGTAAGTGTGTACAAAACTGCAGTGTTAAACTATATATAATAGTTCGATCCTAGGCCTGTCTATTAAGACGTAGGCATAAGTTCAATATGGTAGGTAAGGTAAATGACCCCTGGATGGTTAGTCCAGTCAAAGGCAACTATGACGTTGCAGCGCTCATCTCACCTTTACCTTTAAGTTCAATATGACTCACCTCCAGGTAAGCTCGGAAGGCAAGCTTTAGTTCGAAAAGACATGCCTGAAGTGAAAGGTCTTGTTTAAAAGGGCTGATTTCCTGAAATCTGTCATATCAGACCTTGTAACTGATTTCAGAGCGTGGTGTTCACCCTCCAAAAAGGAGCGTTTTATTGGTTGCCAACAGCCTGATTTTGGTGTGTGCGTTAGTTATGGGATTGTAAAGAAGGCCACGTGGCACACACAGCTCTTTCAACTGAGGGGAATGGCCTAAGCACTGAGAAGGAACAGCCTGGAGGTTGTCAGCATTGACCCCACCCCCCAAACCCAGGGTCTGCGTGGCCTGAGGCAGCTGCCCCACTCTGCCCAGTGGTATGGCCATCTTTGCTCCTACTGCACTGAATTCTACAGTACAGGTGTTTCGACAAATATGATTTGTTTCCCCTGGAGGCATAGTAAGATAAGTAAGGATTTTGTTCCAAAGCATACCTATGAATCCAAAGATGTCTCTAATGCTAGGGACAAAAATAACTAAGACGTTGTTGAAGGCGAGGATTGCTGCAGCAATCAAAAAGTGTCTTATCCAACGGAAAGGCCTTCCGGGAAACAAGAGTGCAGTAACCGAAGTACGAATCTGTTAAAGAAAAAAGAAAAGGAAATGTTAACCAGCATATTTTATCATCTCAAATTTAGAACTGATGCTGGGTAATTTTGCAGCAAAAAAGAAAAAGAAAAAGACATCCTGTCTTTCTCTTCATCTTTATAAGCATTCCCTTTTAGTGCTGAAAATGTTTCTATTCCACCAGGCTTACACAGGCAGTTAAGAGTACATCTCCCACAATGGTCTATCAATGTTTATTTTTAAGTTCTTTTTGCTTTTAACTGGTTTTTAACTTTTCACAATTGTATTGTTTGGTTTTGTCTTTTTATATTGTGGTAAACCACTGTGATATTTATAATGCTACGGCAGTATATAAATCTTTTTCATAAATAAAACAAACCAACAATGCTAATAGTTTTATGACTAATGTGTGTACTTTGCAGCAGAATTCAAAATATTGATAAAAAGTATGTAAATGGGAGATAAATACTTTGAGGAAAAGATGTTTCTGCTACTAGAAGAAAATAGCACACGTTTACTTTCTTATTTATTTTTTTAGTAAAAAAGAAATTCAACGTGCAGAAGTCCTTTGAACCTCTCAGCTCAGTAACGGTTAAGTACATGGGGGATTTTTTCCTCATTCTCAAAATTATTGTAGGTTATAAAAAAAAGCAGATGCCTTTGCTTTCAGCGCAATGTAAGTACTTGTACACTTGATCATTCAATCTATAAATGACAGAGATATGTCAGTTTTGTTTGGCCCTGACCTTGCAAACTTCCCAAACCTGAACAGCTTTCCTACAGCTTTTGTACTTGCAGAGATAATAACTAGGTAAAAGGTCAAGGCAGCTCCACTTGGCAACTGCGGATAGGGTTACACTCCAAGTCCTTCGCATAGCTGAAGAAGCAAAAATCTCTAAGTGCAACAGGACAGCACAAACGGCTAGCAGATCAGAGCCATGCTGGATTACCCAATTACCAGGAAAGCATCCAAAAATGTTTTAGTTTTTTTAAAAAAGAATTTGACACTTGATATTTCAAAAGTAGCCATCATCGGAAAAATCAGAAGTTTGTTAGACTTCCTTGTCCTCTGCTACACATACTTCCCCCATTTTTCTGTCTCTTTATATTATTTATGCCACCTAAAAAAGGCCCTCAGAGAACAACAATGTGTCAGGACAAACTCGATTCACTTTCCCTGTTGTGTAGGGAAGCAGACATGCTTCGCTGAGGAACTTCTCCAGAATTTTGCAACCAGAAAACATAGCGATAAGCTGCTATTTCAGCATACCTGTAAGTTTTGTGACATTTTGGAAGAACAAAACCGTATTTTATGGTTTAGGCTTGTTTTTTATTTTGAATGACATGGGGGAAGCCACCGTAATCTTTTCAGTGTCTGGGGCCTCTAGAGGTCTTAATCTGACCCTGTCCATAAACATTCCCTCTAGTACCAATGTTTGGGAGTAAGCAAGCTCTTAAATAGCCAAAAATGCACCACCCAAGTACAGGAGGAAGGTAGTATTCTGCTCAGGGGAACTTCAAGGTTTGAAGGAGTTAAGAAACTTTTAGCGGGGATTCTAAAAAAAGGGGGGGGAGGGTAAATCCCACATACACCCAAAGCAGAATAGCCCAGTGAGAATCAAATGTGCTCTGGAGTTACAGAAAATCTGAATACATCTAGTGGAGAAGGGAAAACCAAAGAAGAGAATGGGATGGTGTTCTGGAAGAGGGATGAATGGGTGTCTGGAAGACTAAATCCCCCACCACATCTTGTTACACCTCCCACTTCTCCACACTAACTGGAGCTTTTTTTGGAGTGATTCTGGCACTTCAGAATGACCTTCACAATGTAAGGCTTACAGAGGCATTATGTCATTTGGATCCATGGGGAAATATATTATTACTCTCTGAATTTGGGGCGGAGGGTAGGGGGAGATTACATAGCTTATCTGGACCCTATGAGCATGAGACAAAATGAAGCCTTCAGTCTTGCAGTGCGATATTCCTTTAAGGACATTGTGTAACTGTAACTTGAGAAACTCAGGGGAGCTGATAGCTGTTGTAGTGTGCAAGCTGAGAGGCTCTAACACACGTTGTTGGGGATCTGTCAACAATTCAAGCTGACTTGAATGTGCCTCTGCTTTCATACTTAGTCACCTCCCTGGAGAAAGCACATGTGCGCTTATTACTTTGGGAACAGGAACAGCAACAAATACAAAGTCACCAACAGCTACAGCAAAAGCGGCACTGAGGCTTTTCCTTGCACCTCTGCCATTTCCCCTTAAATGCTTAAAAAGAGATAGGAACTGCTACTACCAGGCAGCTGAGGACGCCTCAAATTCTCTTATAAGCTCTTTCAAAAATAGGTTCGTGTGGGTAAGTGTAAAGTGGCTAAATCCACGTAAAAAGGAAAAACAAACACCGGGTGTATTTCTTCTTGATGTAATTGGGGTGGTTTTTTGTGTATCTCTCCCAGTTTGTAAATAATTATTAACACTTGATTTTAGTGGCTTTGACAGATGGGTATTACTTTCATAACATGTTATGTTTATGGGGCAACAGGGTTAAATCACAAGTCTAGACTAGAAATAGGGTTGCCATACGTCTGGAATTTCCCAGAAAATAGTGTCAACAACTTTGAGTTTCATTTCCCCCCCGAAAAACTCAACCAGGGTTGTGACTGGTCTGATCAAAAGATCCCCCATAACATGGAAAAGCAGCTACATGGCAACAGTTCAATATCCAGTCTGTAAAAGGTATGGGCTGCTCAAAGATCATTTAATAACAGTCTCTTGACTTACAGGGAAGAGGACTATGGGCACAGTCAGGGTCACAGCCACAAGTACAGCGAGGCGAACCATCAAAAGCAGGGTGTCGAAAGTGTACACTTTGGTGTAGGTATGAAGAAGCTCATCTTCCACTTCGCCTGCAAAAAGGAAATGAAGAAAGTCAGCTTTCTCAGGCAATCTCATGTCCCCTCAGGGCCAGAGACATATATGGACATATGTGATTGCAATTTGAGAAGTAATAATTAACAGACCAGACAATTATTTAGCTTTGGGAAGCCCAGAACAGAAATAACACTTAACCGTGTTAATCACTAGCAGTTGTTTTTGTTGCCTAACTTGCTCTAGAGCTGCAGGACAAGCCATGGGCCTATGTGTCATACTGGAGGGGCGGGCTGACCCTGCTCCCTGGTGGCCCATGCCCACTCGTGATTCGCTGATTAGGCAAAAGTGGGTGGAGTCAGAGGCTTCCTTTGCTGCCTGGGAAACAGTCCCTGGGATTTCCAGTGTCAGATCTCAGGTCATGTGCAGGAACTCTGGCCCGCAATGGCGCCCATCTCAATTACTGAGAGAGTTTTGACTCACCATAGAAAGTTAGGTAGCCAAACAGAGCAGCAAGGAGGTACATGGCGAGCATCCCAGTGATGGAGACATTGGCAACGCTTTGCATACGTTTTCGTGATCGGCTGAATGGGAAAATGAAAAAAAATAAATTAAATTAAAAATACATGTAATGAATGAAGAAGCCATTACTTTCTTGAAAAGACTAACCAGCTCAAGTATTCCCTTTATAGCAATTCCTCTTATTGAAGGAGTGGGGAACTGTGGGACTCCATCTCCCATCAGCTCCAGCCAGCACGGCCAAAGGTAAGGATGATGGGAGTTGTAGTCCACACACCAACCACCACCACCAAATGTCTTAGTGACATGATGGGGGGGGGGGACTGAGCCCCTGGCAGAATTTATTTGGCCCTTGGGCCAGGGGTTCTCCATCCCTGAACTAAAAGCTATAAAAATATAAAGATAATAGCAAAAGCAATAAATATATGAGGAAAATTAATAGGGGAAAATAATTCATTAGTAGGAAATCAATTAATATATTTTTAACTAAAATTAGAAAAGGAGGAGGGAAGGTTTCAATAATGAGCCTATTTTAAGTAGAGTATATTGATGAGAAGCAATCTTACTTTTTCAGTTCACTGTAGATGGGTAGCACTTCAGGGTGGCACACAAACGCAAAGGCCAAGATCGGTATTGTATAGGCAGTCTAAAACAAAACACAAGGATCCCTGGTTAGTTTTTTCCACATCTCACTGGGCCAGTTTACTAAGCAAAGTATACTGCAGCTGTTCCAGGTAAAGGTCTAGACAAGATGGAAGCCCTGAGTAGGGGGACCGAATGAAGGAACGCTATACAATGGCTTATCAAAAGGATATCTTGTGTATAAATTTGGGGAATCATAAACGCAGCAAAGAGATGGCATAGCCACTGGCCACCGCCATCCCCTGTGTACTGCTGACTCGAGGGTAGCCAATGTTGCACCCTCTAGATGTTGCTGGACATCCCATCAGCCTTAACCAGCAGGTCCCAATCAGTATTTATTAAAAGGAGACAAATAATATCAATCTAGATAGACACCCAGTGGGTCTTTGGTCTTCAAGAGGAGCCCAGTAAATGGTTCACACTGGCATAATGACTGGGGCAATCTGCAACTCCCAGAATGACTCTGTGCAATAAAATTCTGAGCTTCCTGTCAATCAAGGGACAATGGCAGGCAGGCATTTCTATGGGAAGCAAAATCATAATAGAGCCTTAGGTAAAGGGACCGCTGACCGTTAGGTCCAGTCGTGGACGACTCGGGTTGCAGCGCTCATCTCGCTTTACTGGCCGAGGGAGCCGGCATACAGCTTCCAGCGTACAGACTAAACTGCTTCTGGCGAACCAGAGCAGTGCACGGAAATGCCGTTTACCGTCCCACCAGAGCGGTACCTATTTATCTACTTGCACTTTGACGTGCTTTCGAACGGCTAGGTTGGCAGGAGTAGGGACCGAGCAACGGGAGCTCACCCTGTCGTGGGGATTCGAACCACCGACCTTCTGATCGTCAAGCCCAAGGCTCTGTGGTTTAGACCACAGCACCACCCGTGTCCCATAGAGCCTTACCCGTGAGTTAAACACAAAATATTTGGGGGTACACTTCTCATCGTCCTCTCCATGGGCTTCATATTCTACTCCACTCTGGTGCATCTTATCTTTGGCTTCTTCAAAACTGGAATACTGCTTGTAGGTGCTGTCCAACATAAAGTTTACTTCGGAATTGGCAGAATCGTTGGGTAGCATCACAACATGCAATGGAGCTGTGGTGCTGTTGTAGGACCAATTGCCAGCACCACTGCCCAAGACTGGGAGAGGGCACGGTATTTGGGATTTCTTGTAGATGACCTAAAGTAAGATTACAAATATGCATATATATCAAGAGACTGAATATGGCAAATGATAAGCTGAAACGTTGAATGGCTTTGCAAGACATCGCTATTGTTCTCTAACAAAGTTATATCTAATTAGGTGATGTTTCTGTTTTCCTGCTTGTGCTGTCTGTGATTAATTCCCTGCAGTCACTAAAGTGGGGATCAATCCATGGCACAACAGAACTGTCAGGAGGGATTGGGAAAAGAAACCACAGAGCTCGCATTCCAGAGAAGCATTCCAAAGTTCTGCTCTGCACACTAAAAAGCATAGAGAATTCTGAAGGGCCACTCTAGTCCCCACACTCTGTGCCATGTGCACCAAAATCCCCAGGGGATATTTTTTTGTTCTCCAGCAGCAGCAACAAAAAATTATGGGGAACTTTAAGGATTTCATTTGAAGTGTGGGGGGGGGAGGGGGCTTGCAGGTCGACAGCCTCCATTCTTATTCATCTTGTTCATGGGCATTTTGCATATATTACAGTGCCCCAGTGTCCTTTTGATTAGCAGATGGCTACAATACTTATCCTGCTTACTCCACAGAAACTCAACTGAGATTGAGATGAAAACATTCTGAAGCACGCAGCTGTCAAATTTTCACAAGAAAGGGTTTTTTTTGGTTGCTGTTTCCTAAAGGGCTGTGCATCATAAAGAAGTGTGTGTGTATGATGATGAAAGCAGACAGGTAAATGGAAGAGGAAATTGATTTGAATTTGAATGGTTCCTATATTTATTTGGTCTACTGCCTGGGATGTCTTAACAGGTCTGCTTTGCAGCTTGGAAGCATGGTTAATCCCAGGAGCTGCTTGCCCAGCGAGGCAGGGCTGCAGCGATAGCATTCCAGCATCATCATCACTGCCATTCACAAGGGGTGAGGTCATTGCAGTAAGGCACACTGGCTGCAATCCAGTGCTGACAGCAGTGTACTATGCAGCACTCAACTTGCTGTCACCTCGACCCTTACCCTCACCCCAAGTAAGCTACAACTAACTACACTGTTGAGGTGAGACTACTGTTGCAGCTCTGCCTCTCGTGGTTGAGTTACCCTGCTCTGCTTCTTCTCTAAACTCATTCACAACACAGCCAGGCCACGTCGTGATCTTGTCTCATTTTTATCACTCTGGGCTATTCAGCACACTTCCTAAACCACAGGCTCATACTTCTGTTGCAACAGAAGTTCTTGTTTTTTTGTTCTGAGGTCCCACATCTCCTGCCTCTTCCCCTTCTTTTAAACTTTTTTTGTGTGTGAAAAAACTTTGTTTACAGGTGAGACCCCAGCTATCTTCAATTTGCTCAGAATCCTAAATTTGCATCTATACATTTCAATCAGCAAGTGTAACAAATTTGCACCAATTTGCCCTTGTGCCCTGAATGTGATATGTCTCTAACAGCACCCCTGGCAGGAGCCACAGTCCACACTATCTAAGCACACTGTTACCACTTACACATATATTACACATATGCACATTGTTCTGCAAATGTTGCTACACCATTTCCTATAATTACTTACCACACTTACGAAGAATACCATGCAGGTAAGTGAAAATCCACTTGTATAACCGAGATACCCTACAAAAACAACAAAGTGAATACGCAGTTAAACCACAGGAGAAATTAGACGACCAACTCTAAGAGTTTGATAGAGGTAAGTCATTATAGATGCATTTTAATAAGGTAGTTGATTGGTTTACCTAAATTCTTCAGAAGTGAAAGTGGAAGAATCACACCAATGCTCACAAATATCACAAGGTAGTTCCCATTGAGATACCATTCCCTAGAATGAGAAGACAGAATACCCATGTATCAATCAAATCTGTTGAGGTTATAAGGAGACTTCACTGAATTAAAGAAATGTAACCAAGCCCATACCCAGAATTCTCTTCAAGCCCTAGAAATGCTCTGAGTACTTCTGGAAGTTCGTACTTAATAATGAAGAGGTAGCTTGACATTGCTGAAACGAGAAAGGATGAATAGAGTATGATGACAAGGTCTGAAAAATGGTATCCAAAACATTCAAATCATTAAATTTTCAGTTAAACAGAAATGCTGTTCATGTCAGCTTACATGGGGAAATCATTCATTCAGAAAATTATGAGTTTTAAACTCTGGAACATCCTCCCTTGCTTCTGAAGTCTCTCATCATCATTGTAATGAGAGTGGTGCTGGGATTACCCGCCTGTTTCAATGGCCCTTACATTCCTGCATGCGACAACCAAAAGCCCAAATGCTTTCTTACCCTTTGATCAGAACAGTTACAGCTCATTTTGACGTTGTTCTTCTCTGTCATTAAGGATGCTTTCGTATGGCTTGGTTCAGACCTAACAATCAGTCACAGCCTGCATGGGCTGTCACATTCCTCTCTTCCATGCTTGGGCAAAAGGAGGAGTTGGAAAACTTCTTCATTTGCTTTTGAATAAACAAAACCTTCCCATTGCACTCAAAAACAGGGCAGATTCTAATTGTGGCTTTGTTAGGATAAAACCGCAGTGCCTTGTTTCTTAACTCTGAAGCATCCACAACTACTCTGAACTCGGCTCTTCCAAAGGATATTGTTGGTTGGCTCTGACAGCGGCAGAGTGGAGGCTAGCTCCACCCACGGCAGGCATATGGGGCACCCCCACAAGGGGACAGGGCACAAAAGGAGCCCGCTGCACCCCCGGGTCAAGCCTTACTTGGGAGTAGAGCTGCCGGTGGCAGCGTGCCGCAGTGCAGATGAGGAGAATGAGCAGCAGTGTTGTGGCAACTCTCCTTTCTCTGCTGTGGCTGGTGGTATTGGACCAATTCAGGCTCCGGTGAGGGATCCTGTTGTGTGGGTGCCTGGTGCCCCCTCAAAAAAAAATGTGCCTGCCTCCCCAGTCCTGATTCCCTGAGAAAACTGAAGTACATTTTGTGCTGTTAGAGTGATATCTTGGGTTACGAACTTAACTCGTTCTGGAGGTCCGAGTTCTTAACCTGAAACTGTTCTTAACCTGAGGTATCACTTTAGCTAATGGGGCCTCCCGCTGCTGCAGCACCGCCATTGTGCGATTTCTGTTCTCATCCTGAAGCAAAGTTCTTAACCTGAGGTACTATTTCTGGGTTAGCGGAGTCTGTAACCTGAGGTGTCTGTAACCTGAAGCGTCTGTAACCTGAGGTACCACTGTACAATGATAAGCTAGCAACACACAGCACATAAAGTACTTCCCATTAGATTTTGGGTTCCTGTAATTTCATTTCACTGCTCTGCTTGTGCTTTAAGTATTATACAGGATTAATGAGGTTAGAACCAGGCCAAAGGGAAGAGTCACACCCACTTTGGCCTTGGGCTCCATTGCCATTGGCATTTGGAAAGTTCACCGCGAAGAAATGCGGCCCTTTGGAGAAAAAAGGTTCCCCAGCCCAATGATAGCTATAAAGGATCAAAATTAGGAATCATACAACCTTGACTGCCAAATATAACAGAGGAAAGGGTCCTACATTGTATATTGTATTTAGGCTTTTAAGTCGATCATGAATGCCATGCATTGGCCTCTCTCTATGGGACATTAACATGAGTATAAAAATAGCTTTCAGTATCAGAAATGTCATTGTATGGTAATTACTGTATTGGGGACCATAATTAAGAGTTTATTTCTATGGTGCAGCAGCACTAAGGGCTGCTGTGGCACCAACAGCAGACATCCCCCCCCCATTTCCCTATTATAAGAAAATTACTGTCATTTTAAACCCGCTCATTAAAAAGACATTTCCCACTCACCTCCAATGTTCTGCATCGTAAGAGAAACAAAAGCACTCATTTTTCCAGGCCATCCAAATGCCTTTTCGCCTAATTTTTCATATATTAGTGAACCTAGGAGCAACAGGAAAGAAAATGTGTTACTTCAAATATCTTTTCATTGATTGGGTTTCGCACATCCCTCTGAAGGAAGCAAATTCAGAGGGTAACCATGCATAATAGTGGGGCAAAGGGGCAGTCACTGGAAAGCTATTTCCATGTCCATTGTCTAAGTATGTGACTGTTTCTCCCCCCCCCCCATCAATGGAAATTAAGACTGCTTAATTCTGGTTTGTGCCCATAATGGCCACTTACTCCTTTCCTGGGTGGGCAGCAATTGTGGCCCCTCACATTCAGCCACCATACCTGGCAGCCAGAGCACATGAGTTTTGGCTGGCCATTTGGGAATTTTCCTGGCCGGCTGGGCCAAAGTGTGGAACTGCCCTCCAAAAAGTGAAAATCAAATGGGCCAATCAGAGGCCCCACTGGTGGGCTGTGCCTCACTGACTGATAGGGTATTGGCTGCTTCCATGTCCAGTCAGGCAGTGGGGCATAAAAGTTGGCCGCCATAATATGGGCTTGCGATAACACTGTCATTGCATGTCTTGTTACGCTGCCGTTTCTGCGGGGATATATGCTTGGCATTTATCACTCCTGTTATACAAAAATCTCCAAATGGGTCTGAACCTCAGTGTCTAAAACTACTGGTAGAGGACAAGGATCTAGAGATCACGCTAAGGGTGGCCAAATTCTGTGTGACTGCCATAAAACTTAGGGAACAAACTGTATTACCAAAATGATTAAGGTTTTAAATGACAATTTTAGGTTATATTTTAGTGATCAAGATTTAATACACATTTTTAACTGCCACTATATCTGAATTGTCTCTGTTATACCCAACTACAATTCAATGTATTCCTGTTGTGTTTTATGATTTTCCTGATATTGTAAGTGAGCTGGAACTGGTCTGTGACCGTAATAATAAAATTCATTCATTCAACACTGTCATTGTTCCTGAGGAGATCTGGGTCATTGTTCTTTGCTATTTCTGTCTTTAGTGTGCCAAACAGTGCACAAGTTAAACTTGATTGTTTTTGTCTGCCTGGTTGGGATGTGGTCTCCTCAAATGACTCGCCCGCCACCTAGATAATAAATGGCATACCTCCTTCCTTGGATGTCTTCAGCAACAGGTGAACCGAATAGAGAGACATTATGGCTACACTGAGCAGCAGGATTCTGTGAGGAAGAACAGACGTTATAAATCCATGAGCAAGGATAAAATGAACTACACAGATAAGTTATCCATTCCTTTGTAGAGACATCAATTCAGGTGCGGTATTTCAAGTTCAGTAAAGGGGAAAGAACTTTGATTTTGAAGGACATTGACTATAAGGTTCAAAGGCCTACAAAGACAACATTCCTCAGTGTATTCTAAGAGTTTTTTTAAATATATCTAGTCTAAATCCAACACAGAATAAAACATGCTTAAAACTACGGCATATTAAATGCTAAAATATATTTAACATAGCATGCAGTTTGACCCACAGATTGCCAAATAGAGCAAGTATATTTAAAAGCTTTATATTTTGTGTCTTTTATCAATGCTACAATGTGCTTCCCTTAGGTCTCTGCTTTTTTGAAGAACACCAAAAGTGTTCCTTCTTTTCTTTTTAAATAATGCAAGACAACAATCTAAACTTTTCATTCAGCCTTTCTCCAAATTGGAAAGTTCCACAACACAGGTTTTAAGGAATAAAATCATTTGCTGATCTGGAAAGCTTTGTAAGAAGATGTCTCCCAGACTGATAGGTCTAGCTATATAGTTTGAAAGTTGCTCAGGCGCATCTGCTGTTGCCTGTCAAAACATATGCTATATGGATAGTGTATGTCAGCTACATGCCATCACAGTTAGCATTTGGCACGGTCAGATGTTAGGGGGCAGCGTGTCTATAGACATATTTCTATTCACAGAGTTTCAGATTTAGTGCCATATGGACAGAGAGCATTCTCTTCCAGTCTCCACAGTAGGGGTAGTATCACTTCGATTCCACAAATACAAATTGGGTGAGTTATTTATTCCTCTGGCATATTTGTCCCTTGGAATTGCAACGTTGCTGCTATGTCATAGAACACACACAGAGAGATGGACTCCCCCCCACGCAAATATAAATTAATATAGCCAAGCTATAGGCAGGATAGTTGACCAATAATAAATGCATTAGATAGATTTTTGGATTAAGTATCTAAGGCATGTCTCAAAGTGTGATATGGGATCCTGTGTGAGGGAGATACAGTCTTGAATGTGACCACAGCATTGATAACAGTACTGGATTGCGCTACAGTGCATGTACCCTTCCAGACTCCTCCCCCGCCTTGTTTCTTGACAGCTGTATTCTGCAACGTGTCATTGACCCACTAATAGTGCAGTAGTGGTGGATGTGATTTGTGGTTCTGCAATGCTTCCCCAATGTTATTGCATTATTGCAACAAAAGTAGGTCTAAAAAAAGGTAAAGGTAAAGGACCCCTGGGCGGTTAAGTCCAGTCAAAGGCGACTAAGGGGTTGTGGCGCTCATCTCGCTTTCAGCCCAAGGGAGCCGGCGTTTGTCCACAGACAGCTTTCCAGGTCATGTGGCCAGCATGACTAAACCACTTCTGGTGCAACTGTGATGGAAACCAGAGCGCATGGAAATGCCGTTTACCTTCCCGCCGCAAGGGTACCTATTTATCTACTTGCACTGGCGTGCTTTCAAACTGCTAGGTTGGCAGGAGCTGGGACTGAGCAAAGGAAGCTCACCCCATCGTGTGGATTCGAACCGCCAACCTTCTGATCGACAAGCCCAAGAGGCTCAGTGGTTTAGACCACAGCGCTACCCGCGTCCCTGACCCACTAATAGTGCATTAGTGGTGGATGTATTTGTTGTTCTGCAATGCTTTCCCAACGTCCTTGCATTATTGCAACAAAAGTAGGTCTGCTCTGAACATGACTAAGTCTAGACCCAACTCATTATACACACACACACACACAAATAATTTCTTATTTCAGGATATCATAGCTCCAACTAAGACTCTACCATCCCTCCCCAAACTATATTGTGGATACCTACACAAAAAGTATGATTCCAGTGTTGGCCATGGCATAGGACAACCCCAAGATTCCACTGCCCATGATGGCATTGCTCAGGTTAAATGATGACATTCCAAATGAAATATCTCCTGGATTCTGTTGGAATAGAACAAGGAAAATGTGGCATTAGTTATGTTGTGCATCTGCAAGGACACCGCTGCAACTCAACTGTGACTAAGGGACTTACATATTCATCTGAATAATTTTCCAATTTCTTTTTGCCCAGAAAGCCGTTGGTAAGGAACTTCTGACTTTCGGCATCATCACCAACAAAGTGACTAAAAACAAAACAAAGAAACGAACAAATAAGCAAGGAAAGAAGAAATAAATGTCTTTGCACTTTAAAATTCAGGCTTCGGTTTTACACCGGTATTGCTTTATTTAATAAATGTATACCCCACTTTTTGAGAAAGGTTCTCCGCAAAGCATCTTCCAATAATATTTAGAAATCTCAACAATATTACAATAACTGCAATGCAGAACTGGCACTGGTACGAGTGCCACAAGATATTCATTTCCCCCTTGTATGAAATCATTCTTTTATTATGGCTGCGCCTACAACTTTGGAACTCCTTGCCAATTGACATCAGACAGGTGCCTTCACCGAATTATTTCTGGCACCTGCTAGAAGCAGTTTTGTTTAGGAAAGCCTATCTAGACATGCAAAATTCCTACAAAAATGTAGACAGATGCCTTGCTTAACTCATTAAATGCAAGTATACTAAGCAGAACAGTGTACATTATCATTAAATTTTGTGATGTGTGACCCACTTAGAACTGTGTGTTCCTCAAGTAACGACCGAGTGGGTAGGCTTGCCTTTTTCACCTTCTCATTCTGGCAATTAATTGTACCTGCTAATAGTGGCCTTTTCTGGATCTCCCATATCGGTATAGGTGTCTTCAGTGCTGTCGCCGCTGTTGCTCTCCTCGTCAAGGTCTGTGTTGACTTTTCGCAGTTCCATGCGATCCATTTGAGCTGTCAGCGATTTCGAGTACACACACACACAACCCCGAGGCGTCTTCAGTGTCAACAGAACTGTACCTTCTGCTTTAAAGCTTCCGCCTTTGCAATATGTTGACTCTCAGAACACTCCGTTCTATAAACAGAAAACCAAAGACTTCATTAAAAATTTCCTCAAATTAGGTAAAATGTGTGGGAGCATCACTCGGGGTTATGTTCATTTTGTTTTTTAAAAAACTACCTTTCCCCTCTGGGAAAATTCTGAGTAAATTAAAATTCTATCCAGAGTTTATTTTCAAAACGATGTAGGGAAGAATTATATCTTAATAATCAAGGAGCTTTCTTCAGCATTATTATTATCATTAATATGCCACATTTATTTATTTAAGCAAGCCTTTCCTCTAAAAACTGGGTCAAAAAATAAGAACTCATGTGAGCAAAAAAGAGGAAATAATATGAATGATAAGTTACACAAGTCATCATCCATCTGAAAGAGATGCAGTATAGCTGCCCTGATGTAGCGACTGACGTAGGCAGACAAGATCAAACATTATTTTTGCCTGCACATGTCAGTTCCTTTCATTGATGTGAATGGGGAACCCACATGCCCAGCAGCTCCATGTGAAGCCCTGTATTAAATAGGATTGTAGCACTTGACTGAAGGGCACCATCATCATTTACCTTCCCACCTTTCCTCAAATGAGCTCAAGGTGCCACACCTGATTCCCATCCTCCCCATTTTACCAACACCACAATTGCAATAAAATAGCTATACCAAAACCACCCACAAATTCATCAACTCAAGATGTCTGTACAGAACTTTCCATCATCTATTTGACAAAATAATATATTCTTATCTGTTTCTTTTTTAATATCTATGTCTTTATCTATCTATTACAGGCATGGTCATTTTGATTAGCATTTGTAATTAATTGACATTGATAGCAGTTTACATTCCTGATCCAAATGCACAGATACATGCTAAACTCTAATTCCTATAGAATATTTGAACGGCACATTTTTCAATGGCTTAAGAAATACTCAATTACTTACAAACATGGTTATTGCTGAGAATAACCACAGGCAAGGAAACAAAATCACATAGTTGTTCGCCAAGAAACTATCAACACTTCAACTCTATATCTGCCAGTATAACACATTAATTGGATATAGTGTTCCAGAAAATTAAGTCCCATAAAATTGAAAGCCCCCCATATATTTTAGCGTTCAAAATGGCATTCAAAATGTTGCAGAACTGAATGTTAGGAGAAATCTCAGCAGCACAAGCAGTTGTAATTTCTTTAGCCCCAAGTTTAATAAGAATTTCATATTTTTTCAACATGGAATATTAGTCACTCGACAACGAGAAAACTGTCACCATTTTGTTGAGTGTAAACATACCGTTCCCAACAAACGTCTTGTCATATATTTATTTATAGCATGAAAACATTGAAGAGTTGATGTGCAGAGAACATAAGCATATTTTCCAGTACCCACCCAGTGGCTTGAAGTTAAAGAAGACTTCAGATTGAAAAGCAGATAGCAAAGCCTGTTATTTAAAATATGCAGTATCATTTTTAAAGAAAACAATAAGGAAAGAACACCATGCTGTTTGATATAGTTTCCTACCAGAGACAGGCAAACTGCATATGGCTTTCTGTGTGATCACTCCAGTCCCTGTGTGAGAGTGATCACCTAATCTGGCATTAGGTCAGAGAAAACTAGGCTAACGTTTCAGAGGACTGATTGCTGAGATACAAGGAACTCCAGTTAGAGCAACACAAAATTATGTTGTCTTTGCCATGTTATTTTGTCCTCTGGCAAGCTATTTTGTCCTCTGGCAAGCAGAATGGCATTGCATTATGACCCAATGCATATTCAAAATCTGTATCTGAACTTAAAAGGACAGTAGCATATTTGAAAGTAAAATGCCACCTGAAAGAAAGTTTAAAATCACATAAAGAAAAACTAGCTAAAAAGTTCCCAAATCCAAGTAACCACAAAAATTATTAATCTTCCAGAGGAAAAATAGCTAAATTCTTTTTTACTGACATTATTCAAGAGAAAGATTTAGGGTAATATATAACAGACAATTAGTATTTATTCAACTTTCCCCCCCTTTTTGCTATAGCTTTGGGCCTGCATCTACATAGCTATTAAAAAACACTCTAAAATGCTCTGGGGAAAAACCTGTTTTAAAGTTCACAATGGCACATTTCATGAAGTTTCAATTTCAGCTCTACTGCACCATCTGGTGTCACAATGTTATAAGGCATTTATAATGCCTTTTTGTTTTGTTTTTCCAGTTTAGCTGAAACCTGGTTTACCAAATGATCACTACAATCTAGCAAGGCAGATCCTTGCACAGTCTTCGTTGTGCACATCCGATTTACTTGCAAATCAATGCACGCTTGGATGTGGATCCATATCCCAATGCTCATCTGGGGCATACTGAATTTTCTGGGTGCATTCTGCAATGTGGATGCAAGTTGTGCATCCCATATGTGGTTGTCTCTGCAACTAGCTGAATAAAATTAAAGCTGGATTCAGGCCAATATTGTTTTAGTCCAACATTGAAACGGGGGACTTGTTTCCTATAGTGTGTTATTCTAACCTGAGAAACGCTTAAATTGCTTCTATCTTGGATTGGCTTGCAGAATCAAACTAAACTGAGTTCAAATAAAGTAAAATGCCTCTTTAGAACACAGTCACTTGCCTATTCTCTCTCCATCGCAGGAGAGGTGACCCTGACAGTGTAACCAAGGCCATCAGACAGAGTTCAAAACTCATCGCAGGCACATGGTGACCTGAGATTGACCCAAGATGGTGAACAAAGAATGTGACTAAGGTTGTAATCCTATACTCATTGACGTGGGAGCAAGTCCTATTGAACTATATGGGCTTTCCTTCTGATTAGAGAATAGTGCACGGGTAGGCAAACTAAGGCCCGGGGGCCGGATCCAGCCCAATCGCCTTATAAATCTGGCCCACAGACGGTCCGGGAATCAGCGTGTTTTTACATGGGTAGAATGTGTCCTTTTATTTAAAATGCATCTCTGGGTTATTTGTGGGGCATAGGAATTCGTTCATATTTTTCCCCTCCAAAATATAGTCCGGCCCCCCACAAAGTCTGAGGGACAGTGGATCGGCCCCCTGCTGAAAAAGTTTGCTGACCCCTGGAATAGTGCGATAAGGATACAGTCATAAAAATCCTCACTTAGATGTCATCACTATTAAATAGAGACTTACATTTCATTAAGCATGAATAGGACAGGCTGTACAATTGCCTGGGATGCTCTAGCTGTGTAAACAGATTCAAGGAAAGCCTGAGTAAACCTTAACAACTCCACAATCCTTGCTGGTGCGTGCAAACTCTGAAGCTGTTCAAATGGGGTATAACATTATTTATGTTTGTGTACCATCAATGCGAGCTGTATATTTCACCCAGTACTGCAGATATTTCTGCCAATGGAGCACAGAGGCATCAACATGAAGCAATGATTTGCTTATGGGAGCTTCCTAGGTGTGTGGGCCCCATCTGGTTTCAAAGGAGGTGGAAGGATTATGTAGGCATATCCTGAAACTGCATAATCTAGGAGTTATCTGGAGCCATGGCAGCACTGGATTCAAGCAGTTCCCTATCAGGGATTGGACTCAAGAGGGCAAGATGGAGGAGGAGGAATGGTGGAAACCAACCCCACTTTCTCCTGATGTTGCAGAAGAAGAGGGAGACAGCTTTGATATACAGCAGAGCTTTGAGGGGTTTGAGGAAAGTCACAGAGACTCCCAACAAAAAAGTTGGGAAGTGTTAGAAGAAGGGGGGGGCACGGCAGGGCAGCCATATGACACGTTGTCACTGAAGAGTATTTCTGACCCCCCTTCTCCCAGAACGTGGTGTTTGTTAAGAGTACAGGAACAAAGGACTCAAAGACATTTGATCACAAGTGGCCACCGTAAGGGAAGATGCTGTTGCTAGGGAGGAGGGAGGAGGAGCCCAGTTTGGAGCAACGCCGTTGTTAAGGCGTGTTGCATTTTTTTGTCTCTTATATTAGGATTGAATAAAACTCATTAAAAAGGACTCTACTTTGTTTCCTCTGCTCTTGCTGCAACTGGGGGGAGGAATAGCTTTCCTGGAGCCTTGACGTTCCCCTACACAGGGAGCCGAGCCAATGGGGTGCAAAGTTGAAAAGATCCATAACTGAGAAAACGCATGCCCCCCCCCCACAAAAATTTAGCCTCACTCAGGGTGCCATATTACCAAAGATTACCAAAATCTGCCCCTGGCCATGGGTTCTGCAAGCTGTCAGTGGTATCCAGGCAAAACCGCAAAATGGTGCTCTCCCCACCAGTGAAGAGGCACATCAGGAGCAAGTGGGGAATAAAGATCTACATTGGAAACAAGGTTGGGAGGCGACCAGCAGTGCCTCCTATTTGCCAAAAGTACGCTGTACAGGTGGCATGAGGGGGCGCTGCAGAAGGGAAGGCAGACCCAGTCTCTAATGCTGGAACTGTCACTGCTACTATGGCGGCGGCAGCAGCAGCAGCAGCAGCAGCAGGTGATACATTCCTTGCAGGCAAAATCTGCTGGCCCTATGGAACCTGCCACCTGAGTCGGATGCCTCACCTTGCCTTATGGGTGGGCCAGCCGTAGTGGAAACCACATCCACAGAAATATTACATTCCTTTAAGTACAATGAAGAGTTGGGCCCCATTTTCTGAAGAGAATATCGAATCTGTGGCTTGATAATTAGGTAATGTCCATGTTTGCAGGTTGTAAATCTTGCATGTTTCTACAGGTATGGACTTCCATGGAACTGAATTCCATTGGTTTGGGGGTATCGCCTGAAGACAGCAATTTTGTAGAAACTAAGCTGGTTCTGGTCTGATCAGCAACTGAATGGGAGACCACCCAGGAAACTCCTGTATACTGTCTTGTGCTCCATGAAGAAAACACAAGGAAACAGAGACGCAAATGAATTGGACCTAATCATTTTCAATTTCTAGATTGATGGGAATTTAACTTGCTATTACTTGCATTAATTTGCCAATCGCACTGCAGACAAGATTTCATTGAGCGCCACAAAGGCACTCCCTTCTGGGAAATAAAGCATTAACATTTCTGAAGATGAAAAGCTCCGTGACCTCCATGACAAGATGAGCAATATTAAAACCTTCCCTTTTCTTTGGTCAATTATGAATGTAATAATTAGCTACATAAATCGAATCTAGCCAATGATAGCTAAATTATCTCAGAATTTAGAATCAAAGATTGTATGGAATTTCTACACACACACACACACACACGCAAAGTCAATTCCAACTGTTGAGGAACATTTGGCAGTAAAAAATAACCATATGAAATCTGCTACTGAATATTTTGTAACCCTTTTCTATTTAAATATGAACTGTTAATTTCATATTCATTTTAAGACCCCCTTACTTAAAAGCATAATGAATCTTGCAAAAAATACCTTTCTTTCTTTCTTTCTTTCTTTCTTTCTTTCTTTCTTTCTTTCTTTCTTTCTTTCTTTCTTTCTCTTGTTTCCACACCAAGATATAACTTATTAATTTAAAAATGGCACCTGTCTTTCAGAGTTTTCTCATTTAAGACCTTCTAGAGCTAGACAACGATTTAAAAGCAAATGGGAGTGTTTCAGGTAAACCAATCATCAATGAAGATAACCCAACACCTCCATTTGTCCTACTTGCGTCAGCTCTTTTTTTAAAAAAAGAGGAAAAAGATAAAAAAATCCTGGTGCACGTTCAGGTCAAACATCACTGTTACTGGAGCTATTTGCTTTTTGGACTTGGAAGTTGTACAAAATGCACATCTGTAGAAGGTCTGACATAGATTTTTGCAACTGTGGACTGCCTATTTCACTCATCTGTACTTTCAAAGAAGCGGCACAAGAATTCTAAGGTATTTTTTCCTGGATATTACAATTTCTGTAGACTAAAGCAAGACTACAAGAGGTCAACAGCTACTCTTGTTTTGATCTTGCTCCTTGCCTCAAATACAAAGATGCTCTGCTGAGGTTTTCAAAGAGTTTGAGAAGCGAAAGCAACAGAGTGAGGTACTTTTTCACACAATGCAGAATCAGCGATGACATTCCTTGCTGCAAGAAGCCACTAATTAACACGTCAATGGAAAAAATATTACTATAAGAGTGATAAGTCAATCATGGTAATAAATGAGTTGTGAACTTCCATGATCAGTGGCAGTATACCTGATTCCCAGAGGTTTTGCATTAGCATCTGGTATTGATATTGTTCTCATACCTTACACGTAAACCTCCCTGTGGATACTCAAACTCAGAAAATAGAATGCTGAATTGGATCATTTTATTGATCCAAGCACAACCACAGTTATTGTCTTAATTCCATATTGCACAGGAAATATGAGTATTCGAGGTTTGGGTTTCTCTTATTTTTTAAAAAGTACCTCAAAAACAAACCTCTGTTATCTACTTCCAGATAGTCAATACAGAATAATACGTCAGGGCCAGAGAAGCACAAGCCACCTTGTTCTTGTGCAATGAAGTTGTCCTATTCCAGGGCTTCTTCCAACAACCTCTGAAAGTCTGCTTTTTAGGTTTTAATGCTATACAGTGTAGAGTATATACAATCACCTGGGAGTCAGTTCCACTGAAGTCAATGGGACTTACATCTGAGAAGTTGTACTCTGAGAACCAGGAGACTCTCTAGATTGAACTATGAGGGATGGGTGGAAAGGGCTGCAGGGCAAGGGGGGAAATCAATGGGAATGGGGTGCAACTCTTGCACAACACTTTGCAACAAGCCAAGCACCTTTGAATCCAACCACGATATAACCAAAACCCAGGATATATCAATAGTTATGGTAGTCCTCTACCCGCATACCAGCATTCATTCTAATTTCTGTTCTTATTAATTCTAATTCTAATCTATCATCAATGCCATCCCGGTTCCATGGAAAACCAGTGATGATTACAGATTTAGGAACAATCTATCAATTTAGAAATATCAGGTAAGGTAGCCATTTTGCGTCAGTCCAGTTTCTGACTGTCCATTGGGAAATCATGTAGCTGGACACAGTGCAACATTAAAAACAAATTTACAGGTAGAAATATATTCTCCACCCCGAATGTGCATTTGATTCCAAAGAGTAAAATATGGATTAGGTGGGTCTGCATTAAAGCTGGTCACACATCACATTCTACTCTTGAAACTCTATTCCCTCAAGGGTATAGATCTACCTTAGACAAGCTCCTTCTGTGTACCAGCAGCGAAGACACAACACTTCACCAGCTGTGAAAAAGTGTCCTCGGGGAAATGCCTGCCTTGAGAGAAGGGAAAGGGCTCTGGGGAAGCCATGTAAGTATTCACAGAATGAGAAGGGAAGTGCAGTTTGGTCAACATCTAGCATTTGACAAGTTAAGGCTTCTGCCAGATACATTATCCTGAGTCACTTCAGCTGGGTTCTCATTTGAAGGCAAACCTATTTAATTTGCACTTTCAGAAACAATATGCAAACAGAAACACAGCTCTTCTTCAAAATTGGCAATTCTCCTAATTTTGAAATGCAGTTCTCCAGACAAGAAATGTATTTGCTGGGATAAAACGTGCCCAAAAATGTATATATAGTGAAGACAACATAAAAAATGCAATACATTAAGCTGCATTTCATGAAAATTTGACTATTAGAAGATATTCACACTAAAACGCTGATGATGAATTTTCATGAGGACTTCAGAAAAAAAGCAATTTGTGAACTGTTGTGGAAATGTGGAACAAGACTGGAAAAATTAAAAACTGAGAGATGCCAAAATTGTTGTCCATTAGCCTTACAATGATTTGAAGATGAAAAACATAACAAACCAATTTCCTTTGGAATGTGGCACAACAGAAAGAAACCAAATTTTCACCCTGTCATTTTCACAAGTTTACCTATGATTTTACTGAAAAGCAAACTTCACAAAGTACACATACAAAAAAAAGTTCAAGGATATATCTAGTAATGCCACCAGGACAGAACATTGGGGTGGATATGTAGAACCCAATTCAGCAGAATGAGCAGGTGCACCCCTGCACCTCACTCTCCACACTGAAATAACACACATTACCATCTTTTTAAAAAGCACCTCCTATAACATTGTTAAGCCCAGAGTCTAAAATTACCTAAGTGCACCACTAGCAAAAGAATATTTTTTACACTCAACAAACATGCTTCATTTTGTGGCTTTTCCTCACTTAAAAAAACTGGTGTCAGCCATTATTCCATGTAAGTTTAGAATAATGTTGGTTTCTGATTCTATCATCTCATTCTATCCAATACGCCGACCTTTTCTGTAGATTTGTTATTATATTTATACATTTATTTAGAATATCTCTAACCTGCCCTTCATTATAAACAAGCTCAATATGATTACATCTTGTTTAAATGAAACAATCACCATAAGAAACCCACTTCATTACAAAAGCAGATAAGACAAGTCTAATTAAAACCAAAATCGTCCAAATGCAGAGAATAACTAATTAAAACTGATATCCTCGGCAAATTCCTCTGCAAACAGATAGGTTTTCACTGGGCACTGAAGTGAGAAAAAGATTAGGCACCAAGTCCCTATTTTAAAGGGAAAGATATTCTAAAACTGGCATGCCATCAGCGAAAAGGGCATTTCTGACATCACATAGTGCCCAATGGCGGGATAGCTAACATTGTTATGGATGCTGTGCAGGAATCATTTGACTGCAGAAAAGCAGGCATAAAATGCCTGTCTTTATTCAGAAGTGAAAAGCAGGCAAAGGGGGAGCCTTTCCCGAGTTGCCTTTCCCTTTGGCAGTGAGAAGAAGGGGCCCCCACTGAGGGCATCTTGTCCTAAGTGCCACCTCCACCCCTGAACCTACAATCGACACAACTCTTACCACTCCTCAACTCCTCAAGCAGATGGTTCATTTGTGGGATGGGGAGAAACTACTTCTAGGGCACAAAGTATTTGAGCTATTAGTTCACGGCACCCGCCCCTCCACCCCACCCCACCTCCCAATCCCAGCCCCCTCGCCCTACATGCGAAACACCGCAGCTTGATTCTTGAGCATATGACCCGGCATTTTGAAAGAAGATGAAGACCTGGATGGGGAAAAGTTAATGCTTAATTCCCGTGCTGACTAATGTGATCGAGCCAGTAAAAAGTTCCAGCCCTTTGCCAAGAGATCAGTTGCTGATAACAAGTCTGTGACTCATCCAAAGAGTTCATGGCTGGGCAGCAGCGACTTGAACCCATGTTCCTCCAGGCTGTACCCGCCAAGGCCTGATCAATACTATGCAGAGGGCAAACAGCACCCGCCCGACAATGTGCTGGGCGAAGAGAACCGCAGTGAGAAAACCCCGGGGACAACCTTTTCGGCCGAGGTCAGCCCAGAGGTGTATGATAAACGATAAAGGACCAGAGGCTTTGCTTTTGGTCGTCAGCAGAGAGGGGAGAAAGCGACCAGTTCAAAAGTGATGTAAGCTCTGTAAAGCAATACCCTGCTTGTGTTATGCAATACACGGCAGATTAGAGAGAAGCCTGAATTTGGCAAGGTTGCACTCTTCTTAATGATGTTTGCCTTCAATCTACTAAGAAAACCTTTTGGCTAAAATAATTCTACTGGTTACGCTTAGCAGAATGTGCCAGGCATATAGGAGCTTGTACAATAGCCCATTATTTTTTTTACAGAAAAAGTGGGGATTTTTTTTTAAAAAAGGAGGAGGGTTCTAATCCTCTCTCTCCTACTACCCTTCTCATGCCCCTCTGTACTCCATCCGCCAGGCCTTTGGTCAGGGCGCAGCCTGACTCCCTCCTCTGGCAACCTGCACAGAATTTTGTTTAATCGGTTGCCATCAATTTGATTTTAACTAATTTTTATAATGAAATATTTTTAGAATGTGTTATTATTTGATTGTTTATTTGATTGTTGTTAGCCGCCCTGAGCCCGGCTCTGCTGGGGAGGGCGGGATATAAATAAAATTTATTTTTTATTATTATTATCCATTATTTCTGCCACACGATATTTACTTCCCCTCCACCCACCACCACAGCTTTGGCAAACATTTGTAGGGTGGGGAAAGAGGATGGAGCCAGATAGTTAAGATGCAGGTGTGCTTCCTGTAGCTACCATCCAAGCCACAAGAATATTTGCAATGATCACGTGGGAGAAATGTCCATGAAAATGCACCCTTGCAACTATTGTTAAGCAAGTTTTCCATATTTTGACAGGACAATGTTTGCTTGTTTTTTCAAAGAAAAATTATAATAAAAAGAGGCCCGATGTCTTTGAATTGTATTGTTAGTTTTTTGTGGTCATGTAGCAATGGATCATCATGAAATAGGTGCCCTGCTCAAACGACCTATGCAAAAAAAGAAGTAGAAAAATGAGCAAGGATCTTTCGGTAGCAAATGCATTTTCCTGTATCAGAAAGTCCTTGCACTGCGTTTATGACACAATGGTGTAATTTTGTGCTAATGCTGATTTGCAATTTCGTAAATCTCAAAAACACAATTTGCAAGGTTGTGTCCATGACCCCCTTGGGGAAGGGGGAAATCTAAGAAAACAAGCCCATTATGAGACTTTGCAACAGATGTTTGCTTAGCTTGAACTCCACAAGTACGGCTGCCCAGTGCTTTGGTACATATTTGTTCCTGAATCCTTTCTCAGAGGCACTATTTAAATATGATGATACACCAGTGTGTGTGTGTTTAGCCTGCCTATCAAAAAAAGTCTTCACAGATCTTTTTATCAATAGCAAGAAGTAATCCATGGTGAGTTACATTTTGCTTTAAAACTAGAGTGTTGGATACACTTTCCACTCATTATTTTATTTTTCAGGTATTGTTTTATTCCCTAGGATTCCTACTTTAAATTACGGTATTTCTAAAACGCTTGTGACAGAGGAGCCATGGGCTTGTGAGGAAAGGGAAAGATTTCTGTATAGCGAGACATGTGTCTAATTTGAAATGTGATAGGAATATCACACATGGCATGTGTTTCTCATTCCAAGTGGCAGGAGTTGAGATAGGAAAGCAAGAAAGTGACAATAGCATGGAAGAGTTTCTGGACCAGGTAACTCTTCCACATCGTTGTCACAATATGGAAAAAAGAATGTACGTTGTGAGTGGCATTTGCTATGTTAATGTGGAGGTTAGACTCTTTAGGCTGGAACAGTTACATTTCATGGTCTTGGATATAGCCAGTTCTCATGGCTACATATGAATGGGCCTCCTTCAAAATCTGTTCTCTGATATTTGCAGATGGTTTTATTTTGGTAGCAGACTCAGTGTACCCTTCTGTTGATGGGCAGGTTGGCAGTTGTGCTGGGAGCTTTCTCATCCCTGTTTTGCATCAGAACAGATTGCTAAAACTGAAAGGATAGTTGCTTTTCTTGTGGATTAAATACCCTCAGGACTAGCACTGTACACTCTTTAGCCACCAGAGGGTATAAGCTAATTTGCATGGTGACTTTTCTAAATGCTTTATTAAATGATCTATTGAAGGCAAGTGTCATTGTGTCTAAAATGCATTTATTAAAAGATTATTCCATTAAACTCATATTTGCTAACAAACATGAACAAATCATAGCATGGTCCGACTCATTTATGGATTGTAATGCAATGCAAATTATGTTCATACTCATCTATTATTTAAAATCAGCATCTTATTAAGAATGTGCTTGCAGTTACATGATAAAGCACAATTTGGACTGAAGACCTATGTACGCTTGCTTGAGAGTACTAAGCCCCATTAAATTCAATGGGACTTACTTCTGAACAGATGTGCACACTGTCAGTTGAACAAATGCGTGACTGAGTCCCTGTGTGGTACATTATTTGATCATATTCTGGGGTTCCCTGTGTTGGACTCAAGATTCTTCTCTCTTCTTCAATCAGTTTCACAATGAAATTCCCAGGACAGAGTATGCATTTATTTTATGAATCAACAAAGCTAATCATTAACGGGTGTATGTCAACCCTTTATCCTAGACAATGCTTTTTGAAGATAAGTACCAAACAGTGACGTGTGGTGGGGTTTACTTGCTAAGCTTAAAAAAAAAAAGTGTGAGAAAACCTTAAATTTCACTAAGAAAATGGAAAACAAAATAGGCAGTGCAATTTTTAAGAATACATATTACTATTTTTATAAGTCGCTTTCCCAAAAATCCTATCACAACACAAAAATTACTTTTGTTTGTGCCTGTATAAATGTAACATGATTCCTTAGTGATAAAAGAACCTTGGTTGATACTGTATGCGGACATAGCCTCACGTCAGGTGCCTGTGAAGCAGTGAGTGTGGTTGAGTGAATATTACCTAGAATACTGGTAGATTCCTACCTAGGTAAAAAAAATTCCTTCCAGTAGCACCTTAAAGACCAACTAAGTTAGTTCTTGGTATGAGCTTTCGTGTGCAAGCACACTTCTTTAGATACACTGAAACAGAAGTACTTCTGCTACTGGAAGGAATTTTTTTGACTATGGCAGACCAACACGGCTACCTATCTGTAACTACCTAGGTAAATTAGACTGGGTTATAGAATCTGGATTTCTGCATGTTTCTGACTGTATAGGAGTACCAGACACATGCCTAGCTGCCTGCCTTAGGAGTGATATGAGGTGTGACAAAAATCCACTATGGTAGTTTTCTGTGACTTTCCAAAAACTGCACTCACTGTGTACTGGGAACCTTCATATGACCCAGTTCCACCATACAATGACTGTGTAAGTGACTTCATCAGGGAAACCTGAGTTACCTGAATATCTCTCTTCCTCTTACCCCTCCCCCTTCTATTCCGCTCATCATTACTGACTGCTGAGAAAGAATGGCTTGCTCAGCAGACTTCAACAGCTTTCCATATAGTCACTTGGAACAAACAACATGCTCCATCCATTCAGATTTTCCAGAACAAAGCAGGGATAGATTTAGATATATCTCCATAGCCTATTCCCATGTCAGCCCACATGGGAATGTTTATTGGTAATAATGTTTATTGGTAATATAGAAAAGAATACTTTGTTGAGACTTACGTAACATATGCAGCTCTTACTCTTGTTCACAGAAAAGAAAAACAAATCCTCAGAAATATCATTGGATTGGCTAAAAATGTCCCATCTCTCACATAGCCAAAATGAATAAAATAAATTTCTAATAAAGATCTCCCTTTCTAAAAATGTAATTTAATCTATGACTGTTCTCTAGAGCCTAAATAGTTATTGAAAGTAAACATTAACAGTCACAGTAATGCATAATAGCACACAGCCGACTTCTCAAAGTGGCTCACTGTGCCAGAGCCTTTGAAACAAATGGGGCTTAGAGCCCTTAAGATTCAAGTTTCTATATAGCTCTGGACTTTAATTTTGTCATAAATGCACAGGAGACACTTCTACGTATATGCACTAGGCAGCCAGTCCACAGGTACAAAACATACCCATAGTGGCCCAATATATCCAAATTTATAAGCAGTACTATGGGTTAACAAGTATGTATCCATTAAAACGACTGCAGTTTATCTTCTTATTCCAACCAGGTGCTGAAAATCGCAGATGGGAGAGTGCTGATGCACTTAACTCTTGCTTTCAGGCTTCCCATAGGCAGTGGCGTAGCGTGGGGGGTGCAGGGGGGCCGGCCGCACTGGGCGCAACATTTGGGGGTTAGGGTTAGGGGGTGCAAATCCACGGGTTAAGAGGCGCAAATTACTTGCCTTGCCCCGGGTGCTGACAACCCACGCTACGCCACTGCCCATAGGCACATGGTTAGCCATGGTGGGAAAGAATGCTGAACTATAACAGGCCCTTGGCCTGACCATGCAATGCTCTTCATATGTTTTGATGTCCCTTCCTATGGTTACTCTTGTGGGGAAGACAGGGCCTGTGTTTCCTTTGCCCAGAAGTGAAAAGGCCATTGTAGCAGCTTGACTGGTGACTGGGAGTGGCTGCTGAGACCATATAACACCAGTCCTGAAAGACCTACATTGGTTCCCAGTACGATTCCAAGCATAAATCAAAGTGTTGGTGCTGACCTTTAAAACCCTAAATGGCCTTGACCGTTCAGGTATACCTGAGCAGCGTCTCCACCCCCAACGTTCAGTTCCTCTTGCTAATTAATGGGCAGAATATCTGGGAATATCCTCTCACAGGGGAGCGAAGTGTTCACCCACCACACATTATAGCGGAGAGGCAACCTGCCTCCCCTCATAGCGGCCTGCTTAGGCACTATTTTGGGGAAGGGGAGGGCTTGTGAGTTGGCCAACACTGGAGGAGGAGGAAGTGAGGCTTGTGAATTTAATTACATTCTCTTCCTCCTCATCAACCCCCAATAACTTGAGCACTACCACTTATGTCAGGTGAATTGTCAGTATATTGGGGGAGCAACAGAAAGTGTGGACCCGACATTAAAAAAATGTATATAACCAGATCAAACTATATTCCTAGCCTACTTTATTTGAAGGGGCATGAGATATTGAGCAAACCTTGTAAACAACAAAGGTCATCCTACAGCAGTAGTGGGCGAAGTGGCATCTTTTAAGCTGAAGTATATCTAAAACACCTATAAAAATAATGGCTGTGTTAAAAAGTGTTGATTCTGTTTTCAACTACTGCTTTCTTCTTCTTATTTTGCTTGGACCTCCCCAGAAGACAACTTCCAGATCAAAACAAGAGGTGGGAGGGAGGCAACCAGTGACGGTGGTGCGGACAGGCTTACTGAATAACAGCACTAACAGAGATGGCTGCGATGGCGTGGCTGTTTACTTTGGTACAGCATTAAATAAAGGCTGTGGGTTCACCATAGCAACCTCCACATCACATAGCTGCCATGCTGCTTCTAAGAAACAGAGGACCTTTTGGAAGAAACATAGACGACTGTTTGAAAGATCGCTATCATTTCCATATTTTAGAGATCACCAGGGCCCATGCTATCATTAGGCCATTGCCTAGGGCGCAAGTCTCAGAGTGGTGCAAAAACTGATCTTTGAGGGACAATTTTATACCGATTAGTTATAAAGTTTCTGCTAATGTTTTGCTTTTCTTTTATATTTTAAGGAAGTTTATCATTTTTACAAGACATGTTTTTGTAAACTGAAGTTAGCATTAAAATAATAATAATTTTTTTTTTTGCAGGGAGGCAAGCAGTTAGCCTTGCATAGGGTGCAAAAGAGCCCGGCACTGACACTGTATATAACACACACATATACACACATCATGCAACAAAATATAGCCTGCTGTCATTTTAGTTCCTCAGCTAAGACCTGTGCTTTCGTATAGCAATACCACACCTGAAAATGTTCCTTCAACTATGTCTATCAGACTAAATAGATAAAAATGACACAGAAAAATAGGCTCGGTTTCTTTCCAGTGATTCTGCGGCTCAAACTTGTCTTCTTATCTCTCTTCCTCTTCTGGAACCAGTTATTTTCTCAATGGTTTCCTTTTTCTGTAAAGGTTTACTCCAAAGCAGAAAAATGCCCTTATACATGCATAGGGACAGGGAAGACATTTCATTTTATTTGCACTTTTAACAAGAAACTACCTAAGTTGCACTACTCAAACCAAAATGTGAACACAGCTATCCTTTGAAATTAGCCCTTCTCCAAATTATTCATTCTCCAACGAATGCATATATTAGGGGCAAGTGTGAATAAAAAGGCATATATTCATGACAATTACATAAAAATGCATTATACTGGGGAAAACTGATTGCAAAAATGTGTATTAGATGAAACTGCATAAAAATATATTAGGAGAAAATTGTACAAAAAATTGCTGATTTTTTTGTGAGGATTCTTTTTTTTAAAGGCATATTGCTTGGAAATGTGGAAAATTGAATTTAAGAATGGAAAAATGAGAAACTAATAGAAACTAATAGACATATTTGTCCATCCCTATTTATGCATTTACTTGACATTTAATTTAGTACTGCAAATCAGGAAGAATTCTCTTCAGACAGGATGGACTGATACAATAAGTAGCAGTAAACTGGAAGAGCATTTGAGTACGGTATTTTGGGATGGATTTTTGAAGGCCTTCAATGCAGATATGGGCTACTATGGTTTTAATAGTAGTGGTACAGCACCATTAGGACATGCATAGGATTGCATTGAAGTCTTCCTCAAGACATCAATTAATTTGCAAAAGTTAAAAACAAAACGGGGGTGGGATTGGAATGGGAGACGACTTCTTGACCCCCCTCAAAACAGCCCAGCGAGAACTGATCATGTAAAGTACGGTTGCCAGGAAATACTGAGAGTCTGTTGAGTGGTGGAGAAATGGGGTGTTCTGGGGGAAAAACATGGCTTGGTGGCTAGAACATTTAAAAGGAGCAACATTTATTTGTTTTGTGGGGGCAGTGCAACACTTTGCTTCCGCTTTTGCAAGAGCAGTGCAACATTTTGTTTCCGCTTTTGCAGGAGCAATGCAACATTTTGTTTCAGTTTCGCAGGAGCAGCGCTATTTTTGTTGCCATTTCCACTGGCCCGATCTAACAAGGCCACCTCACAGCGGTGGTTATAACTTGCAGGACAAGTTTATGACAGAACTGATGCAAAGTCAGAGCCACGGACAGGGGTATAAGTGGAAATGCCCAAACACACCTGCTTTCTAGACAAGCTCAAGTCCCTACTTCAAATCGCTGGTGGGGGATAATAGGACCTTTCACATGATCACCAATTCCACTCCTCCTTCTCCTTCAGGTGCCCAGGGAAAAGACACCCAGGCTGCTAGCTGGGCAATTCTTACCCAGGAAAGCTTAGCTAGTTGGCCAGCACTATTCCTTCCACTCAAATGAAAACTGGGGCTACCTGCTTGCGAAGCCACACATGTCAGAACATAAGAGGCCCATCTCCTGCAGAATTCTGCTATCCCAATGGCCAGCCAGATCTCTCCGGGAATCCTGACGCCTGTCCCCCTCGGGGCCTGAAGGCAAAGAGGGAGCTGATATGCAGCACATCCAACCCTAGCCGAGGCCCTCTGTCCATGCGTGTCCAAATGGCGCCTGTTGCTCTGCAGCGCCCCCTCGAGGGAGAAGCCTCCTAGCGCAACTCAGCTTGCCCCGGGCCGTTTGGAGGGAGCAAAGCGGCGCTCCCCTCGACCAAGAGGAGGCCGCGCGCGCCCGCAAAGCGGCTTCCCCGCCGCGCGCTCCAGGCGCCCAGACGGAGCTCGGCCCCCGAGCGGCGAGCGTCTCGCGGGCGGAGACAAAGGAAGCGGGCGGCGAGGCGCAGGGGGCTCCCCGCTTGCTGGGAGAGGAGCGCGTGCGCAAGAGACCTTCCCGTGCGAGGCTCCTCCTCTCCGCCGTCGGGGGCATCGTGCTCCGCGGTCAAGCTGCCGAGGGAAGGCGGGCGGGCGGAGGAGCCACCTTCGCGGGAGTCACGACCAGGGAGGGAGACGAGGGAAACGCATACAGTATATAGCCTGGGCAGCTGCGGCTGCGCTTGGTTGCCAAAGTAAACTGCTGCTGCTTTTGAGCGCCTTTCTTACTGAATAAAGGACAATCGGAGCTTTTTTGGGGGGGTCATCCTGCAAGCCCAGGCTGCAGCAATCCTCGCCTTCCTGTACCCCAGTATTTGGTTAAATCGCACTGCAGCGTCTGGCCGAAACTAAACTTTGCCTTACGCTTCCCCATATACTTTGGATCATCAATATCCATTCCGTCTCCGCCTACTGAGATGGGTCCCTGGCACCCCGTCTCTCCAGCACCCCTGACCCTATTTCCTTGCCACACCGACTTGCCGTGCCTCTCTCCTTAGCTCGCGCAATCGTCAGCTCAAGGGTTGACACGGAACCGATTACGTCTGAACGCCCGCTCCTCTCGTGGCGGGGAGCGACGCGCCTGAGAAACATAGGCACCCACAAGGGCTCTGTCTGTCAGTTGGAAGCCCCTTCTTCTCACCCCCCCCCCGCCACCTTCTCTGATCGCGAGAGCCTCGATCAGACGTGGTTGGCAGTCCACACGCGCGCGCACACACACACGCAGCTGCGGCCACCCCGCCAACGACGCGGGATGGTTTGAAATGGGAAAAGCCAACCCGGGATTCCGAGAGAGAGACACTCGTTTCCAAGCTGCAGCCGCTCAGCAGCCTCCCTGCGGGGGACACAGAAAGATACCTGTAGATCGGTAACGTCTATTATCTGGCTGTGCCGTCTCGTCTGTAATTCCTTGGAAATAAAAACAGAGCAGCTCATGGGGGGCTTTAAAGCCGCTTAGTATTTCATCGAGGAAGAGAGTTAAATCTCCAGTGAGTTACTCACCTTGAATGCTGGCGAATTCTTTTAGGTAGAGGCACTTGGGACATGAGGATGTTGTTGCTCAGAAGACGCGCAAAGAAAGTGTGGCCACAGACCCTCTCCCTCGCCTTTCTTCCCTTTCCTCTCTTTCGGAAAGAGTGGAAATTTCCATCATGTGACAGGGGGCAGCATCCCCAGCCTCTGCTTGCAGGCGGACCCCTCCCTCCCTTCCAGGGGGGAAAAAAACCACCCACCAATGGCAGCGAGCGGGCAACCTGAGATGTCAACAAAAAAGCATCCTCTCCCAGGTGGAGACTTGTTTGGCAGCTCTGGAGGGCGAATGCGCAACACATCGTCTGAATGCATACAGACGGAGCAGTGCGCTTTGGCTGTTGTTTTGTTCCCGGCTCGTCACTTGTCTCGGGATTGCGGGCTTCACCCCTCAAGCCATTAAGAAACAAGCAAGAAAAAGCCAGGCATCTAAAAATATTCCACAGGCCTTTTGAATTTACCTCCTCTTCTATACTCACCCCCCACACAATTTGTCCAGGACCCCTAATCCTGCACCACACCAGCTGTATGGCCCAGGAATCACATGCATAGGTGCATAGAAAACTACATCTTACTGAATCAGACCAGCTCTGCGTCTAGCAGTGGATCTCCAGGGTTTCACATATTCCCTGAGATTGAACCTGGAACTATCTGCATGCAAAGATGTTCTACCAGTGAGCTACTGTCCTTCCAGAAATAAACATGCATATGACAGGAGAGGTATTAGACAATTTTGGCATGAGTGCTGAACAGTTTCCCTCACCCACTCATGCCCTTAGTTGGCATTGCTGGGATCTGCCTTGCATCAAATCACAGGACAGTAACTGAACATTTCCTTTCTCCTGGTATTGCTTGCACAATTGCTAAAAAAATTTTTTTGGGGGGGGCAAGGTGAAGGTTTCCTTAGTCATCACTTGTCTTCCAGCTACAGTGGATCAGTCCCATAACAGCAAACTCTTGCAGGTGTTTCACGAACCCACGCCAAGCCTACAGCCCGAGAGTAGGGTGTCCCAACCCACAGTCTGAGAACCAAGGCCTAGACCCCATTTAACCATCTTTGGAATATAACCTCACTGCAGTGATCTGGGAGGAGGGAGTGGGGAGGGAATTGGTTAAGACTGTAAAGACGGAGTGAACACAAAGTGCATGTATAGCTCATGACTTTTTTTTTATTGTTGACATATGCTTGGTTTTGCTGTGCTTGCACTTGCTGGAAAGCTCCGATTGGCTGCAATTCCGCAGCATATGCACACCAGTTCTCAGTGCATTTCCACATTGGGAGGTTTGTTCTGATTCAAGGAAGCAGCAAAGTGCTTCTCTGTAAAGGCTTTGTTGTTTTCGCCCTGGTGCTTATAGCCATTCAGTTTTCCCGACACATGCTAGCCAAATTGGGCTTGTCGTGGTCGTGCTCTTTCATATGGTGGCAGCTCCTAGGCCCCTGAGATATCCTACCCCTGAGATATTCTCTTCCTGGAGCAGCGTCCTGTGTTTCTGGTTGTCTGCTACTGCCTGACTGCAGAGGAATCTCCAGCAGAGACAAAGTCGCTAAGGACAATCCCCTAGCTGCTCTGCAAAGGGACTTCTCTGCAAACTGGTTAAAATCGAATTTTAAGCATATCAGTTTGAACTGTCTGGTTTATCTGTTTAACTTCACGATGTTCACTCTGAGACCCCTTTCGAGGCATGTTCATTTTTTTAAAAGTCTGTACTTATATAGTGAGTGAGTGCACTAGCTCTGATTTTTGAAGGAAAACTACTGGCTACTGAGTGAAAGCAGCACTTGTGAATGACAGAGCTTGCTTTGTGTAAATGAAAACATTAGGGGCAATTTGTGTAATCTGTTATGACAATTGTTCACACATTGCAGAGTTGATAGATGGAAAGGTCTGAGAGCTGTGCTGTGGGAATCTGGTTTGGGATCCGTCATATGCTTCTTGGAAAGATAGCGGGATATTTGAAGCTGCCTTATACTGAGATAGGGACGTGGGTGGCACTGTGGGTTAAACCACAGAGCCTAGGACTTGCTGATCAGAAGGTCGGCAGTTTGAATCCCCACGACGGGTTGAGCTCCTGTTGCTCGGTCCCTGCTCCTGCCAACCTAGCAGTTCAAAAGCATGTCAAAGTGCAAGTAGATAAATGGGTACCACTCTGGCGGGAAGCTAAACGGCGTTTCCGTGTGCTGCTCTGGTTTGCCAGAAGCGGCTTAGTCTGCTAGCCACATGACCCAGAAGCTGTATACCTGCTCCCTTGGCCAATAAAGCGAGATGAGCGCCGCAACCCCAGAGTCAGTCACGACTGGACCTAATGGTCAGGGGTCCCTTTACCTTTACCTTTATACTGAGATACAATTGTTCCGTCTGGCTCAATGATGTCTACACTGATTGGAAGCAGCTCTCCAGGCTTCAGGCAGGAGTTGTTTTCCAGCCCTGCTTGGAGAAACCAGAGCTTGAACCTAGGATCTGTTGTGTGCTCAACCACTGTGCCCCAGCCCTTGAAAAGAATGAAGGGACCGCATGGAAGCAGAGGTCAAAACCACAACAATCAACCAGATACATGTGAAAATGCTCCCTATTCAAGTTCTTCATCCTAAACGGTATTGTTTAGTCATCACAGTTGAAATGAACCCTCACCCATTTCTTAGCTCTCAGGGAATTACTTCTTCTTGTGCAAAGCAGCATTTCAGCTCCCTCCTTCTGGCACCAGCCACCCCCTGCCAAAGTCAGGAGTCTTCTGAAGCTTTAGCTTTGAAGATCTAATGCCAGGAGGAAAAATTATGCCCCCTGCCTTGTGAATCATTCACCCCTCACCTCTCTGCAAGCGCTTTTTGCTTGCACAAGGAGGTAGTGGTAGGTATACGATTCTAAGGCTTGTTTTTTTCCATCTCACCCTGGAATCCCACCTGGTAATTGAGCAGGATGATTCACTGTACGGCCTCTGTGTCAGGAAGCTGGGATTGCACAACCGCGTATATCATTTCTTTTTGTGTTGTGCGACAGGCCCTCAGATGATTAAAACTGAAAGGATTGTGGAAGCCTAAATTCCTTTGGAAGTTTTTCAGTGTTAATTCGCTTTATTATGCTGCTGTTTCTGTGTGTATGTGGAAGTTCAGGTTTTTTCCTACTCAATTTCAATACAATTGTCACAAACTGTTCAAGAGAATTCAATATCAGACAATATTTGAAGGCTACTGGTGTGTTTCTTTTTTTTAATAAAAAAGTATGCATTCTATCCTAACGTTTGTCAGAATGAATATCACAAAAATATCACTTATACTTCTTAACCATGCTGTCTCTACTGCATATACTGGTACAGAAAATACATCAAACTTTATTGGTCTTTTATTTGTGCCCCCGCTATCCCACAGCCAATACACCTGGGTTTATGACAGCAATATTTTTCCTATTAGTTTTCTTATATTCCAGGGTGCGCAAAGAGAAAATGTTTTAAGACTGAAAATGCCCTAAACGCAAAGCAAAAGCATTTTGTTGCTTACAACAACAACAACAAAAACAGTTTTATGCAAATATCATTTACAGCACATGCTTGTACATTACTCAGAAGTAAGCCTCATTGAGTTCAATGGGATTTACTCCCCAGGAAGTGGGTGTGGACAGCAGCCCTTGTATTTATATTTGGCTTTTTTATATAGGGCAAAGAGCTTCTGATGCATTTTCTCAGTAATTCTTACAAAGTCATGTGAAGTTGGTCAGTCAGTATCCCTCTGTTGCAGATGAGAGGGCTGAGGAAGAAGACCTTCCAGTGAGCTCATGGCAGAATGAAGATTTGTACCTGTAACTTCTTAGCCACAACTTACACTTCTTACTTATGAAAATTATTATAATAATAATACATTATTATAATTATTATTAAAAGTGATGAATGTCTGGTAGCAGCTTGCAAAACGTTAAACCACAGAGCAGCTTATCAAACATTTAAAAGCCATTGCACAGTATAAAACACAAGAACGTTCTTCCATCAACAATAATGGAAAAAACATATCTAGCCTACCCTTCTGAAAGGTGAATATCAGAACAGGGTAGACGCATAGCACATTACAACCAAATTAAGTCAAAAGGCTGGACATTTTTGCCTCCTAGGACAGGGCTGACACCAGGCAAGTTTCTCTGGGGAGAATGTTCCATATCTGGGGATTCCCATTCTCTCTTCAAGAATAGCCCCACACAGAGTACTGTACATTGTAGTAGTTAAAAAAATGCCAAACACAACACCTCATTTTACACATCAGAATAGGAAGAACCATATTGAAAAATTAAAAGCCAGCCAGCTACCATTAAAAAGTAGGGACAATGCCAAACATGGTGCTAATATGTATTTAAAAGTTTGCTTAAAAGTTATTAAAAGCAGTGGACAACAGTGGTGCTGTGAATCAGCACTACGTGGCTAGGAGCGGCCACTGGAATTTCTTACATTGCTTCCAATGTAGCCACATCCCAAGGCTTTGTGGGAAATTACTACAGGCTGTCTGGAGTATCAGTTTTGGGAGGTTGTGTCCTATGCTAGTCCAACTCAGAGTAGACCTATTGAAATTAATAGCTACGGCTCACTCCAGCTGATTAATTTCGATGGGTCTACTCTGAGCCAATCTCAGTTGGCTATAACCCTTTATTATTTTAAAAGAGTGTCTAAGTCTGAGCCATCGCACTGCACCAGAGAAACAAGTCAAGCCATGAAATCAATGGGAAATAAACTCTGCCAACTCATTTTTGATATGACTCTTAGATGCTTACTTCACTTTGGATATTTTTTAAAAAAATATTTCCAATGGCTGTTTGATATTATAAACCAGTATGGTTTTGAACAATACCGTGTCATCCCAAGTATAATAATAAACAGCACGTGCAAGTTACTTATATCTCTGACCTACACTCAAGTGCAATAGTTTTCTAAGGTGAAGGTCTAATAACAGCATCTCAAAATAAATTTCTTGAAGATTGTTGCTTCTTTGTGAAGTGCTTTAAAAACCAGCCTGGTAGGAATCCATATTTATTTTCTTTCAAAGGTTTCTATTCCAACCTTCTGCTGTTTAGCATGACTGTGAGCCTTATAAATACGCCCTGCATTCTGAAAGTCGGCTGTATTGTGTGCATGTGTGTGTTTTTAACTCACGCCAGAAAAAATATTTCACAGAGAATCATTCCCCTTTCCCCATAGCAGTCTCACAAAGATATAGAGTTGAGTTGTTCCTTCAGGATTTAGCATCTTTTATTTATTTGCAAGCACAACATGCAAGCATAGTTCTGAACAAACACTACATTCAGTAAGGAGGCCCTTGATTGTGCTGTGTCAGTTAGTTGGGCAAGTCCTGAGGCAAAAATTACCTAAAGGGAGTTTTGGCTTTTCAGAAACAGAATCTGAACAAGGCAGAATGGGTCGAAGCAGGAACCCTGGAAGCACTTTGTTGTACCATGATGATTCAGACATCACAAAATATTGCAGGCAAGTGTCTGCTGAAAGCAAAAGTGACAGCTTAACAGAATGCCAGGATGAGATGATGCGAGAACAAACACCAGCGTATGGAGAAGGAGAAGGCGGAGCTCTTTAGTGATTGATATGTCAAGGGAGAATGATTTTACCCCAGAAGTGATTCCTCTTTAGTTGTGATTCCTCTTCAGTTCTTCGCACCTCAAAACCAACTTTAAAGGTGAATAGTGCAGAAGCTCCTGGATCTATTTGTCTGCAGTTTGGCAGGTTTCTTTCCCAGGGGCACCTCTGTAATTTTCAAACCAATTCCTCTTAAAATACAAGAACAGATTAAGGAATCCCCCCCTTTTTTTACTAGACCTAAAACTATAATGGCAGCCTTTGCAGGAAAACCATTGCATTTGCATTCCTGGAGCAGCCTTCCCTGTTTTTCCACACAAGATTGTTTTAAAAGGTATAGAGGTTCCACGTACATACACACTTTGAAGGTGCCCAGCACCCATTTGTGTGTATTTTGGCAGAGGGGCTAGTATACCTGCAAGCTTCATCAACACCTGTCAAAACAAAACAAAAAGTTGTAGTAAGCGGTTATTATTATTTCCCATTAGTGAATCGGAAGAACTGTATAGTGACTATATTGGTCCAAAAACATTGCAGTTATTTTTCTGAAATTTGGCAGGATTCATTCCACTCGCTCTACGTGGGGCTGCCCTTGAGACTGACCCAGAAACTTCAGCGGGTGTAGAATGCCGCGGCGAGACTCCTTACAGGGTCCTCGCTTACGGGCTCCCGGTGCTATACCAGCTGCACTGGCTCCCAGTGGAGTACAGGATCAGGTTTAAGGTTCTGTTTTTAACCTTTAAAGCCCTATATAGCCTAGGACCCTCGTACCTACGGGACTGCTTCTCCTGTTATGTCCCACAGAGGACCTCTTGGACAAAAACATCTTGGAGTTCCGGGCCACAGAGAAGTTAGGCTGGCCTCAAACAGAGCCAGGGCTTTTTCGGCTGTGGCTCTGATCTGGTGGAATGCTCTGTCACAAGAGACTAGGGCCCTGCGGGACTTGACATCTTACCGCAGGGCCTGCAAGACAGAGCTGTTCCACCAGGCCTTTGGCCAGGGCACAGCCTGACCCCCTCCTTTGGCAATCCTCACAGAACTCTAGCCCAATGGTTGCCATTAATCTGATTTGTTTTGTTTTTTTTTTAAAAATCTTTTTATTAAGTTTCATATATATACCCAAAGAAATAAATAAAAAAAACACCAAATCAACCATTACAAAAAATAGAAATAAATAAAGAAAATATAAGTAAAAGAAAGTAGATAAATGAATAAATAGGTTGCAAATGTCCAAATATAACATAATAATCTTACCCATTTCCATTCCAATTATTAGTCTTCACATTTGTTTCTTTAGAAGAAGAGGGATCTATGTTTTTAAAGTTATAAAGAAAGTTATATAGAAGCCATTAATCTGATTTGAATTGATTTTATAATGAAATGATTTTGGAATGTTGTATCATTTTACTGTTGTTAGCTGATCTGAGCCCGTCTTTGGCTGGGGAGGGCAGGATGTAAATAAATTTATTATTATTATTATTATTATTATTATTATTATTATTATTATTATTATTGGCAACATTGCCTACCCCCAAATTTAAAGTTTATAGACATTTCCTTTTTTAAAAATAAGTAAGTCGTTAACAGTTGTTCAGCACAAAAGGCCCTGGATCTATTTGCCTGATGTTTGGCAGGCTTTATCCATTCTATGCCATGCCTGCAAATTCCATTCACTTCTGTCAAAATGAAAACAAACTAAAAGGCATTTTAAAACTTCCTAAACATCCTATAGCTGATTGGACTGCGGTGGGTGGGGCTTGGATGGACAGCAAGTCAGATTATGCAGCCTATGAAGCACTTTGGACCATGACAGAACTGTTTTCCAAAGCACTGAATCAGGGTTCAGTCAGGATCTTGTGACCAGTGCATACCCTAGTACATATATTAAAAGACAATACAGTATATGCTCAGAAGTCAAGATCTAATAAAAATTGAATATATATAATGCAATCCTATACATGTTTACAGTACTTAGAAGTAAACCTCACTGAATTCAATAAGAAGTGTGTTTACAGTTGCAGCCATTGTCTGTCACTGAATATATTTGTGCAATTTTGTCTTAGGCATGTTGCCTTTCTTCTGTACGCAGTGGGTGTCTGAGCTACCTCCCCTATTCCCCTTTTAAAGGATAATGGATAGTGATCTCATTTTATTGACTGATTAAAGAGAGCAGCATAATAGACACTGAGAGCAGCATAATAGACATAATCTTCAATGTCTCCAAAATTACAGATATACAACATGCAACTTTCAAAACTAATTTTCTGTAACAACCTTGTAGAGGCACTGTATTGATATCTCAATACAGAAAAAGCTTAGCACAGTGGACCTTGTTGCAGAACTACCAAGAGTTCATGTTCTAGGCAGCCTGTGATACTTTTGAAAGGGATGGGAGTTTCCCACAGAAATCTGGGAAAGTTTATTCAGGTCAAGAAAAGGCTACAGTTAATGCAGGACTGGACAAATCTATCAATTTTGGTTTCTCTCAGTCTCCAATATTTGCAATCCTAAATTCCATTCTCATGTCCATGCCAATTTGCATTTTTGAAAAAGTCTGCATGAAAATTTGTATGCATCTTTGTGTGCATTCACCTAATGCACTTGGGGATACAATTTTTGCAAGCATTTTTCTCTATTACTATGTATCTTTGATCATTTTCTTCACCAGTATAAGTACTTTTGAGTGCACTTCCCCTCCATTTAACTTTTTTATGTGCTTCTGTTGGCTAGAGAACTGCATTGCAAAATTAAGAGAAAATTCAGAGAAAGCATAAATTTCAGGTGTGTTTGGGTTTGTGTGCCGTTAAGTAGGAATTAAGTCAATCTGCATGAAAAAATGAAATAAATGAATTTCTCCCCCAGCCTGGAATCTTATACTGTACAGTCGTAACTTGGACCCCGAATGCCTTGAGAATTGAATGCTTTGGCTCCTGAATGCCGCAAACCTGAAAGTGAGTGTTCTGGTTTGTGAACGTTCTTTGGAACCTGAACGTCCAATGCGACTTCCACAACTTATGATTGGCTGCAGAGGCTTCCTGCAGCCAATCAGAAGCTGTGTCTTGGTTTCTGAATGTTTTGGAGGTCAAACAGACTCCTGGAATGGATTCCGTTTAACTTCTGAATTACCACTGTATTTTGAACTCAGTGGGACCTACTTCTGAGCAAACACCAATACGATTGCACTGCAGTATAGGAGTCTGAAAGCTTTGCAATCTACCAGAGCAAAGAATATGTGTAGTTACCATTTCTAGTTGTCTCACATCCTTAACTGCCAATTAAGAATAATGGTTGCTTGAGCATACCACAGGGCTAGACTTACTGGAAACTGAGAACAGAAGCTATTAGGATCAGCGCTATAGACAGCAATGTTTCTCACATTTCACATGAAGCATTCCTTCTGAGGCAGGTGCTTGGAGGCTTGCTGCATATATAGGGAACACCATACTATCTAGGATCCAGACTAGTTCGCCACAGTGTACTGGAGTACTGCCATAGGACTGAGCAACATATGGCCTGGTTGCAGTCTCTCCCCCCCCACGCTCCATCCTGGTATCATTACAAAAATTACATTATGCGCATCCCAAGCGCCAGTGGCCATGTCAGCTGGAATTACGCCTACTTTACAAATTGTGATGTCATCTGTAATGTGAGGTGCTTGAAGCCAGCAGTTGACAGTTGGTAGAAATAATGGGAAATAATGTTTCCACTGAAATAGGAAAGAAGCAGAAAAAAAACCAGCTTTCATATTTGGAAGGAAAAAGAAGCTCTTGTCCTGTGCAACCAGAGAAGAACAACAACCGAGGGAATGTTGTAGAATTTGCATCTATGCTTCAGCTTTAAAAATAATTTTCTGTTCCCACATGGCTCTGTGGAACAAAGCAGCAAAATAACAGTGTCCTGTGTTTCTGTGGAGAACATCCCATCAAGGAAGCTTAACATCAGGAAATGGTCTAATGCTGTGAACAGTGGACCTTTTGATCCTCTGTTCCTCCATTGTGCCAGGGAGTTTGGTCTTCCCTATTCATCTGACCTCTACATTTGATTCTTACAGGTCCATAGACTGAAGAATGGAGGCATGACGTGCACTGAAAATAAACAAAAAAGAAACACAACTTCAAGCTGAGCACAGAGGTGTTTGTTTACTAATACTTTGTAAGAATGTCTCCTGAAAAGAACCGCAGTGACACATTTACAGGTGTTGTCTAGTGGGGTGGAGAACCTGGGGGCCATCCAGATGTTGTTGGACTACAACTCCCTTCATTCTTGACCATTGGTCATGCTGCCTGGGGCTGATGGAAATTGTAGTCCATCAGCTACATGGTTGATGGCTGGCGTGATACTTACTAGGAAGCCTTTTGAGGGCTGCTGGAAAAGTTTCACAACTTTCGCAAAGGTCACTAGAGTATGCAAGTGAGAAGGGACATTTTTGTTTCCTGTCTTTTTCTCTTCTTGATCTGAAACATCAACAAAATCTTAAAAAGAGACATCTTGGGTATATTATTTCCATTTACAGATAGGTAGCCGTGTTGGTCTGCCATAGTCAAAATAAAATAATAATAAAAAAGAAGTGTGCATGCACACGAAAGCTCATACCAAGAACTAACTTAGTTGGTCTTTAAGGTGCTACTGGAAGGATTTTTTTTATATTATTTCCATGTATTTGATACAGGTCATCTAACACAATGGTGAGAGTTGTGAAGTAGTTACATGATTGCTGTGCTTCAGTCCGTGGATGATTTCATGATGTTGTTGGATTACAAAACCCAACAGCCCCAGTCAGCAAGGCCAATGATCAGGGATGATGGGAGTTGTAGTCCCAAAACTTCTAGAGGACAATGGGTTCCTGTTCCTTCCCTTTAGATAACTGTACAATCCTATTCACATCTACTTAAAGTTGGAAGCATATCCCAGTGGGGCTCACTCCCATGTAAGTGAATATTGGATTGTAACAGTATTGGGAATTAAACTGGAATCAACCGGAAGTCATTGCGGAATAAATATATTTTGAAGCTGAAGGTAACAATAAGCACAATATAAATCAGCAGCCAATAGGCAACAATCAAAGCTTATGCCATCAAAATACCCAAACCAACAACATTACAACAGCAGGTATCACTGACAAAATAATATCTCATCTAAATGCCTGGGAGAACAAAACAGTTTTTAGTTGACATTCTTTTTGCAAAAAAATATTCAATTACACCAGTGGCGTAGCGTGGGGGGTGCAGGGGGGGCCGGCCGCACCGGGCGCAACATCTGGGGGTTAGGGTTAGGGGGCGCAAATCCACGGGTTAGGGGGCACAAATTACTTGCCTTGCCCCGGGTGCTGACAACCCACGCTACGCCACTGAATTACACATCAGGTTGCTCTCCTTTACACAGTAGCAGATGGTGGAGTGGGGTGGCAGTGCCCACCTGACCTCCTGAGTGCTTCCTTGAAAGGAGAGATGAGGAGCAGGTCAGCATGCCCGCCTCTCTGCTGCCTCTGCTGCCTCTCTTCTATCCTTTCCAATAAGCTGTAGTGACTCAGCTGTGGGAGGTCAGGGGAGCACCACCACCAGGCAGTCTACCAATGCCTTCACATATCATATGCACGAAGAGTCTCTGAAAGCAGAAGGAAAGCCAAATCCTCTTCCATTGTCTCCACTCTCCCATATTCTGCAAAGGAGCAGCCTAACATGGAACCCTGGAGAGCCATGGATAGTCGCTGTAGACCAGGGGTAACCAATGTGGTGTTGGGCTACAACTCTGATCAGCCCCAGCTGGCATGGCCCAATGGTCAGGTTAGATGGCAGGTGTATTTCAACAGCATCTGTAGGGCACCATGTTGGCTGCCCCTAGTTTAGACATTGTTAAGCTAAACAGACCAATGATCTGATGGGGTTTAAGGCTGCTTCTAATTTTATTGGGCTCCATTGAGCTCATCGCTAAGTAAAAATCTGAGCCTAGGTAGCCCACCTCCAAATTTCACCTTATTCCTTGGATCATTGCAGCTTATGATGTGTGAAACTATTGCTCTGTGAGTAGTCAAAGGTACTGGGATTTCTGAGAACATTTCGGTGGGAATTGGATAGTTATTCTGAAAAATGGACCATACCCAGCAGGAATTTGGTCAGCGAAAATCATGACCTCTAAACAGGTAGATTTGATGAAACCCTACCAGCCATTCTCATAGCTAGTTGGTTCCAGCTTTTAAAGAACAGAATGTAACCCAGCTTTCACAAGGAGGGAACGTGCACTCGTTGAGAGGAACAGCTGTCATAACTTCAACTTGTATTTAATGCACAGCGCACGGCCAGCAGGGTTGCGAAGTATTTATTTTTAATGAGGGACTTCTTGAAAACAACAGACATGCCTGTTTATATAATCTGAAATACTGACCTTGTGTTTGGACAATCAGGAGGCGATGGCCTGCAAGCTGTCACTTCTCAGTGTTGAAGCATTAATGTGATGGGTGACGATTTGAAAGGTTGCGGCTCGCCGGATAACTACTTCCAATGTTGAAATGGAAGAGCAGAAGGAAATATTCTGAATTTGGGGCATACTTCATTGAACGGCTTATTTAAAGGGCTTATACACAACTCCTTCAAGCAAGATTGCCTTTCAAAGTGGGTTTACAATCGAATAAACACAGAACAAGAAAACACTTGAAACACTTAAAATATCCAAATACAAAGTCAGCGTTAGGTGAAATAGCGCCATTAAAACTACAGTCTGACATCTGGCATCCTCAATTGACTCCCCAAACCTGAAGCAACCATTTATACCAAGGGCAGTGGGATGGATAGTGCTCTGGGGTTGGACTTCTTGTTTTCCAGCTGATTTCAATTGAAGCATTGCAGTTTTAATTTGCCTTTCTGCTCCACTAGTGTCAGGAAATAGAAATCATTGGCAGGGCTCTCAGGATCTGATAGTCAGTATGGTTATGTATCTCAATGCTCATGTTATGCTCCCAGTTATCACGGCTCATGATAGATTCATCTTCTATGTGTTTATGCTGTTATAATAATAATAATAATAATAATAATAATAATAATAATAATAATAATGGAAGGGATAATCACACAATCATGAGGTTGATTGTGCATTGTAAGAAAAGCTTTGAGAGGTGAGACCAGAGTCCTTAAAAATATGTTGTGTTTAGATTCTACAAAGGCAGTTATAATGCAGGTAAAGGTAAAGGGACCCCTGACCATTAGGTCCAGTCGTGACCGACTCTGGGGTTGCAGTGCTCATCTCGCTTTATTGGCTGAGGGAGCTGGCATACAGCTTCCGGGTCATGTGGCCAGCATGACTAAGCCGCTTCTGGCGAACCAGAGCAGCGCACGGAAATGCCGTTTAACTTCCTGCCAGAGCAGTACCTATTTATCTACTTGCATTTTGACGTGCTTTCAGACTGCTAGGTTGGCAGGAGCAGGGACCGAACAACGGGAGCTCACCCCATCGCGGGGATTCGAACCGCCAACCTTCTGATCTGCAAACCCTAGGCTCTGTGGTTTAACCCACAGCACCACCCGCGTCCCTTATATGCAGGTAGACTTGTTCATAATATGCAATTTATAGAATTCTGTTGCCTGGATCTTATAAGCAAATTTATCATTTGATTTTTCAATACTTGGTGGATTGGGCTTAAGACGGCATGAAAGCTCAAACTGCGAGGACTCATTCACACATGCACTTCGCCACCCAATGCAGCAATGATCAAGAGTTATCTGACATTTATGTGCCAGCCAGCAATATTATCATCCAAATGATAATGCAGTAGGCAGAGAGCTGGATTGAGACCTGGGACCTAAACAACAAGAATCTCATTTGGTGATCCTGGGCATGTCCTGGACTGTGGAGGTAAAATAACAGGACTTAATTCATGCCACCAGAAACTCCTCAGAGGATGAGCAGGATGCAAATGAATAAAGCAATGATTGAATGCTGCATTGCTTTTGCCAAAGAACATGTGACAATTAAAAGGTCCAGAACATAAACAGTTTCCTAAAACTGGTGCGGAGACTGGGCTGAGGACATAGTTCTTAGGAATGCACAGACTACTTTAATGTATGCTTACTTGGAAATAAATGCTGCTCAGTACTTTCTTAACAGGTGATATAACACACAAGGCTACAACCAAAGGGTTAGTCTGACCATGGGCCATGCAAGAAATCTGGATAAACTAGAACTACCCATCTTGTACCTATCCTGCATACACTGTTTGGTCAGCTTCACAAAAGATGGTTACTGATATTTAGGCTATGCTCTTTATTTCAAAGCTGATATGAAACTCCATTATGAATACTTGAGGATGTGCTGGTAATGAAATATGGAGTAGTCACCCCCTCTTCCCCATTCCAGAAATGCTGTAAAGAGAGCCACCTTGTATCACCAGTTTTGCTTGTTTTGAAGGAGAGATATGGAAAACTGGGTTGAAATTGCTTTAAAAAGTGGAGGGGGAAGGTTTCTTTTAAATTGATGCAAAGTGGTTAGTGAATAAGGGTAATCAAATCTGGTCCTTTCTACAAGGCATAATTAACATCTAAGAGCCACCAAGTTTCTAAGCAATACCACCTACGCCATGTCAAACCAGATGCATTGCTGTGTGTGAACGTTATCAGACATGTGAAGTAGCAACTGATCAGGATCCAATGAATTTTGGGGAGTTTGGGGTCACATTTAAAAAAACAGCAATGCCACCACATCCTGAATGGCCAATACATTTTGTATCATTGCTTCTCTCTCTCTCTCTCTCTCTCTCTCTCTCTCTCTCTCTCTCTCTCTCTCACACACACACACACACACACACACACACACCATCTGAGTTTTGCATTCACATCTGTTCTGTGTTGTCTTTGGGATGACTGGTTCTGAAAGTAAACCAGCAAGGCCATTTATTTATAGATGGATGGCTCTGAAACTGATCTTACAGGCCCTGCCCAGTGCAAGTCAGGAATTGCTCAGTTTCAATGGACAAGTGTGAGGATGTCTAAGCCCCAGTGTGTGACATGTCAACAACTTTGCAGTTTCATTGTGGGCTGTAAATTTCTTATGCATCCGTATGATCTCACTGCTACATCCAAACAATAAATGAAAGTTCTGGATATGAGTATTAATGAACAATATTCAAAATAGAGGCTATCACTTACACAAGAGGACTGGCGGTGAATATATATATGTGTGAAAGTATTGACTGTAAGATATGACTGTGCCAATTGAACAAGCTGAATATCTATAGTGCAGCCAGGATAGCTCAGTTGGTTAGAACATGGATACCAAGGTTGCAGGTTCAATCCCTGTATGGGGCAGCTGCATATTCCTATATTGCGGGGGGTTGGACTAGATGATCCTCAAGGTCCCCTCCAACTATATAATTCTATGATTCTATGATATCATTTGTCTTGTGTCCAATTGTGTCCAATTGATTTTTGTAATTCGCAGGGTGGATTTTTCAAGGACAGTCCAGAGAGGAAATTGATGAAGGGAATTAAAGGATACTGGGCTGGGAAAGTACTGAATAGGGATATAATGGCAAATGGCAAATAGTTAATCATTACAGCACAGTCCAGGAAGTCTGGGAATTGCTTCTGGATGTGAATAAAACATCCTGTACGTTCTCTCATTTGATTTAGTTGCTGTAGCAGAGCAATTCGCATGCTCAAACCCCGCTTTCTGATCTGGAAGCAATGGCCCCAATCTCATATATTTCGGGAAGTATCCTGTTATTCACTTGCAAGAGCAAGAGCACACAGCGCAATATCAAAGGCTGCAATCTTACACCCTCTTGCTTGTCAGGAAGCCCCATTGAGTTCAAATGGAAGTAACTTCTGAGCAGACATGTATGTATTGCGAGCTAAGTCACGCTTTTCCTATGCTACTGATTCAGATGTTAGAGAAACGTTTCCTGACCTTCTGAGATGAGTGAACAGCTGCCACTAGTATGGAATATTCATATATTCTTAGCTAAATAGCTAGTGCTAACTGTTTAAAGTTATTGCATCCTACTGTTCCCCTGGCCCCAAGGAATTCCAAGCAGCCTTTGAGGTGCTAGCAACTTGTTTCGTGCAAATGCACATATTAGCACCCTAACTTTATTTTTAAAAAGAAACAAACAAACAATAGGAAACCAACTTTGGGAGTAGCTGAAGGCAGAGAACCTAGACAAGATACTTTCCTCACTCAGAATTGCTGTCCTATTCAGCAGCTTTCCATCCTTGGGGTGTTAAGTAGATGTGGCACTGTGGTCTAAACCCCTGAGCCTCTTGGGCTTGCTGATTGGAAGGTTGGTGGTTCTAATCCCTGTGACGGGGTGAGCTCCCATTGCTGTGTCCCAGGTCCTGCCAACCTAGCAGTTCGAAAGCACGCCAGTGCAAGTAGATAAAAAGGCACTGCTATAGTGGGAAGGTAAACAGTGTTTCCATGCGCTCTGGCTTCCATCACGGTGTTCTGTTGCACCATAAGCAGTTTAGTCATGCTGGCCATGTGACCCGGAAAGCTGTCTGTGGACAAACACCGGCTCCCTCAGCCTGAAAGCGAGATGAGCGCTGCAACCCCATAGGCGTCTTTGACTGGACTTAACCATCCAGGGGTCCTTTACCTTTTACCTTACCTTGCATGTCTACTTCTAAAGGTAAAGGGACCCATGACCATTAGGTCCAGTCGTGGACAACTCTGGGGTTGCTGCGCTCATCTCGCTCTATAGGCCGAGGGAGCCAGTGTTTCTCCACAGACAGCTTCCGGGTCATGTGGCCAGCATGACTAAGCCGCTTCTGGCGAACCAGAGCAGCGCACGGAAACACTGTTTACCTTCCCGCCGGAGCGGTACCTATTTATCTACTTGCACTTGACGTGCTTTTGAACTGCTAAGTGGGCAGGAGCTGGGACCAAACAACAGGAGCTCACCCCTTCGCGGGCATTCGAACCGCCAACCTTCTGATCAGCAAGCCCAAGAGGCTCAGTGGTTTAGACCACAGCACCACCCGTGTTCCCTGCTCTCAGTTATCTACTTCCAAATAAAATAATAACAACAAAGAGGCATCAGGGCTCCAGTATACGCATATGTACATAATGTAGCAGGAAGTAACACATTTTGCCCAAGTCCTGCAGAAAGTTTCAATGTCTCTCTCGAATTCCAGATCATCTTGTTACTGTACACCACCATCTCAAACATTTACTTGCTAAGTTGCATTGCTGAAAAAAACACCAAAAAACTAGTTTGGACATAACTTGCAATTTTCACATTTCTTTCTTCTTTTATCACCCTGACTTTGATCTTAGGGATAACACAGAGCTGAAACTAATTCTTGTTGGATGATCTTGTTTCCTAGGCAGGCAGAGGTTAAGTATTCAAACTGATTCTGTTAGTTCCATCAGCAACATCAAGATAGCCTTTGATCATCAGTTGTTTGTTAACACACCAGTGGACACTTTCTCGGGGAAGCAGGGTTGCTTTCATGAGGTTCTGTGCTTTCTTCATAGGAAAAGATCCCAGGGGCAAGACTCAGTTCAAGCAAACACATTCTTTATCTGCAATTCAGCAGGGTTCTAGCCTGTCACAATTCCTGCACAGCACGGATCTAAGGTCACTAGGGGAGATGGGATGATTTGCCTTACAATGCTATACAGTGCACAGATGACACTTGATTCTGTTTCATTTTCATAAAAATCGCAGATGGCCGATGAAAGAGTGTATTTGCTTTCTCAGTGTCTGACTGAGAAATTTGGCTGTACCCCCAGTCTCAGGAAATCTGAGATGATGCAGTTTGCAGAATTACAAAAATATGCAGAAGATAGGGGTCAGTAAAGTAAGTATTGTAATTGCTGATGAGTTTGAATGTGCCTTAAAACCAGTAATGGGTGGTCTCTGCCCACCCCCAGCATAATAAACTTGGTATTTGCCAGTTTTCTCAAGGAACTCTTTGAAAAACCCCAAGACTTTCTAAGATTATTATTATTATTATTATTATTATTATTATTATTATTATTATTATTATTATTATTATTTGCAATAGCTTAGGACCAAGACTTGTTCCAGCTCTCCCTTGACAGTCCCTGCCTTTCCCCTCCAAATGAATCCACGGAAAAGGGGGCTTCTATATTAATCTTTGCATTCTTTTTCAAACTTTAAGAAAATCTATTCCAAAAAGAGGGGAAGGAAATTAAAGAAAAGGGGACTTCTGTAGGAAGGCTTAATGGAGACAAGAAAGACATTGTAGGTTTCATCCTAAAGGCTTACATGCTACTAAGGATGGTCTTTGCTACTGGAGGCATGCAAATCATTCTGTCCAATGCCTTCTGATGCAATGACTTTGGTCAGGAAACATGGGGTGCTACAATTTCCACATATCCTGGATGCAAAAGACACTCCTGAGCATGCACAGAACAGGAAGATGCCAGCAAGCCCTGGTTGTTGGTTGGTATCCATCTGTCCTGGGAAATGGGAGGAGTGCGTTTTTGGGGATGAAGCCAATGGAAGTGTTCTTCCGCAATGTGTCTTCCTATATTGTACTGGTATCCTGGCTCAGAAGTTAAAATAACACATGAAGACACTGAGCCAATCTTACATGCTTCTCTTCTTCAATCAGTAAACTTTACAGTTCATCATGCATTGGGTAGGGGGAAGAACGTGAAACAGTGTACACAGCCATTGTGGGAACATATCAAGATTGAGAGTTTATAGAACTTACAGGTGCACCTATCATTTTACAAAACATCAAAATGAAAAGGGGACAGAACACATTAAAGGTGAAGCAGCAGTTTGATGGTAATTACTTAACAGACACTTGTTTTGGTCTGATCTTCATGGCAGCTATTGAATATATTCAAGATATTCAACATTTAGGGAATTTTCCACCAAGCTCTAAATATTCAGATCACACAGATTTCCAGCTGTGGCAGTATAGATAAAAGCATAGCAACCCTGTATCAATTGCAGAGAACTTTTCTTTTAAAGATAGATGGCTTTTTGCAGAGCACTCATATTAGCTACATTGCTTACGAATTCTAATTCATTACCCCCAATTGATAAAACACAGTGTGCTGCATCTTAAAACATAATCGTTTTAGAAGGAGTCGGCACGCTAATGATGCCATCCATAAGCCAATTATGTCTGAGATTCTCATGAAGCCATTTAGTTATCCATTTCTGATTCTGGCTTCCAGATAAGTGCCTGGGATGGATATCACACTGAATTACAGGCTGATATACTGTTGTGAATATTTGGGATGAAGGTGTCCATTGACTTCAAACGAAATTACTCAAACCACATGAAATGATATATTTGTGTTTAAGCGAAATTAGTACCTGATGCTCTGATCTAGTGATCGGCTGTCAATATGAAATCTCTGATGTGCACACACAAAATAATTCTCCAAGAAGCCATCCCTTTTGTTGAAATCAACAAGAATGTTTGATGGCCTAAGGACTGGAGAAGTGGAGCATGCATGGGGTCTCTAGACTGGGAAAATGTGAAAAACTCACATTTTACAAGGATGCACATTTCAATTTGAGGAATGCCTTTTGGGAATGACTTGGAGAACCTTTGTCTCTGGGTGCTTTCTGTCACAGCATTTTTTTTACATGACCAGCACTGTGAATCAGAGGATCAGTTAATCCATAGTCTACATTTTCAGGATGCTGATTCTCAGGTGAGTGCTGCTAATCCAGGTAGATAGGTGCTGGTAGAACCACATATGTGGATAGTATGTAGATAAGCATACTAACAAAATAGTTGAACAAACATCCAAGGTATTTGTTCTGTAAGAACCTGACCACAGCCAAAGATAAAATCTTCAGTAGAAAGAATATATATACAGGAAAGTTTAGGAACTGAAAATAACCTAAGGGTGTTTTTAAAATAATTTCTAAGGTCATTATGCAGCGATAACATTCTAGACGTACCATTTCACATTCTTTAACATCACCTTTTTAAAAAGGAAGAACATAATTGAGTTTTTCACGAAAGCAATTCAAACTATCAGCTCCCAGGAAAATGAATATACACCAAATAAAATTGTTTCTTTTAATTGTAAGGGAGAGTACTCAAGACTGGAGCTGCATGTTGGCAGTTTTGATCTTTGTGCTGATTAATGCTAGCCCACATGAGTAGAGAGCAGAAGCACAATAATTACAAAATAACCTACACTCCTGCAGAAAGAAGGATATTGTTTTGGAGAAGCTTATGTGACGCTTCCTAGTTCAGCACCCCTACCACTGATTGGAGTGAAGCATGGATGTGCCCCGGCTTATACATAAATTCAATACAGAATATCCTGCAGTGGGCTTCAGTCCAAAGACTTCCTCATTCAGTTGGTGCTTTGGCCATAAATATCAGAAGGTGCAATAAATGGAGCTCCTCTTCTACACAAGAACACCTGAACTGAATGGAATTTCTATAGAACAATGGTTGGCTTTCAGTGCACTGTAAAGAGGCATAAACCCTCAGGAAGTTGGAAGTAGGGCTGCAGGGAGAAATTTGATTCAGTTTGCACTGATTGGCAAACGTCCATAATTTTCACTTTCTGAAAAAATATGCAAACAGACATGCAGCCATCTTTCATAATTTGCACTTCGCAGAATTTTGCAGTCAGTTCTCCAGCCAAGTAGTGCATACAAAAATAGATATAGTCAGTGCTATTTTTCTAGAAAAAGAGGTGCTGGAACTCACCATGGACACCTTCCTCGTTCTCTCATAATGGCAATGGTGCCCACCTAAGAGGTGCTGGAACTGATTTCCAGTGTGGGTTCCAGCTGGAAAAAAGCCCTGCATATAGTAAGGTAAAGTAAGCACACACCATTGGAGTTATATATGTGGATGGCATATATGGATAAGCATTCTCACAAAATAGTTGCAGGGGAAATCTACCAGCTTTTGTGGAAGATAAATTATTCAGGATAAATAACAATTTCATCTCCAGGAAACAATTATCCAAGAAACTGAGAATGTCACAAAGATATTTTAGAAGCCATTTTAAACCTTTCAGATTCTTTACAAAAACTTCAACATGAAGGATATGGTTGAGTTTCCCAGGAAAGAAATCAGCTCCCAGGAAATGGCTACATGTGAAGAAAAATGCATATTGGAAACTGTTAAGTGGGATAATCAGAACAGTCTTGGGTTGTAATTTATCATTTTAACCTGTCTGCCAACTTGAGTATGGAAGAAACAGAGATCTCGTTAAGCTCAAGCCAATTATCATGACCTCGATGTTAGCAGAAGCTAGGACTTTGATCCTGATGAGGAAGAACAAGCTGGATCAGGAGGTCAAAGGTGCTGAACCCAGACTCAGCCTCCACACCATGCCAAAGCTGGAACCTACCAGCCAGGAGCATTTTGCAATGGAGAGCTTTCAGCTGCCCTTTCACTGGAGACAACACCCCATGAGCCAGAATATTTTGATACACAGCCCCCCTTTGCACTGGGATCTTCATGCTCCCAAGTGCCTTTTGGCAGGAAGAGATAATACACCATGTGGAAACTGACTGAGAGATGACAAAGAGCTGGGCTCCAGGTCAGAAAACTGCTTATTACTCTATTGGGGCTGAACTTGGGGGTAGTAGTCTGGCCCAAGAGGATAAAAAGCCTTAATTGAAAATCAGAGTTCATTGGAGTAGCTTCATTGGAGCTGTCCAAGGTCCTGCACTAGAGTTATCCTAGGTCCTGAAACTTCAGTCTGATCCTAACCCTGACGGGCTGATTGACTGACTAACTAAGCCACCCACAGCTGTCTATTGTGTTGAGTGCAGTGAGTCACTTTCACTAATTAAAGATATGCCCTCACATTTCTGATGTGGAGTAATTACCGTATTTTTTGCTCTATAAGACTCACTTTTTCCCTCCTAAAAAGTAAGGGGAAATGTGTGTGTGTCTTATGGAGCGAATGCAGGCTGTGCAGCTATCACAGAAGCCAGAACAGCAAGAGGGATTGCTGCTTTCACTGCGCAGCTATCCCTCTTGCTGTTCTGGCTTCTGAGATTCAGAATATTTTTTTTCTTGTTTTCCTCCTCCAAAAACTAGGCGCGTCTTGTGGTCTGGTGCGTCTTATAGAGCAAAAAATACGGTATGTTGGTTTGTGTTTCTGATCACCACAATACACGTAATCCTCATTGAATTCAGTAGGACTTACTACTGGGTAGACATGGTTAGGACTGCTGTGTAAGTTTCACTTTTGAGGGGGCGGAGCTTTGTTTTTTTACTCACCCTTTTGCAAAAGGTGCAAGGGCAGGCTGCAACAATAAAATATACAATTATAAAACAGTTGCAGTCATAAAATAAAGAAAGTGTAAAAAACAATGAAAAAGAGTTTTACATATAAAAAAATTAAAATAATCCCACATATAAAAGTGACAACATTTAAAAGCAATCCCATATTTACATATATGTTCAATGGAACTTCCTATGTAAGGGTTAGAACTGTGCCTTATGGTAAGTTTTCTCTGGTAGCAGCACTGTGTGCTGGGACATGCTGAGCAACAACAAGGCATTTGTGTGAATGATCTAGATGGGCTCTAGATGGTGGTAGCAGAATGCTCTAATAAACCAAAGGAAAACCATCATATTTGAAAAACAGGCCTTTGAATTTGTCTCAGACATTTCTAGTGAGTCAGAATGAATGATGCAACAAATTAGGTGTCAAAGCTGATATTTATACACGGATTTCCTCCCTTCTGTCTACATATTTAACTGATTTGATTTCATTTAGAAAAGGATGTGATGAAGAAATAATGCTTCATATGCCGGGTGGGGGCGTGTACACAGATTCCTTTTTACAAAGCTCCTCCAGAAAATATTGCTTCTATTTTCAACTTCTACTTCGTTTGCCATAGGAGAATTATTAGGGAATATTTCTTTTCTGCAAGGCCTTCTCAAGGCTCTTATGTACAGATGGAGAAAACAAATGGAACTAGGGGACCTTGCATATAGCTATTGCATTTAGATTCTAAAAGGTTGGCTAGAACTGCCCGAGGATGCTAATATTTTGCATTAGGAAATAATTCACACTGGTGTTTTAGGAAAACCAGAAAAACGTAGAAAGAAAGAAAGAAAGAAAGAAAGAAAGAAAGAAAGAAAGAAAGAAAGAAAGAAAGAAAGAAAAGACTTTCCAATTTATAAGTGGGGAACCTGTGGCCCTTCAGATGTTGTTGCACTACCGTTGCCATCACTCCGACCATTGACCATTCTGACTGAAGATGATGGAAGCTGGAGTCCAGATATATGCAGAGGACAAGATGTTTCCCACCCCTATGTACTAATGTGCAGAAGCTACCTTTGGAATAATGTATGTCATAGAAATATTAGAGAAACTTGATCACAGGTTCTGTAGAGTTGGAAGAGGCCACAAGGATCATCTCATCCAACTCTCCTGCAATGCTAGAATCCTGATATCAATCCTTGGGTGGGCTTGAACCACCAACCTTTTGATGAAGAGCCATACAGACTGACCCATTGAGCCACCTGAGACAAGCTGAATGAATTGATAAATAGGACACTTTTGGGAGTGGTTCTAGTTCTCTCTAGTCAGTCACTGAAAGTGTGGCCACAATGTTTGAGTTTCATGCAATTGATTAGGAAATCCTGATATCTTCCTCAAGAGAGGGTTCATTTAGCACCAAGTTGGCCATTGCAACCATATGTTAGCCAAAACAGCTCATGCTAGACATGCCCAAGTGCAGAGCAGGGAAGATAGCGACACCTAAGGTTTTCGAAAGGGCACTGCAAAGAAACACATAAAGCTGAGTTATGTCCCATCAGACCATTGTTCCACCTGTTATACAATTATTTAAAACATGTATAATATGCTTTTTATTTGGAAAAAAATTCTTTTTACAACACACAAGAACATATAGACACTGAAAAAACAGGTGTGTAGCAGAGAAAAAGTAATACAGAGTTGTGGAATAAAATAATAACAGCTAACCAGCATGCTAAATTGCATTCTTGCTTCACTGAACATCAGATGGTATTGAAACAGCCCTGCTGTAACAAAGACTGAGATGCTGGAGGGATATGGAAGATTCCCTCTCTGTTGCTATATTCAAAGAAGGTAAACCAATCTCCATTGAAATTATCAGATTTAGCCTCTCTCCAGAGCAAAGAAAAATGAAATGAAAAAGTGTACCTGTTACTAGGTGATGCTTTTTAAAGCAGTAATGAGATCATAAAGCACAGCACAGGAGAGTCCACCCCACCCCGAACTGAGCTATGCAGTTATATAACAGTATCTTTGCAACCCTTGCCAAATGGTTTGATCTCAGTTACCCTCTTTCAGATTCAGGGACAGTCTTCTACATAAATACACGGACAAATATCAGAAGGAACAGTTAATGATTACTGAATGATCTGAAATAGTGACATGTCAGTATGGGATGACGGTTTTATGACTGTATTCAAGCTGTCATTTGCAGAAATATTTATGTTCTATTATTTGCTAATTTTTCTGACAAACTTTTAAACCACCTTTCATCAAATGGAGATCCTGGTGCTGTTTACAATGCACTGCATAAAACAGAACACTAAAGCAGAGTTACAAAACCATGAAACCAAAAAATGAACAACTGGATTATTATTATTATTTTTAAAAAAACCCCTTGCACACTATAAATGCAATAGCACTTTATAATGCCACCAAGACCTTGAACAATCCAATCATATTCATCTAAAAAACAACAACAACAAAACACTAGATGAAGAAGCACATTTTATATTGCTACAAGAAGCCCAATAATGTAGACACAATCTTTGCCTCCAGGGCAATGGAGATTATTCTTTGGGGGCACAACTATGGAGAAGGTCCTATCTGGGGTTACTGAACAACAGTTTGCAACTGCTGCTGGGCCTCCTGATTATGGGGAGAGGTGCTCCATTAAGAGCATCATGCAACAGTATATGTATCCATTATATTATTAATAATAATCTCATGGAACTCTCTGGTGTTTTGGTGGTTTACCATATTAAACATCAACTATATAAACAGCCACCTACATCAGTGTGGGTATACTGTTTTCTCTCTTTGCCTTTGCCTTTGCCTTTGCCCCACAGGCATACACATAGGAACAGCCCAATACATTTTGTTGTACAAGGCAAAGAATAAGATGGTGTCCTCTTCCATGTACTTCCATGTATTTTTCCATGTATTTTTTGGTGTCCTTGAGAATTTTTACACATCACTTGGGAAGACAGGCGGACTAATACCAGTGTACTGGAAGAAGCAAAGATCACCAGTGTCATGACTGTTCATGTTGTGCAGATGCCTGATGATCGTCTTCCAAAGCAACTGCTCTATTCCGAACTTAAAAATGGAAAGCGTAATGCTGGTGGTCAACAAGAGGTTTAAAGACTGCCTCAAGGAAAATTTAAAAAACCCTGTAGTATAAATACCAACAGTTGGGAAACACTTGCCTGCGAGTGCTCCAATTGGAGAACAGCGTTTACCAAAGGTGTCATGGGCTTTGAAGACACTCAAACTCAGGACGCAAAGGAGAAACGTGCTAAGAGGAAGGCACGCTTGGCAAATCCACACTGTGATCAACTCCCACTCAGAAATCAATGTCCCCACTGTGGAAGGACGTATGGATCCAAAACTGGCCTCCACAGTCACTTACGGACTCATTGTTAAAAATGTGTTTATGGAAGACAATCTAACTTGGCTACGACTGATTGCCAAATAAGAGATAAGAAGAAGACTTAAGCCATCCAGACTATTACTAGTAGTTGTGTTGTTATTGTTCCTATTATCCACCTTTCCTCAGAAGGTGCCCAAGAGTGTTACGGCAATATAAAATATAGCATTTAAACAGGTGAGAAGAAACAAAAATTACAACTAGGGTAGGTCTGAAAAAGATATATCTCAAGTGCCAAAGGCCAGGGTAAAAAGGTTCATCTTCAGTATATGATGAAAATTATACAAGGAAGGTTCCAGATGCATCTCTGTGCGGTGGCAATTCCACAGAGAACATCCATTCCTGGGCCACCATTGCCCTGGACCTCTGAGGACAGTTGAACTACCAAAAGAGCCTGAACTTCTGATCTTAACACCCAATATAGTCTGTAGGAAAGGAGGTGGTCTCTCAGATATTTGAAGCCTAAGTCATTTAGAGCTTTAAACACTAGCATGAGCACCTTGAACTGGGACCAAAAATGGACTGGCAACTAGCTCAACCTTAGTTCAACACTGCTGATGGGACAGCTTCCACTGCCATACCTAATGACACCAAGCTAGCTTAATGGGATGGAGGACAACTGCATGACACAGGCAGTTTTGCTCTCAAATAGAGGTGAACAGAAGGAATGAGCTGGGTGTTGCCATCACTGCCCTCAAGCATCTCCTGCCTGAGGTGGATGCCTCACTTTGCCTAATGATAGGGCTGGACCCGCCCTCTCTTTCACAGACACAAGCTGCCATGCCCCCCCCATCCCATTGTTAAAAAAGAACCATCAAATGGCTCTTGAATAAAAACGGTTGAATTATGTCCAGAAAATGCAAAGGCGTTGAAGCTTCTTCAGATGAAGAGATCTCCAAAGCTAGATTAATGGTATCTAAGCCTTATGTAGGTTTTTTAATTTAAATTTTATTGAATACAAAAAAAGAATATCAAATAAGAAAAGAAATACAGAACAAATTTCATACATATACACATAAACATAATTATTTATACATCTATAAAGCAATATTCAGAAAGAAAGAGGGGGAGGGGGAAAAGAATAAATGAAGAAAGAAAAAAGGAGTAAAAGAATAAAGAAGAAAGAAAGATTTAAAATAGAAATTTAGAAAATAGAAAAGTGTTCGCCATAAACAACAGTTTATAACATAGCAGCCTTATGTAGTTTAACTGCTGCTGCTGTTTATTGAATTTATATGCCGGCCTATACCCAGAGGTCTCAGGGCAGTTCACAGAATAAAATCAAAATATAAAACCACAAAATATATAATCAAAATAAAAACAACAACCCAATAACCACTCCTCCAAAAAAACCCCACATTTAAAAAGGGCATAGGATGTCAATCAAATCAACCAAAGGATTGGTTAAAAAGGAACGTATTTGCCTGGCACCTAAAGTTGTATAATGATGAAGGCGCCAGACAAACTTCCCTGGGGAGAGCATTTCATAGATGGGGAAGCCACTGCAGAGAAGGCCTGTTTTTGTGTTGGCACCTTTCGGACCTCTTGAGGAGGAGAGACACGAAAAAGGGCCTCAGAAGATGATCTCAGGGTGCAGGTAGGTTCATATGGAAAGAGGCTGTTCTTGAGGTATTGTGGTCCTGAGCTGTTTAAGGCTTTATGGGTCAAAACCAGCACTTTGAATTGGGCCGGGAAACTAATTGGTAGCCAGTGCAGTCAGACCAGGATCAGTGTGGGAAGTTGCTTGGAAGTCCTAATTGCAGAGCACATTAAAATCAAAACCTTTCGCCAAAATGTTGTGTCATATTCCTCCAACGGTTTAGTATGAGAAAAAAAAAATTAAATGAAGTTTTCACTTCATTTAAAGGTGATTTCAGGACAGTTAACAAATGAAAAGTCATTCCTTGGCACAAGGAGTGAGACCTTGAGGAATGTTGCCAGCTTCTAATGTTGCAATTTACTTGTCTATTGACTAAATGCACCACGTTCAAGTACTTTATAAAAAAACAAAACATGAAAGAGATAGGATAGGAAAGGAAGGAAGGAAGGAAGGAAGGAAGGAAGGAAGGAAGGAAGGAAGGAAGGAAGGGGTGAGGGAGAGTTTCACTGATGTATTTGAAATTACATAGGGCAGTGCTATGTGTCTGAATTTCTGTATGAGAATAGTAGTACCAAAGCAGAACATACTACCTGTCATTACTCTAGAATGATAGAAGTACTTGCTTGAGGAGATCTGTCTGGCACTATAGCCTGCTCCAGAATTTGCACCACACATTCAAAGAATGCATGGAAGGTCAAATGATGCGGCATGTGTTAGCCCTGCCACCATCATCACCAACTTTGCTGCCCCATCCCACGACCTTTACATTGGTGCATACTCTGAAGGGAAGTCTATGCACACACAGTTGTAGAAATGCACCCATAGAAAGCTGCACTCTGTGTTATGTCAACATAAGACACTGCCTTATCCTTAGACAGACCCATGGGCCAACAAGCTCCATATTGTCTGTGGAAGAGTTTCTTAAACTTGGGCCTCCAGCTGTTTTTGGACTACAAGGCCCATCATCCCTGACCACCAGTCCTGCTAGCTACGGATGATGGGAGCTATAGTCCAGCAGCAGCTGGAGACCCAAGTTTTGGAAGGCCTGGTCTATACTGACTGGCAGCAGCTTTCCAGCATTTCAGACAGAGGTCCTACCTTGAGATGCTTGAACCTGGGGACCTTCTTAGTGCAAAGCTGATAAGAGCTGGTGCTGTCTGGTGGCTAGGAGTGGGCAAGAGGTCCCTATGTGACATCTTATGCCAGCATTCCATCTTCAATATGGGAGTGATAGTACTGGTCTGTCTTAGAGTGTTGTTGTAAGGGATTGTAACAAGATAATGAATGAATGAAATCCACCTTATGCCCTATCACTCAGAAAAGAGCTTTTGAGCCAATGGATGCCTTTACTAATGGCAGGGAGGCTGGTAGGGGCTGCGGTGGGTTTAGGGAGCAACAACATAAATCTGCTCCTCTTCCACCAACAGAGCCATCTGCTGAACCAAAAGCTCATCCATGAACACAAGTGACCCAACTGGATTCCACCCAATGTATCAGAAGCATCTGAAAGCAGTAAAGGACCCCTGATAGTTAAGTCCAGTCATGAACAACTCTGGGTTTGCGGTGCTCATCTCGCTTTACAGGCTAAGAGAGCCAGCGTTTGTCCTCAGACAGTTTTTCCAGGTCATGTGGCCAGCATGACTAAGCCGCTTCTGGCGCAATGAACATCAAAACCAGAGCAGTGCAGGGAAACGCCATTTACCTTCCCGCCGGAGTGGTACCTATTTATCTACTTGCACTTTTTGACGTGCTTTTGAAATGCTAGGTTGGCAGGAGCTGGGACCGAGCAACAGGAGCTCACCCCATCGTGGGGATTCGAACCACCGACTTTCTGATCGGCAAGCCCAAGAGACTCCGTGGTTTAGACCACAGCACCACCCACGTCCCTTTTGAAAGCAGTTTAGAAATGCTAACAATCATTAGTAAATCTCTTTTGAAATGGAGGACACTTTCGAAAGCACTTTGTGATATATGGCCCACTGTTTTGCTGTTGAAAGGGACATGACCTAGTTGGTTGCACTTAGGTCCCATTGAAATCAACATGAAACTTTCATCACAACTTAACAGGATTCAATGGGAACTGAGTGCAGCTAACTGGAGTTTGGATCTCACCTGTTGTATTTCATTTTAGAATATATGAATGAAAGAAAGAAAAAGAAAGAAAGAAAGAGGAGGCTGGCTGGCTTTTGCAGGTAAGTGTCCTATATATTGATCCCAATCCAAAGAAAATTAGTCCCATTGAAACTGAGCTGCAACTAAAGTGCCCTATTGTTTTCGAAGGGACTTTAGTACCGAAATTGAATAAAGAATAAAGAAACAGAAGACATACAAGGGCTCACCGAAGAACTGATTCCTGGTGTCAAGAACAAATCCAAACTTTACTAGCAAAGTTATACTGTTCTTTTGGGTATAGCAGCCTAACAAATAGCTGGGCCTTGGCAAGCATTAGGGCCAAAGCCTTTGATTCAAAATTTCAAGTCTGGTTTACAAAGACAAATAAAAACCCAGGACAATATTTTTTTTAAATCTCGTTAAAGTTGGTGGAACTTTGCAAAAATATTTTTTGGGAAAAAGTCTTCATGAAAATTCGTAAGTGTTTTTTTCCTCCCAGTATCCACATCTCTAATACAATGCAGTTTTGTATGAAATTTTCACTAATATATGCATTTGTATGCCCACTTTAACTGAATATATTCATTATTGTAGACTATTGCCCTGCAAAATACAGAGGTGTGGCTTTCAAAGCCATGACTGCCTTTGGCTATCATTTACATCATTTATTAAGTGTGAATTAGGTACGTTCCCTTTTCAATGTGAAGTGAATCAAATCTCCTCCCCTCCCTCCTCAGTCCATAATATAACATGCATGCACACAACAGTAAATTAACATTAGCCACGTTTTTGAAAGTTCATGGGATTGTTTGGCTTATTGTCACTGTAATTTGTCAGTTTTGGAATGATCATGAAAATGAAACAACACACAACTCTCCAGCTCCTCACTTTGGAGTGAAAGAATTTTTAGCATTTAAAAATTGCTTTTGCCAATAGCTCCTCCCGCTTCCGGTTTAATTTCGATTCTGTTGCAAAGTGAGGCAACAGTGTCAGGTTCCTTCTAAGGTACTGTGTGGGAATGCTGCTGCTTCTTCCTTTTTTAAAAAAGATGATGAAAGTGGCAATTGCATCATTATCGGACAGTTAACCTTTCTCTGGCCTTTCATGAGCTTACATGGGTTTTTCGGTTTCATGTGTTGCACAAGGGCCTTTATTTGTAGTTTTCTGTCTGTGTTTGCTCTGAGCTCCTGTTGCCAAACATGCCTTTTGAAAGGATTTTTCCTCTTGTTCAAGTTTGCCATGTTACAGATGGCTGTGGCCATAGCACTTCTGGAAAACAATACTGAATCCTCTCATCTCCATGTAGTTCTACAGATCGTTCTTTTAGGGATGTTGCATTCTCTTTTCAGGATGTTTCACTGAAGCATTTTTGAAGTATATAGTGGAATTCACATATCCAGGGCTTTTTTTGCAGCCACATCTCCGCTTTGGCACCTCTCAAGTGGGTGCCGTTGTCATTCTAAGAGAACAAGGGAGGTGTTCATGGTGATTTCTGGCACCTCTTTTTCTAGAAAAAGATGGAGAGGACAGGTTTCATTCTGGCATGATAGAATTTTACAGAAAGGATACACGACCCACATATGCACACATTTTGCAGAAGAAATGAGAGTTGTAATATTCACATCTCCTTCCAGATACTCACTGACTGCACTGAAGAAGCCTTCCAAGAAAGCAAATTAAGAGGTGGTTGCAGACAAAGCTGTCAATTTCAGTTTCTCTCAGTTTCTCATCTTCCCAACGTTAAAAATCAGAACTTCATAGTTCCACATCAATTAGATATTATTTTTTTAAAAGTTTTTATTTATACTTTTCAAGTTTATACATTTCATTACTTTTACAATCAATTTAACATTTCAAAATTTGACTTCCTTCCCCCTATTTTTGCAGTTCCTTATTTTTAAAAAATATCTTCTGCATATCCAAATTCATTTCACTTGCTCATTTAATTATCTACTGTAAATATATACTCTTGTGAAACTGCAGGTTATTACAATAATCCTGCTAATGTTTTTACCTGTTTACAATTTATCTGTAAATATTCAATAAACCATTTCCATTCTTTTATAAAAAGTTTGATATCCTAGTTTCTTATTCTTCTGGTAAGTTTCACCATTTCTTCATATCCCATGAGTTTTTGTATCCATTCTTCCTTTACTGGGACTTCTGCTTCTTTTCACTTTGGGGCAAGTAGCATTCTTGCTGCTGTAGTAGCATACATAAATAAAAATCTATACAATTTAGGTAGTTCTGATATTATTATTTTTAAAGTCCTCATGAAAATTCATTAGCATTTAAATGTGAATTTCTCTTAATTGTTATAAGAAGACAATGGATGGTAATCCAGTGTTAGCTGTATTCAGAGTGAGACGCTTTAACAATGGACAAGATAATTGTGAATCATCTACTTTCATTGGTTTCAATTGGTCAACTCTGACATGGTTTGATACAACCCAACGGATTTGTGTAACTCAAGTCCAATGATTTCAGTATGAAATATTTGGACCGCAGGGCACAAATGCAAATTTTCACAATGAGATGAGCAATACTTCAAAATAGGGGGAAATGTACGGTACTTCCCAAGCTTGATCTATGTCTTATGCAAAATCACAGTATGTCACAGGACAAGTTCATCCCAAGCGACAGGTGATCTCTGAATCGACAAGTGTGTTAATACTAATTTGCACAGCTATTTTTACTAGGCTTCATTACACAATTGCACAAAATAATGCAAAGGACGTACTGTCTTCTCATTTCCTAGCATGTTCAAAAGAGCATGGGGATATTTATATTCTGTTTCCTTTTTGTTATTGCATCGAGTGGAATTATCTTTCCCCCTAGAAACATAAAGCACACTTGGGGGGCGGGGGAGAATTTGCTCTAGGAAACTGAATGTTATCAGGCATACACTGTGCAGTAAACAATGCATCGTGCTGGCACACAAGCTGTCGCTATCTCAAAATATTGCTTTTGTGATTACTTGCGGCCTTTGAATTCCTCATTTCCCCACACAATAGAAGATTGCCCAGAGCCTGCCAAATGCGTTGGAATTATTCCACTTGGTGAGATGGTTGTTTGCAAACATCTAGCTGGCAAATCGCAGACTAGAACGGAGACAAAAAGAAAAAGAAAAGAAAAGAAAGAATGAAAAGGAAGAAGCTTCATCAAGGGCCATGGAATTTTCCATCGATCAGCGGTTTCAAAACCTTGCAGGCAACCTGGAAGACCACACAGAGTGAGCACATGGTGTTGGGTAACATTCACCTATAGGTTAACATGCCTGTAGCAGGTCACCAAAGAGAAAGCCCTCATTTTAATTACAGGCTTGTTGGACCTTTGAAAACCATTACATTCTCATTGCCTTTAGAGAGGACAGAGGCAATGACAGGATTCTCAAGGGGACAAAGTGGGAGCTCACATCTGGTTTGGCCCACCAGGCGCTGATTCCATGCCATACAATGTTTGTTCTGCACTTGCAAGGAATCCATCCTTAACGTAGCAGCACCTACACTTCGGAACTCCCTGCCCATTGATACTCTGTAGGCACCTTCACTCTACTCCTTTCGGAGCTTGCAAAAAACTTTTTTTTTACTGGTTCACCCTAACATTTTCTCATATGTACTTGCACTCAGAGATGCTTGACAAGTAGTACTGGGTAAAGGGAGGGAGGTAAACATAGCTTGTTTGTCTGAAATAACCTTTTGTGAATACAACACGAAACTTATTGAGAGCAAGGTCTGTAGCGCCATTAGTTTGCCATCTAGTGGCATAATGAACCAGCTCCTGCAGTGTTGTTATTTTTAGACAATAAATCAGATATATCAAACAGAAGAATATCCATCTCTGTTTCATCCTAGAAAGTGATGAGCTAAGGTCATTTAAGATATTCCACTGAATGTGAATAAGGTGGAGTTTATCTGTGACAACAGATGTGCATGTTTCTATGTAAAACCCATCAATGGCGTCCACAGAGTTCCCTATGAAGAGTGATTACTTAACCACTCTCGGAACTGGAGTTAAGGGAGGGGAACAGGGGTCTTATAACAACTCTCAGCACCCTTAAGGAAATGCAACTCCCAGAATTCTTTGGGGAAAGCCATTGCTGTTAAAGTGGTGCTGTAGAAATGTGAATATGCCCTTATTGTCATTTTCATTTTAAAGGACTGAAGTATAGGATTAGCTGCTCATAGCAGGTCTGCTGCTGCTTTGGGTGACAGCAAAGGTTATTCAGTTTAAGAGGGACACACACGCGCGCCCGCGCGCACACACACACACACACACGTGCGCACACACATACTCTTTGGCTCTTTGGGCCAGATCCTTATTCAGTCATAGTCTCATGGTGCCAGTGTGGTGTAGTGGTTAAGAGCAGTAGCCTCGTAATCTGGTGAACCGGGTTCACTTCCCCGTTCCTCCACATGCAGCTGCTGGGTGACCTTGGGCTAGTCACACTTCTTTGAAGTCTCTCAGCCTCACTCACCTCAAAGAGTGTTTGTTGTGGGGGAGGAAGGGAAAAGGAGATTGTTTTTTTTTTAAGGTTTTCCTTTTTTTAAAGATATTTATTAAAGTTTTACAAATTATATCAAACAAAACAATACACACAAACACAAACAAAAAAAGGACAAGTATAATTTAATAACCTTATCTTCTTAAAACATATTTCACTGACCTCCTCATACCTCCCCTTTCTGCATTCCCATTTCAAAATTTAGTTCAGCAAATCCTCACCCTTAATTTTATCTAATTATCATCCTTACTTTCCTTTCACTTAATCTTTACAGCTGTACTCCATTTGGTTTTAAAAGCCACATTATTCTAAAATTCATAAATTTTACAATATTTCTTAAGGTAGTTCTTAAATTTCTTCCAATCTTCTTCCGCCGTCTCTTTTCCCTGGTCTCTTCTGCCAGTCATTTCTGCTAGTCCCATATAGTCTATCACCTTCATCTGCCATTCTTCCAAGGTGGGTAAATCCTGTGTCTTCCAATACTTTGCGATGAGTATTCTTGCCGCTGTTGTAGCATACATAAAAAATGTTCTATCTTTCTTTTGCACCGACTGGCCGACAATGCCCAGGAGAAAGGCCTCTGGTTTCTTAGGGAAGGTATATTTAAATACCTTTTTCATTTCATTATATATCATTTCCCAGAAAGCCTTAATCCTTGGGCACGTCCACCAAAGGTGAAAAAAAGTACCTTCAGTTTCTTTACATTTCCAACATTTATCGTCAGACAAGTGGTAAATTTTTGCAAGCTTGACTGGGGTCATGTACCACCTATAAATCATTTTCATAATATTTTCCTTTAGGGCATTACATGCCGTAAATTTCATACCGGTGTTCCACAACTGTTCCCAGTCAGCAAACATAATGTTATGACCAAAGGGAAAAGGAGATTGTTAGCCGCTTTGAGACTCCTTAGGGTAGTGATAAAGTGGGATATAAAATCCAAACTCCTCCTCCTCCTCCTCTTCTTCTTCTTCTTCATGGGCCATATTTGACAGGTTCACCCACTTGTCATTCACATGGCATCACAATGATTGCAGAATGCCTGATTGTGCTTTGGCACCTCTGCCTCTACAGCTAACCTGGGCTGGAAGTTCCATTCCACCCGCCCCTGCTCTGAATGGCTACCAGGATTTAGGCCACATGCCGAGAGTGAGGCAAGCCTCTGTTTAGCCCCTCACTCTGCCTTCAATAGTGCTGTAAAAGAGGAGGGCAAAAATGCATCTCAACTGTGGTAAAGACACTGCTGAGTTAGATGGATAAAGCGTCTGACTTGGCATAAGAACATAAGAAGAGCCTGCTGGATCAGACCAGTGGCCCATCTTAGTCCAGGATCCCGTTCTCATGGTAGCCAACCATATGCCCATGGGAAACCCACCAGGTCCTGAGCCCAAGAACGCTCTCCCTTCCTGTGGCTTCCAGCAACTGGTATTCAGAAGCATGACTGCTTCTGACTGTGGAGACCACACCAGTCTAATTTCTCAAACTGACTCACACAAGGCAAGCTTTTGTCATTTTACAGTGACAGGCACAGTTAGTTCAAGAGCAGTGAGCAGTCTCCCAAAGGGAAACCCTTTATTCTCTGTCCTCCTTCGCAGATCAAGGTCTTTGCTATCCTTTTCCTGGGAGATTGCTGCTGTAGCAGCACATTTGTTTGACTTCACACAGACAGATGGTGAAGACCATCACAACTGGGGAAGAAGGGAATAGAAAGAAGAGTTTGCCTTTGGGAATCTTCTCAAAGAAACAGTGTTTGCCTTCCCCAGAGAAGGGGGTGAAGTGGAAGACAGCAGAAGTGGGAGATTATTTTGCTCATCAGCCCTCCTGAAATGCATGTTTTCCTCCCCGTCCCCCTCCCTCCCTCCTTCCTTCCTTCTTCAGAGGAAGCTCAGGGGAAAGAAGAACAAATGGTCCTGGAACCAGTGTGAGAACATTGGAAGGCTGCTGCTATTATACGCTTGGCACAGAGAGGAGGAAGAGAAGCATCTGTACAGCAGAACTATCTGGAAGTGCCATGCCTGGGTATTAGTCACGTCCTTCTTTTCCAACAGCTCAAACTGAGGAAGAGGTAGAACGTTATTATCCAAATCTCCTCATTTGCTATGGTAGGCAGCAAACCTCTAAGAAGCACATAAACACAACATTTGACCCAGTTCTCTCTTGTTTCCTTGGCGGAGAAGAAGGAGAAAGAGAGACAGAGAACATTTAGCACTGGGCTGGGAGTCCTGACCGGCTCTGAGCTGGAAATTCTGTGAAAGTAGAAAAGAAACTTGACATTCTTAGACTGAGGTTCTGAATACTTAGCCTGTCCTGCCGTAGAGTTTTGAGAGTTCATCAAGGAATCCTCAATTGATCATGTGCAGCAAGGATATCCATGCCATCATGGAATTCTGTTTTGGAAATGCTTCTGGGACTTGAATGGCAAAGCTGGTAGCTTCAGTTATGTAGTTGGGAACATAAGAACATAAAACAGTCTGACTTGGCATGAGCAGAAACTGAGCACAACAACATTTTGCCCACGCGTGATTCCCAACAATTGGTATGCAGAGGCGCCCTGTCTTTGACAATCCCAAGATAGTAGATCAATAATTTCCATCAGTTCATAGAATCATTGAGTTGGGAGGGACCTTTCAAGTCAGCCAGTCCAATGCCTCACTCACTACATGATCTCAAATGCAGCTATAGCATCACTGACAGATGGCCATCCGCACGCTGCTTAGGTCCCTCCAGTGAAGAAGAGCCCATCATCTCCTGATGCCCTCTGGTCCACAACTGAGCAGCACTTGCAGTTAGGAAATCTCTCCCTGTGTTGGCTGAAACCTGCCTTCTTGCAATTTCTTCCCACTGGGCTCCAGAGTCTGGAGCAAAAGAGGACAAGTTTGCTGCAGCTTCTTCTGCATGACTGTCCTTCAGATACTTGAAGTCCATTCTCATGTCTTCCCCTGAATGGCCATTGATTTATTTGTACCTCCAAAAGGCATGTACCTCCAGAAGGGATTTATTTTGCTTCCAGAAGGCAGCCCCAAAGTCTTGTCTTCTCCATGGTAAACAGACCAGCTCTTCCAGACATTCCCCGTGGGACTTGCTTTCCAAAACCACACAACATCCGGGTTCTCTGGACATACTCTGGTTTGCAAATCCTTTTTTAAAATGTGGTGTCCAGACCTGGGCAAAGTATTCCACATGCCACCTGGCTAGTTCAGAACAGAGTGGATTTACTATATCTCATGATCTGGACACTATGCTTCTTCTAATCCAGCCTAAGACTGCATTAGCCTTTTTAGTAGTTGCATCGCACTGCTGGCTGCTGTTCAACAAAAACGCCTAGATTCTTTCCACATGCACTATCGCCAATTCCCAACCTATGCTTGTGTCTTTACCTCTTTTATGTCTGAATGCATGACTTGACATTGATCTCTGTTGAGTTTCAACTCATTCCTTTTGGCCCCCTGTTCCATCCTGTCAAGATTGCTTTGAGTTTTGATTCTGTCTCCTGCACAGAAAGATATTCCCCCCAGCTTTGTGCCAGCTGCAGATTTGATAAACATTCCCCCTGTTCTAGGAAATGTGCTTTCAATCACATATGCCCTCAATCTGAATGAATGGTTTTCTTTTCGACTTTGATAAATGCTTGAGAGCAAATCGGATTGATTTGATTTGATTCCCTCTTTAGAATTTGCCAAGATTTTGAGCCTCACCAAACGTCTTGGGAACTTGATAGTTGTGGAAATGTCTTCAAGGGCGCTTGTCTTCAAGCAGACTAAATTTTAATGTTTTTAATTTTTCAATATTTTTAATCAAACATTTTTAATGTTTCATATTTTACTATGTTTTTACAGTATATTTGTTGGAAGCCAGCCAGAGTGGCTGGTGCAACCCAGCCAGATGGGTAGGGTATAAATAAAATAATCATTATCACTATCATCATCACTATCACTATCATACCTGATTAAACAAAAAACCGTCTCTGAAAACAGAAGGGGGATTTCTTTGTGTGGCAAACTAGACCTTTAGTCTTGCATCTGTTATCTTTCCCAACCACCATGCCTTTATAATATTTTTTATTCAGCCCCTCTTGCACTGGGAATATATAAAGGACAGCCGTAGCAAATCAAGACACTTTTCACAGGAGCAGGAAGGAGAAGACTTTAAGAAAGCCGACTTCATAAAACTTAGGGAAGTGCTGGGTGAGATCCCATGGACAGTAATACTAAAAGGAAAGGGAGTTCATGATGGCTGGGAGTTTGTTAAGAGGGAAGATAGTAAAAGCACAACTTCAGGCAATACCAATGAGACGGAAACATGGAAGGTGCCTAAAGAAGCCAGGGTGGCTATCTAAAGAACTTTTAACTGAGTTAAGATTAAAAAGGGATGTGTACAAAAAATGGAAAAGGGGGGAAACCACCAAAGAGGAATTCAAACAAATAGCCAGCACATGTAGACACAAAGTCAGAAAAGCTAAAGCACAGAATGAACTCAGGCTTGCTAGAGAGGTTAAAAGCAACAAAAAAGGCTTTTATGGGTATGTCCATAGCAAAAGGAAGAACAAAGAAATAGTGGGGTCACTGCCTTCTTTGCCTCAGTCTTCTCCGATAAAGAAAACAATGCCCGACCTGAAGAATTTGGAGCAAATGATTCAGCAGAGGAAACACAGCCCAGAATAACTAAGGAGATAGTACAAGAATACTTGGCTAGTTTAGATGTATTCAAGTCTCCAGGGCCAGATGAACTGCATCCAAGAGTATTAAAAGAACTGGCAGATGTGATCTCAGAACCACTGGCAGTCATCTTTGAGAATTCCTGGAGAACAGGCGAAGTCCCGGCAGACTGGAGGAGGGCAAATGTTGTCCCTATTTTCAAAAAGGGGAAAAGAGAGGACCCAAATAATTATCGCCCAGTTAGTCTGACATCAATACCAGGGAAGATTCTGGAGCAGATCATTAAGCAAACAGTCTGTGAGCACCTAGAAAGGAATGCTGGGATCACCAATAGTCAGCATGGATTTCTGAAAAATAAGTCATGTCAGACTAACCTGATCTCGTTTTTTGACAGAATTACAAGCCTGGTAGATGAAGGGAACGCAGTGGATGTAGCCTACCTTGATTTCAGCAAGGCATTCGACAAGGTGCCCCATGATATCCTTGTAAAGAAGCTGGTAAAATGCGGTCTTGACTATGCTACCACTCAGTGGATTTGTAACTGGCTGACTGACCGAACCCAAAGGGTGCTCATCAATGGTTCCTCTTCATCCTGGAGAAGAGTGACTAGTGGGGTGCCACAGGGTTCTGTCTTGGGCCCGGTCTTATTCAACATCTTTATCAACGACTTGGATGATGGACTCAAGGGCATCCTGATCAAATTTGCAGATGACACCAAACTGGGAGGGGTGGCTAACACCCCAGAGGACAGGCTCACACTTCAAAACGACCTTGACAGATTAGAGAACTGGGCCAAAACAAACAAGATGAACTTTAACAGGGAGAAATGTAAAGTATTGCACTTGGGCAAAAAAATGAGAGGCACAAATACAAGATGGGTGACACCTGGCTTGAGAGCAGTACATGTGAAAAGGATCTAGGAGTCTTGGTTGACCACAAACTTGACATGAGCCAACAGTGTGACGCGGCAGCTAAAAAAGCCAATGCAATTCTGGGCTGCATCAATAGAAGTATAGCATCTAGATCAAGGGAAGTAATAGTGCCACTGTATTCTGCTCTGGTCAGACCTCACCTGGAGTACTGTGTCCAGTTCTGGGCACCACAGTTCAAGAGGGACACTGACAAACTGGAACGTGTCCAGAGGAGGGCAACCAAAATGGTCAAAGGCCTGGAAACGATGCCTTATGAGGAACGGCTAAGAGAACTGGGCATGTTTAGCCTGGAGAAGAGGAGGTTAAGGGGTGATATGATAGCCATGTTCAAATATATAAAAGGATGTCATATAGAGGAGGGAGAAAGGTTGTTTTCTGCTGCTCCAGAGAAGCAGACACGGAGCAATGGATCCAAACTACAAGAAAGAAGATTCCACCTAAACATTAGGAAGAACTTCCTGACAGTAAGAGCTGTTCAACAGTGGAATTTGCTGCCAAGGAGTGTGGTGGAGTCTCCTTCTTTGGAGGTCTTTAAGCAGAGGCTTGACAACCATATGTCAGGAATGCTCTGATGGTGTTTCCTGCTTGGCAGGGGGTTGGACTCGGTGGCCCTTGTGGTCTATTCCAACTCTATGATTCTATGATTCTATGATTCTAAGAGCCTCTCAAGTCTCAAGACTCCCCAACCAGCAATGCTATCATTTTGCAAAGCCTCTACAGAAGCAGCAGTTTCTTTGCAGTTTCAGAGCAGAAAAAGGAAAATAACCAGGGCTTTTTTTCCAGCCAGAACTCGCTGGAACTCAATTCCAGCACCTCTCAGGTAGGTGCCATTGCCATTATATGAGAATAAGGACTCATATTGAATTCCGGCACCTCTTTCTCTAGAAAAAGAGCCCTGGAAATAACCAATTTCGGATCCCCACCAAAGAAATACAAGGCTTGAGGGAGCCTAACCTAATATACACTCCATTTCCTCCAGCAGTACAGCTAGAATGAAAATATAAGAAGAGCACTCAAAGGCCCATCCAATCTCACATCCTGTTCTCACAGTGGTAGTAGGGTTGCCATATTTCAAGAGGTAAAAATCTGGACCCAAAAAGCTGTTGAGCTTTCTTAGGGCAAGCTCTCGATAGACCCACCACCACCGCCGAGCCCGAGCTGTCTATGCCAGAGCCAGAGCCTAGGTTGCCCACATCAGAGCCCAAGCCTGAACCAGAGCAGTGCACAATGTTGTTGTTGTTGTTGTTGTTGTTGTTGTTGTTGTTGTTGTTGTTGTTGTTGCTGTTGCTGTTGCTGTTGCTGTTGCTGTTGCTGTTGCTGTTGCTGTTGCTGTTGCTGCTGCTGCTGCTGCTGCTGCTTTTAAACCAAATCCAGGACATTTGCTTTAAAAGGCTAAATTTCCCCCGGATGGGCATGCTGGACCCCCAAAAGAGGGCATGTCTGGGAATTCCCAGACATATGGCAACCCTGCAGAGTGGCCAGCCAGATGTGCACTGTAAGCCCCAAAGCAGGAGCTGAGTGCAGCAACATGCTTCCCACTTGCGATCCCCAGGAATCAATATGCAGAGGTATACTGCCTCTGTCATTGGATGTAGAACACAGACACCATAACTAGTAGCCATTGATGGTGCCTCTTGCCCATACCAGGTACAAAACTCAACAGAACTGGCAGCTGGATCTTATTTCAGCACTGGAGATGAGGCAGCATTCTCCACTGCAGTAGACTAGTTTAGGGGGCAGAGGGCAAGTCATATATGCCATGCATAGTTCTGCTCTCGGAAGACCTCACCAGTGTTCCCTTACCCAGCATCTGCTGCCTGAGGCCAGTACTTCACTCTGCCTAATGATAGAGCTGGCTCCGGCCAACAGGTCACAGGAACAAAGGCAGAAATAATATGTGGACAAAGCAATCATAGACATGATCTTCCAGTTCATATATTATGTTTGCCCATATTTGCCCTAAGCAAATGGAACCCTGCTCCCGTGTTTACCCAAAATTTACTGGGAGAAAATAGATACATAGATAGTAATCAATGGGTTGCGTTGGTCTTGAGGGCTTTTATGTCGCTGTTTCATTTCAAACCACTGGAGGGACCTAAAGTCCATTCTAAAACACAGGTGTGTCTGAGAGTAGCAGTGTTTTCCATTCCTTACATAAAAGCACCAGTTTTTGTCCTCTGCCCCCTCTGCAGTACCATAGAACAGACAAATTTCTGAGGTGCGACATGAAGTCATGTGGGGGATGAAAAGCAATAATTGTTCAGCATGGCTTAGAATGACTGGCTACCGGCTGCTATAAGCCTAGCAAAGAAGAATTATATCAGTTCACATGAGGTTCGCTGTTCAGCACAAAACCCCATTGTTGTGCTCAGCTTGTGTTTTATTTTGCATTTATGCAGGCTGAATGATAGGAAGAGAAAAGGTACTGTATATTTAAAGCACAATTTTTCAACTTTAACGGACATGGTTTCCCCCCAATAAACTTGGGAACTGTAGTCTGTTAAGGAAGCTGAGAGTTGCTAGGAGAGCCCCTGTTCTCTTCAGAGTGGGGGACAATTAGCAGAGCTCCATGGGAAGAGGGGGATGGATTGTTAAACCAATCTGGGAGGGAACTAGGGGCTTCCTAATGACTTTCAGCACCCTTAACAAACTACAATTCCCATTTAGTAAGCCTAAATAGCTTACTAAGGCAGACTAAAGGCTCAGTCAAGTGACCTCTCCCCACCCCCACCCCCTTTGTTACCAGTAATGCAGGTGTCTAAAAACTGGGATAGCTGCAACTAAATTTTCAGCAATATTTGCATTTTCAAATACCTGTGTGATTTTTGGTATGATGCATAACCTCTGTCTTTTGCAATTTGCGCTTTCCTGAACAGTATGTACCTCCCCCTCTCTTTTTTGAAAGGGGAAGGGGTAGTTATTTGAATGACGGCCTTCACTTATATCAGCTTGCCTGCACCTTAAGTTCAACGACTGCCACATGTGGCTCCTTCAAGAGCAGGCAAGTTACAGCTGTGAGGGAAGGAGCCCTTTTCTGTAGTGGCCCCATGGCTCTGAAACATGTTACCAGCAGTGCTCTGACAGGTCACAGCAGTTTAGGTATTTAGGAAAGACCCTAAACCCACTTGGGTTTGCCAGCTTTCCCCTGAATTGCTCTATTCTGCCACTGCTGATTTTCGTTTTTGATATCTTCTGCACTTTAGTATTTCGGGTTGGATGCTACTGTTTCAGTCTTCCTTGTTCTGAATTGTGTTTCATTATATTGTATCATATATAATACCGTCTGGGGTGTTACAATCAGCAGAGAGGGGCCTTTTAGTAGTTCTTCCATCTTTAGTAGTTTGGGAGGTGGCAGCCCAGGGGAGGGCATTATCTATAAAAGCCTGCCCCACAGAGATTTATCTGGATTACACAGCTTTCATCAAATGCAGACGACACACTTGCCCTTTGACACCTAATAAACATGCAGCTAAGTTTTATTCAGAGTAGACTCATTGAAAATAATGGACCTAACTTAGTTGACTTTGAGTAAAATCTAGTTGACTACCACCCATATATTTTAGGAACTGGCCTATCCATGTGATTACAAATGGTTTTAACTGATTTTAAAAGGTACATCTTTATATTGTTCTAATCTGCCCTGAGACCTGGGATGAAGGCCAGGTAAGAAATCATCATCATCAACAACAACAACAGCAGAACAAGTTGTGACTCACGTGTACATATCTCCTGCCTTGTTGCTGATGACATTCTTCTCCCGTTACATAAGATGAAGATCCATTTCAGAAAGTGGACAACGCGATAGGCAAAGGATGTGAGATGCCAGTTTTTGTGTGTGCTGGTGAGTGAGGGCAGGCTTTCAAGATGGCTTGTTCTATGAGGCATAAACAGATTTGGTGTAGCTGATGATTTGCTAGAGCCAGCTTTTTCCTCCCTGTGGCACAGCAGCTCCAAAGGGAGACCTTGAGAGAAAAAGCCAAGCTTTTCTAGGGGATGCAGAATAGCATCCCTGGCAGCCTTGCCTCTGAAAGGCAGACAGTGTGGAAACTAATCAGAAGCCATTAAAGCAGAAACGTTTGCTGAGCTGCGCAACCGGCTGATGCTGTTGTTGCGGCTCATAGATCTGCCCTTGGCCCCTTGGGCTGCAAATATCTTCTTGCTTCATTCATTTGGAGCACCACACCATCGAAAGTAAGATCTCTCTTTTTTATTCCTTCTCTGCTTTTGGGAGACAGGGGGTGTGAGCCATAGCAATTAGATACAGGTGAGAAATAATGTGTTTGGGTCACAATTTGGAGTTAGGCTGCCATCCTATGTACACTAACTTGGGAGGAATTAGCTCCACTGAACACAATGGACCTACTCCTCAGTAAAACCAAACAAAGAAACATGAGCAGAAATAGCTTACCAGGTGGGGTGCAGACACCATGCTAGCTTTCCAGCAGGTGAGTCACTGTTGCTCACTTCCAAGGAGGGTGGAGAGGTGGTGGGGAAGTCAGTGCAGTGCAAACACACTGGGGTACCATCTAGAGCTGCTGCTGTTGCATTTGTGCTGTGCCAACCTCAGTAAACAGAGACCAACCAGCCAGAAAGACAGCATAGCCCCACCCAAACAGCCATCTCCTGGCATAGTTAACAAGCATCTGGGAATCAAATATATCCCCCCTTTCCTTTTAAGTAAACTTAGGAGTCTCTCTGGTACTTCCTGACGTGGACATCAACCCAGTATGCATTACATCAAATGCATTTCCTACATGTTCCTTCGTGAGTGGCAGAGAACACAAGCAGGAATAAAACCAGCAGGTATTCTACAGCACCCAGTAGTTAAAAATTGACAAGGACAGCAATTCCAGTGAGTTTGTCAGCTGCAGATAGATTTGGTGCAAGTCTAAGCACGCTGACCTAGGAGTAAGTCCCATTGAACCCAGTGGGATTTCCTTCAGAGAAGACATCTATAGCAGGGATGGATGGGGAACACTTGGTCCTCCAGATGTAGCTGAAGTACAACTCCCAGCATCCCTGGCCATTGACTATGCTAGCTGGAGCTGATGGGTGTTGTATTCCAACAACATCTGGAGGGTAGAAAGTTTCTTATCCCCAATGTATAGGATTTCACTAGGGGTCAGTGGAGGTTCCAGTCAATGCTAAACGAATATGAAAGGGTGGGTTGTAGGGCCTGCCCCCAAATTACAAGATGGTATCCTTCCCCACTCCATATATATAAGCTGGCTGGGATGGATGTTGATTCTTACTTCAGCATCAGTGATGGGATAGAGTCATCTATTGCACCAAAAGCAGTAGAGGGGCCAAGGAGGTTGGATTGCATACACAGCTCTGCCTCCAACAGTGAGGAATGGCCAGAATATTTAGGAGGAACATTCAGGGAGTTGTGGCTGCTGCTCCCAGTCAACTGTGGCCTGAGGTGGTTGCCTCACTTTGCCTCATGGTAGGACCAGGTTATCATTCAGCTCAACTTTAATAACGTGTGAGTTAACAGGATGAAACCCTGAACTTCAAAAATGTGTGATTCTTCTTCTGGGTTGCTGTCCTGGCTTTCGAATAAAATGTCTCTGGATCCTGTTTTGTAAACAGGCTTCTTTCTATAGATAGAAGGTTCTTGAGATTCAGGATGAGATGGTCACTTCCCCCCATTTTTGTTGTTTTATATCAGTTTGAGGTGTTGCCAGAGCATTCAGCGCTATTCTTACTCAGAGTAGCTCACTGAAGTTAGTCTTGGCTATTAATTTCATCGGGTCTATTGGAGTAGGACTAGAATTGGCTACAACTCGTTGTTTTTCTCTGGTCACTGTGAAGGGGGAGAAACGTTTTACATTGCATTCTTCCTATGGCTTCCACAGAAGAATTTAGTTTCAACATCTTTAATCCCCACTGTTGTACTCAGTGCACTTATGGACATTATTGCACACACTTTAATTGGCTGTTTGTTGCTCCCATCAATAAATTATGCTTGTAGTTTAGTGTAGCTGTAGACATCATTTACAGTATTGCTGGCCACCTCTTTGGGTTAGATTACAGGTTGCCTGTTTTATGCATCCACCCGGCCTTGCCTAGGGATTGGAAGTGCTGCATGTTCTCCATTTCTTTCTGGCATGTCAGCACAGAGCCTTTGCCAGGAAAAAGTTGGCAATTCAATAGTCTGATGTCTTTGCTGCCAGTGGTCTTGTTCTTTAGCAACAGGCAGGCAGAAGATTCTCTTTTTCCCCACCATGGAAGAAAACAAATCTCCAGGGATAAAGAATTTCAAATAACTTTGGCGTTGGACTCTATTTTAGATTAGCAAGTTAAAATGAGGATGTGACTGAAGTTTTCAAGAAGCAGATTATAGAGGTTTCAGGGATTAATAATGATGAGAAATTTCCCATCACCCTGATATCTGCTTGGAAACAAACTCCTCTATGCGTAGACCCTCCACCAAATTGCTGTCCTGCCTTATTGACATGTTCCTCTGTCAGGGAGGGATGAAAGGATCTGCCATCCTTGACTTGATCCTTGGGAAGAGTTGGCCAATGAAATCAAAGTAGTGGGAAGTATTGCAACTCCAGAATTCAGGATCTTATGGAAAGCTGATGTTGAGTGCAGTGAAAGTTATATCTCAAGTTTCAGAAAACCTAATCATAAGGCTAGTAGGATTCCATTTTGATGAGGAAAGGAGCCCAAGAAGGCTGGAAGCTTGGCATTAGTATGCGTGAAAAGGATCTCAGCATTGTAATCAGTTGCCTGTTGAACATGAATCAGACATGTGATGCAGCTGCAAAAAAGGCTAATGCAATTTCAGGTGGCATTAATAGAACTTAGCATATCAATTCCCAGCTCTTATATAAAAGGGCTTCTGACTGTTCTGTGCTGCGTACTACCACACAATATGACCTATATTTACTTCGCCGACTCCCAAACATCGCTCTAAATCTACAATCTGAGTGCCTTAATAAGAAGATAGGGCCAGAAGGGAGGGAAAATAAACACATTTATCTCAGGTGGAGGACAAGCTTACCTGCCTGCCAGCGCATTTGTTTTAGAACAGATCGTATGTCTGAGCCCTGTTTCCTTGAGCTTGGATAATTGGCAAAGCAAATGGAGAGCAAACAACCAGCAGTTAATTAGCTGCTGCACGACGGGAATCTTTAAGAGCTGAGCTGCAAACAGAAGACAAGGTCTCTGCACTGCTTGTTAGGCCACATTTGGCAGAAGATGGATGGGGAGAAGATGACCTAAAGATATCTGCACCTGTAGGAGAGTTTCTCAGAAGTGTGAAATGGACTGTCATAAAAGTCTGATATTTCATCATTGGAGGGGTGGCTAAACCCTGTTTTTTGATGGCACAAGGGTTGTTCTGGCTGAAATGACCCCCCCCCCGAGTCCCTCAGAATCTCACAAATCTTAGCAGCAGTGGCAAAAAAAAAAGGGGGGGGGGACACGGCTGAGATAGTGTAGCTTTCTCTGCTTCGGAGAACTGCCTTAATAGATTAGTCCAATGTTTGTTTAACCTTCCGCCCTCAAGGCTATTTATGCCCTCAGCTGAAAATGGTAGCTCTGTGTTTTTAACTTAATAACCTAGCCTGTGTTTGAGTGCTTTTGCAACTGAGACTCGTGGTGGGGTGGGGTGGAGTGGCCATCTGGTAGAGGAAGCAAGCTTTGTATAGGCCAAGTTCAATCCCAGCCACCGCCAGCTAAAGGGATCAGGTAGCAGCTGGTTTGAGAGACCCTACTCTGCCTTAGACACTGTAGAACCTCTATCAGTCAGAGAAGGCTGAGCTAGAGAGCCAAACAACCTGATCTGGTATAAGGCAGCTTTCTAGGTGACATTCAAGATCCATTCATTAGAGCTGATCTGTTTTGGCCACCTAACTCAACTCAATATATTACATAATCTAACAAGCTGAGCAACAACTCAAAGTGTTTTAATTACCACCACTTCTATTTCAATCTGGTTAATAAACAGCCTCCTTTTTCTTGTCCTCCTTCTTCTCCCCCTCCTCCTGTTTTTGGAGCTGCTACAGGACCCAACTCCATCTGCTACTGGGTCCACCCACTACCTATATTCCAAAGCATGGAAACATTTCACTCGATTTCTGTATTCTGTTTGTTACCACTGCAGGCAAGGCAACAAGAACTTTGACGAAGAAGCTGCTGTCATCTTCTGGCTTCCTGAGCCATATTAGAAAACATTCCGATGCTGACACTTCTCCAGCTGTAACTGAATCTCGAGGCAAGAAAATCAGTGAGCCAGAGCCTTTGCCATCTGTCTGTATAGGCTTGGTGGCAAAGAATCGAACACCCTCAGGTTCGAGGATGCTCTGGGACAAAGGAGCCTCAAGATCTGCAGCTGCTTTAACAAGCTTTGAATACAGAGTACAAGTCTGATGCAGTTCTGAAAAAAGTAATTAAAGAACACATGGGGTCTGCCATGGTAAATAGGATACCCTGAATATAAACTGCCTCTTTATTCTCTGACTATATAGCTTGCTGTAGACCTAGCGGTAGCATTGTAACACAAGCTTACAGTCAGGGCTAGACTAGCAGGGGTGAGCATGTAAAGAAGGACTGGGTAATATCATAGCCTCTACTGTGATGCTTGGAACAGGCACCAAGAATGAGGAATAGTTTATCAGAAAGCACTTTATGCAGAGGAACTTCAAAGACCAGCACTGAAACTAAAGGACTAAGGATCTGCCCATGTAATGTTACTCCCCGGAGAATTCTCAAAATGCCAAATTCTTAATGCTAAGGGAGTGTCAACAGATCACAAGCTCTATCATTACATTTGCCATCTCCCTCTTTTCCTTACTCTTAGAAGGGAAGAAGGTGAGAACTTTTCCAGGTAGGTGGGAGGCCACATTGCTGGCCTGTGGACACCAGGTGCAGGACCCCCAAATCATGGGTACCAGGGTGATTTTTGCAAGGTTCTACATCACTTGGAGTATTTACACAGAAGGAAGCAGGCTCCTAGCTTCCAGCATGTGCAGGATTATAGGGGGTGGTGGAAATCATAACAATAATAATAATAATAATAATAATAATAATAATAATAATAATCATCATAATCATAATTATAATCATAATTTATTATTTATACCCCACCCATTTGACTGGGTTTCCCCAGCCACTCTGGGCAGCTTCCAACAAAGGATTAAAAATACATTAAAACATCAGTCATTAAAAACTTCCCTAAACAGGGCTGCCTTCAGATGTCTTCTAAACGTCAGATAGTTGTTCTCACAAACTCCTCCATCCTTCATATATATCAGCAATAACATACATCTGACCCGTTGGCTTAATTAGGCCTGCCAGTCCTCTCCATTTGGCCCAGCTATGCCCACCTTCCTGACATCGAGGCCGAAAAGGGGTTGACAGGTACTGCTGACCAGCTCATTGGTGACACCTGCAAAGCCCTGACCGTCAGCTTGATCATCGGGGCTAGCATAGCTGTGAGCACCTTATTTTGCATGCCCTGGTGGTCAGCTGATGGCTGGGGCCTGCAAAGCACCATGTACCGCGCTCTGCCTGCACACTTTGAATTTCAAGTGGGGTGGGCAAATGTGGGCCACTTGATGTCATTTTGAAACCAGGGGATTGACAGGCAGTGGCCCTGGCCTTCTGTGAAACTTGGCTAGAGGGTGGGGTGGGAAGCAGTATAGAATATGGCCTGCCAGCCTAATCCAGTTCCCCACTGCTGCTGCATGCAATTGCTGGAGTTCCTGAAGAGGGCTTTACAAAAACCTGGTGTTCCATCTCTTACTCAGGCAGTCTATAAATACAGACGTCTTATTCCCCCCCCCCCCGGCATAGCTTTTGGCATGCTGACAGCTTCCCCACTTTTGGATTAGCTCATTTGATTGCTATGTCTGGCATGGTTTGAGGCTGACCTTTCACCGAGGCTATTTCCCCCCTTGTATTCCTAAAAATGAAACAACAAGACAGTGTGAATGATTAAAGCTGCAGATTGTTGATTTCTGCATAGGCAACTCCACTGTGATTGAAATGCTGAGATAGCTGGCGGGCAAGCTGAGAAATATTAACAGCCTACGTAGTTCCCATAAACTCAAGTTTCTATAGATAGGCCTACACCATAATTTAATTATAGAACCTGGCATTTCTAAACTGATCCACTATTTATTATGATGAAGATTTTATTGCTGGTCTTATTAAAAATTGAAACAATTAAATAAAAATAGTGACATTCCCCATGTCCCCTCAATGCCTTTTCCATGCAGCCAAAGGACAAGCGAGGGTGAGAGTTTAAAAAGACTTACTGCAAGATGCAGTAAGTGAGAGAAAGGAGAATGATAGCATACTGAACAGATATCAAATAGTGCAGATTCCAGTTGCTGACACTGCCTTGTAACTTAGGCTCTTCATTGCACATGGTTCCAAGTGTCTTGGGATCAGTCTTCCCAGGCTTCTCCAACCCCCAGTAAAATGCATGCTGGTGAAGATTGTGAATTTGATAACAGCTACAATGGTAGGTGAAACATCGGCCACCTCTCTCTCCACTAGCCATTTTTTGCAATAAAAAAATCAAACACTTCCACTGGTCCTTCTTCCCCAGCCCCACCCCCTCCACTCACAACTCCCCAGGTCAAGAAATATCTTAAAGGTAAAGGTAAAGAGACCCCTGACCATTAGGTTCAGTCGTGACCGACTCTGGGGTTGTGGCGCTTATCTGCTTTATTGGCTGAGGGAGCCGGTGTATAGCTTCCGGGTCATGTGGCCAGCATGACTAAGCCGCTTCTGGCGAACCAGAGCAGCACACAGAAATGCCGTTTACGTTCCCACTGGAGCGGTACCTATTTATCTACTTGCACTTTGACGTGCTTTTGAACTGCTAGGTTGGCAGGAGCAGGGACCGAGCAACGGTCACCCGATGCAGGGATTCGAACCGCTGACCTTCTGATTGGCAAGTCCTAGGCTCTGTGGTTTAACCCACTGTGTCCCTTGAAATATCTTAGGTTGGAGAATTTTGATTTTGTAAAAATTAACTCGGGGTTGGGTTGGGCAGGGAATCATCATATTCCCCAGGTCCACTGATGAAGTCAAATCCAGAGTTCATATCACTGAGAAGTGGAAGGGAGATGCTGGAAGACTGAGAAAGACAGGACATCTTCTCACCAGCATGGAGTGGTTTGAAGGTGCCCCGTCTTAGGAAGAGAGGAAGTTGCCTTATATGGAGTCAGGCCATTGACCACTTAGGTCAATATTGCCTGCACTGGCTAGCAGTCGTTTCCCAGGGTTTCAGGCAGAAGTCATTCCCAGCCCTACCTGAAGATGACAGGAATGGAACCTGGGAGCTTCTCCACGCAAGGGCAAGATGCTCTGCTATTGAGCTTTGACCCTCCCATGGCACCAAAGTCAGGACTGTTACTAAGTATTCGGTCTATAGTGAGATGTAGCCAATCTTTATTCTCCAACATGACGCTACATGGTTTACTCCACAGTGAAGTGTAGCTACTCTTCACTCTCTGATGTGCATGAAAAACAAAAGGAGCTGGTCAATAAGGAAAATCCTAAAATCCACAGCAGGTTGCATTAGGATGAACTGAAAGGTCACAAAATAGGAAACATGCCCTCTGATTCCAGGTAAGTGCTAGTTTTTATATTTACAAAAACAAGGGGAAGCAGCCATTGTACTTATTTGTCCTAGCATCCCTATGGGTGGCCATAGGCACGTAGGATAGCACCTCTCCTGCACACCAGCTTAAGACGGTGAATAATGAAAGCTATCGTTTAGTTTCCTCTGAACTCTTACAAATACAGTCTCTGCGTGTGTTTGATGAAAAGCAATAAAGGAAACCATCGCTTCCTCCAGTTTGGGTGAAATGCAAGCAACAGGTACTGTACTTGACATTACCCAGATGTGTGTTGGGGTTTGTGATTTTCTTCAGAATGGCTTACTACCTTCTGCAAACAGATGGAGCTCAGTTGCTCTGTCCTTGAGTTTCATCCGTTAATCAGGCTGCCCAGGGCTTTTTTTAAAAAACCAGCTGGAACTCACCAGAACTCAGTTCTGGCACCTCTCGGGCAGGTGCCATTGCCATTATAAGAAAACAAGGGAAGAGTTCATGGTGAGTTCCGGTAACTATTGCACCATGATGTTGCCTCAGGTGTGTATGTGTACTTTTCTAGTGTGGTCCAGGTGGGTTCATAAAATGGAAGGGAAGGACGGGCAAACAAGCCATTTCCAGCCCTCCTCTTATATGCCAATGGAGAATATGCTTTAAAAAGAAATTCAGTGGGGGAGGGGTTTGTGTGTCTCCTTGGCCACCTGTAAACTTGTTTATTTAAAAACATTTCTAAACCACTGAATATTAAAAAAAAATCTCTTAAGCAGTGTACAAAAATGCAAGCATAAAGCAGTAAAATAGCATCATAAGATTAAATAAAGGCCAATAAATGAATGTTCATCTGATATGAACAGATGAATTTAGCAATCCAAATGGTGGCCTGCTTCATGCAGACCGCTCACATCTTCTTAGCTTGAAAATGATTTGAAAATGGGACACAAGAATTTGGTCAGGGCTCCTGTTTTCTGTGTCTCTGCCACTGTATGTAATGTTCTGAATCTTCTGGACAAGACACATAGGAGACTGTCTGACATTGATTTCATTTTCATTGCCCTGTACTAATAGTAAAGTCATTTATCTTTAAAGACTTCATTCAATAAAGCACAGGCCACACTGTGGATGGAGAATGTGTCTCTTTGTGGATAAATAACTGAGCTTGCTTCGGGGAAATTCAATTAAAATTGGTATCTAATTGACTTTCTCAGTTTTCAATTTATAGGTTCAGTTTTTATGGCGCTGGACAATTTTGTTTTCATTTTCTTGGGGGGAAAATATATCCCAGAGCATCTTTGAGGTAGTGGGAAAGTTGAGTTAGGCTCAAAATTAGAAATGTTTCAGGGAACCTACTTGGCAGAGTAGAGTCTGAAAGCATCCCCCTCTTGACAATTTTTGGTTTGCAAGATTTTACCAGTGCAGAAAGCAGTTGCCTGAAATATCTTTGTTGCCTTCCATGATTTCAGCAGGTAGCCAAAACAGATGGATGATGATGTGCCATTGTGACAATATCACACCTGCTATTTGACATCTCATTTGACTGATCTAAGAAGCACTGTTCTCGATTGGCTTTGCTTTCAATATCAGCACAATTTGGTTACATAGCATGATAATATTACTGGATCATCATAGTCTATTTGCTTGTTGACAATCTCAAAAGGTTAGTGAGACAGGACTTACTCTTGCAGAAACTGTGGTGGTTGTGCTATGGGCAGGGTATTATTATTATTATTATTATTATTATTATTATTACTACTACTACTACTACTACTACTACTACTACTAATGGAACTTGCTGTATTAAGAGAGCCATTTGAGAAGTGGGGTTGCAGCACTGTACTAGGCAGACAGACCCAGTGGAGTGTCCTCAAAAGAGTTATATGTTTTTGCTTTCCTTTCCTCTCATTACTGCTATACCTGCCATTAAACTGAAACTCGAGACGGCATTTTAGCTTCCTTCACATTAATATGCTATATCAATTATTGATTCTGATGAGTTCTGAGCTGGATATGCTTCAGGAACTCCATAGTGTGTGTCTCTTTTCTTAGCACGAAGATGACATTTTTACAGCTACTATTGACTGAGGAGCGCTTTGTGTCGAAGGAAACATTCAACCTTCATAGGCACTCAGCTCATTGTAGGTGAGATACCATCACAAGACTAAGAGGGGGATGAAAATAGCTGTCTGTTTGGAAACATGCATATTTTTCTTTGGGAGAGATCCCTGAAGGCCCATTTCCCCTGGGAGTGGCTTAGAGTAAGGATGGCTAGTCCTTTTAAAAGTGATATTATTCTTATTCTTATTATGAATGTTCTCATAGGTCCCCCACTGCAATGTTATAATGGCAAATAGTATTTTGTATTCTCATAAAGCCCTCCGTTTATTTTCATTTAAACAAACAAACAAACAAACAAACAAACAAAGAAACAAAAAGCCATTTTTATTACTGACTGATCTCATAGGTGATACTATACCGATAAAAGGATTTGTGGCCATCCAAGCCCCCGACATTTGTCTTTTAAAATATTTTTAATTATTCTTATATATTTAATAATTATTCTTTTACTGACTGCTCTCAAAGGTGATGCCAAAAGGGTTTTGTAGCCCCTAACCCGCAACAAAAAGTGTCCATTCCATTTTTTTTTGTTTTTTTTAATAAAAAATTACTGATTACTCCTGTGGGTCCCCAGCTGTAATTCTGTGATGTTGAAAGGCTTTTGTGATCAACCCTCCCCGAAGATCCCTCAAAATGGCTGCCATGGGCAACAACAAAAAAGAGGTGTCAGTACTCCATACCAGGATTACTCTCTCTCTCTCTCTCTCTCTCTCTCTCTCTCTCTCTCTCTCTCTCACCACACACACACACACACACACACACACACACACACACCTTTCATCTATAAAACTGAACTGTATTCTCTTCTTTCAGAGCAGTCACTTTGATAGAGGACATTGGAACAATCTCCCTGACTGCAGCAGAACCACACACAATGCTTCAGGGACTGAGGCATCTGCCTATAGTTCTGTGTCTAATTTCATTTTCCCTGTAGCGTACAGTAATTTCATGAGGTGATCTCCATCTTTCTCAGCTGAATGCATCAAACTGACAGTTCCCTGCCGAGCTCGTGACGCAATTAAATTATTTGCAAGTTATTTGGGCATATTTTATTTGAATCTGATTCTGAAGGTAGCTAGCTTATTATTATGATGTTATCTATCAACCGGGTGAATGAAGCATGAGGCAGAACAGTTAAAACGCCAGGGAAGCTAACTCTAGAAGGGTTTTAAATAAATATCTGGCTTGTCAGGGTAGAAACATAAGGCACAAAAATGGCTCCTTTGGCATTCTCTTTTCATTAACTCTTGCTGCAAGATAGGCACTAAAGAGACAGATTATAAATGCTGCAAGGTAATTGTCTGTTTAAAGATTTATCTTAGAATTCACTTATTTCTCATACAACAGTGGTTCTCAAACTTTTTTCTCTGAGCCATACTTTAAGAATAAAAATTTGCTCATGCCACATCCATTTTTTATTGATAAGAAATACATTGGAAAACAAAAAGAAACAACTTCTAGCAGTGCTTGATGTATAATGTAGAACACAATGACTTTACAGTGGTACCTTGGGTTACAGACTCTTCAGGTTACAGACTCTGCTAACCCAGAAATAGTACCTTGGGTTAAGAACTTTACCTCAGGATGAGAACAGAAATCGCATGGTGGCAGCATGGTGGCGGTGGCAGGCCCCATTAGCTAAAGTGGTACCTCAGGTTAAGAACAGTTTCAGGTTAAGAATGGACCTCCAGAACGAATTAAGTTCTTAACCCAAGGTACCACTGTATAATGTGATCACGTAACATCCAGAAAGTATAAAACAATGCAGCTACATAAAAACATGAATCATTCCCAAAATATAATGATAAAGGAGCCTCTTACATAAATACATTGAGACACACACACGTCACACTGCCATATATATAATTACCTCACGATCACGTCAGCTCCGATGATTGGCCCCAAGGCCCCTGGCATGATCGCAGCACTACTGGCCGGTTGCGGGGCAAAGTCCTGCCTCCAGGCTGGTTTGGGGGGAGTCCTGGGGCTGCGTGCAACATGGACCCTCAGGTAGGAGGATTCAACTTGCTACACCAACAAAGAAACTAAGATGTACACTTCATATCTTGTATTTATTGGTTATTTACCAAAGAAAGCCCCATTTTAGCTAAACAATGGTCATGTTCAGCTTCTTCTCTTACATGGCATATTGGTTTATCAGTACAGAGATAGTTAAAGGGGATTTAACTTTGTTGGCTACTCTAATGTTGACTACACTAACGAGCTGGGAAACACTTCAGCTTTACTGGAGATATCTGAGGCAAAAATGTTTTCTTCAGTATTAAAAATGGACTTCAAATGTGAACAAATTACCAAATAAAATATTCTCTAAAAATCAGAATTTGCATTAAGTGTGGATCTATGTTCCATGAATGGACAGTGAATAATATTACTGCAGGTTGCACTGTAAAAGACATACAAGTTGGCTGCAATCCAAATCTGTCTTATGCTGGTCAGCTGGGTTTTGATGGAGCAGAAATGTTCCTTCACTTCTGTCAGCTCAGGCAGTCTTCTGCTGACCACTGATGATGACACAAGCATCACTCCACCAGGACAGACTGCCCCATTCTGCCTGCTGAATGTGTGTTTGGGTGGAAGATCCAGTGATGGAATCCCCTACTGGAAAGCGCCAAGATGGGGTTTGCTTAGGTTGGGGTAGGGCTGAGCCTGGTGCAGGGATTGTGGCCACTTTTTATCTCCACCCTCCACATCCCACTGCTTTACCTCTTGTGTTTTGAGAAGATCTACTGAAATAAATGGGACCTAAATCCTGTTGATTTCACTGGGTCTGTTCTAAACATGAGTGGGTCTGGATCCAATACTTGAGTCACTACAGAACTAGGATTCGTTGATTGAAATGCTTTGCCTATCAGCCACAATAACCAGATGGGTGGGTGTGCCATATTTCAACCCTATTTAGGCTAGCCTAACATTAAGCACCACCAGCAGACAACATAAATGTGCAAGCCCCAGGAATATTCTTCAACTTTGTTTCAAAAACATGCACTGTGATAATGAGATTGTTAAAGAAATCACTTTCCCAGATTTCCAGCAGCAAAAGTTTTGAAGACTATATAGAGAAAATGTGATTTGTTAAGAAATGTGCTGGCAACTCATTTCAGTGATGTGCAAAACTACAGAAGGAATTCCTTTCTGAAATTCATTTCCCTGGCCAAGAGGGGAATAGATCTCCATGGGGAAATCACTTCTAGATTATGGACGGTTATGTTTTGCACTGCCACACCTTCTACACTAGTTATTTTCTGCTAGCATTGCAAGGCCCCAGTTCTTTTAATAGATTCCCCCTCCCCCTGCAGATGTACTTCATCTGCTTCACTGGAATATCAAGACTGTACAACACTTAGATGTTTAAAGAATATTTTCTGGATAAATACACAGTGGTAAGCAATGGAATTGTATTCTATAGCAGTGGGACCCAGGAATGACAGCTCAAAATCTGTTTGATCCAGAAAGAGTCTCTCCCTCCCTCCCTCTCTCTCTCTCTCTCCCTCCCTCCCACACCCACACCCACACCCAAAGCAACATAATTAACAGTAAACTAAAATAGTACATTGTCCTGGACCGGCTGGATGCTAACGAGTGGTGGAAGACACCAGCTAGGGAGCCCACCCAAGGGAAGAAAGTTCAGAGCCTGGGGATTGGTGGTGGGACGGTGATGAATGGTCAGAGGGAGAAGAAGGAGCAGACTGGGAGAATGAGGTGGTGTCAGAAGCAGAAGATGTAACAGGGTTTAGTGAGAAGGAAGAGGCTGTGGCAGAGAGCTGTCCTGAAACAGAGGCAGAAGAGGAGGCTGACGAAGAGAGGAGTCAAGGGGCAAAGATCAGACAGGCTGCTGAAGAATCCAAAGGGTCTCTGACTCCTGCTGCAGTCAGCTCCCCTTCCCCCTGGTCTCCCAGGACCAGAAGAGGTATGAAGAGGAAGGAGCCAGGTACAGTGATGGAGTCTCAGAGTGCTTGGGAAGGACCAGGGGGAGGAAGAGACTTAGGCAACTGTGGGAAGGCAGCGACTTTCAGTCCCCCCAACTGCCTCATAGGGGCAAGATCTACTGGGACGAGTTGCTGTGCTCACTAGACCGGCCTCTTCAGTCAACCTTGCTTCCTTGAGAAAAAGATTTAACTGTACCGACGCTGTGTGATTTATTGCTGACCTGCTCCTGACATATCTTAAATATTTCAAAATAAAACGTTACAAAGGAGGTCAACTACAGAAGACAAAAACATTACTAAATGAAGTCAAACAGAAAATGCACATTTAAAACATAGTAGTAATTATTTCCAAATGTGTGTCTACACATTTTAAGGAGCCTGCGTACATTTTAATGAAAACCCGTGTTCTCTTTTACCCTCTGTGTGGTGTGATGCATAGCTGGCCACCCACATGGCAACTGCTATCTGCTTTTTCACTTTTATTTCCTTGCTGTGTTAATTTGCTGCTGCTGCTGCTGCTGTTGTTTTGCTTTATTTTTCTGATCATGCTGGAGATGTTGTTGTTTTTTTGCTTTATATGCTGGGGAAGAGGGTGCTGCTGCTGCTGTTGTTTTTGCCTTTTATTTCTGATTCTGCTGGAGAGGATGTTCTGTGTCCCTCTGTTCTGTGTCCCTTCCTGACGACAAGCAGGGGGCTTGCCTGGAGGGATTTGTGCACACGTATGAGCTGGCAGGATTAATCTAGATGACACATTTGCCTTGCAAAAAGGAAAACTCTGTCTGCGGCAGATTGTTGTATATAACGAGAGGGAAACAATGTTTGGCGCCAAAGGGGTAAAGAAACACCAGTGGTCTGGAGTGAATGTAAAATCTACTGGGGATCTTTTTAAGCTGCTCATCTTTGGTCCAAGCACGATGCATCAATTATATGTGTCCTGGTTTGTTGTTGTTTTTTTTAAGTTTTGAAAGGCATTTTACTTCTATTTTGCATGTGTTAAGCTGAAACAAAATGGGAGAGAAACCTAATCCCTTAGGAAGTCCACAAGCATTTAAAGTAGCTCCAGTAATTGGTCAGAAGTCCTATTTTAGAGGGCCTGTTTTGGAAATCGCAGGTCATTTAAATACATGCTCAGTATCATGTAAATTAACCTTTTGGTTTTTTAAATAAAACATATTGTTGTTTTAATTTACCGGTATATACTAAGCACAGTCCCAAATGTTAAAAATCCCTAAGAATAAAACAATCCCTGCTGCTGGGAATTTCAGGCAGGCAGAGTGCTGTTGTGCTCCTGTCCAGCTTGCAGGCTCCCCACTCGTCAGTCACCACCAGAACAGGAAGCTGAACTAGATGGACCATTGGCCTGACCCAGCAAAGTAATCTTAAGTTCTTACACTATTTAGGTATCTTTCTGTATCACCCTTTGTGCAACCACATGTTTCTCCCTGTTTGAATTTTACCCACTTGCATTGGATCCCCTGTGAATATACTGTGGTTGCAAAGAGTTAGGTGGCATCCAATAATTATCTCCTTGATGCCTTGTTTTGGGAGGTTGGGATAAGAGATCAGAGGCAGATGAAGAGCTCTCCAGAGATGGAGGTCCCAATCCAGGACCTCTGACAGAATGTAAGGATGAAACAGTCTGGGAACGATTGTGCTATGATAGTGCTTAAATGCTTAGTGGTTTCTCTGTGTTTAAGTATGTGCAATTTATTTATTCGTTTCTTTGATTTATATACAGTGGTACCTCGGGTTACATACGCTTCAGGTTACAGACTCCACTAACCCAGAAATATACCTCAGGTTAAGAACTTTGCTTCAGGATGAGAACAGAAATCGTGCTCCGGCGGCGTGGCGGCAGCGGGAGGCCCCATTAGCTAAAGCGGTGCTTCAGGTTAAGTACAGTTTCAGGTTAAGAACAGACCTCCAGAATGAATTAAGTTCTTAACCTGAGGTAGCACTATACTGCTCTTCATCATAAGAGTTCAGGGCAGTTCACAGAATAAAATACAGGATAAAAACAAATAAATAAGGAAAACGAAACAGCCTAACAACAACCCACCCCTTTGCACAGACACATTTAAAAGGCTGTAAAATATTAATCAGCCAAAGGCCTGGTTGAAGAGGAATGTTTTTGCCTGGCACTTACAATATACAGTGGTGCCTCACAAGACGAAAAGAATCCGTTCTGTGATTCTCTTCGTCTAGCGGTTTTTTCGTCTTGCGAAGCAAGCCCATTGACGGATTAGCGGATTAGCGCTATTAGCGCTATTAGCGGCTTTTAGCGGCTTATCTGATAAGCAGCTTAGCGGATTAGAAAAAGGGGGGGGAGGAAAAAAACCCGCAGGAACTCTCAAGGCATTGTCGTCTTGCGAAGCAAGCCCATAGGAAATTCGTTTTGCGAAGCACCTCCAAAACAGAAAACCCTTTCATCTAGCGGGTTTTCCGTCTTGCGAGGCATTCGTATTGCGGGGCACCACTGTATAGATAATGAAGGCACCAGTCGAACATCCCTGGGGAGAACATCCCACAAATGTGGAGCCACTACAGAGAAGGCCTGTTCATGTGTTGCCAGCCTCTGGACCTCATGTGGAGGATGCACACAAAGAAGGAAGTCAGGTGATGAATGCAGAGTCCAGGATGGTTTATATGGGAGACACAGTCCTTCAGGTATTGTGGTCCCGAGCCATTCAAGGCTTTGTAGGACAAAACCAGTACTTTGAATTGGGGCCAGAAACTAAATGGCAGCCAGTGCAGTTGGGCCAGGATGTCTAACATTTGCTGTGTAGCTTAATAAAACAACTGCACCCAAAAGTGAAGCTGTCTCCAAATCCAAAAGCTTATTGTCTCCAAATCCAAAAGAATAACTACCTGTGGCAGATTACACCAATCTTATTTTGCAACTTTATACATGTGAAATCCACACATTGAGAATTGTTGTTCCTGATTTTAGTGTAGTCCTGCATAATAATGACTCATCGTAGAATAGCTATGAGGTTTCACCTAATGTAATTTGCTGTGTACCCAATGCAACTAGCGTTGAGGCAATAAAACGGCAAGTTTCAAGTACTCAGAGGTGATGTCTAATTTCCATTTTCAGGTATGAACACCACTATACGAGCTTTAATTCTGCTGAAATGAATTTTGCATGAAGATTGCCTCAAAAATTCCTAGAAAGTCAAGGGACACATAGATATTTTTGCAGCATGATGGCAGGAATTACCAAATAATGCAACCATGTCCATTAGCAGAGATGGCTCCCTAGATGGGTTTCTAAAAAGGATTTACAGAAAATGGGTCTATCGATATATAAGCTAAGAATAACCTTTTTGTATTTAAAGGCAGTAGACCTGTGTTTCCCACATACTGGGGACAAACAATAGGAAATAGTCACAATTTTTATGTATTGCTTTGGAAATGCCACATCTATCAGAGATAAATTGCTCGACAAAATGGACTTTTGGTCTGCTCTAGGATGACAATTCTTGGGTAAGTTTATTGTAACATGGCTGAGTCGATAAACCAACAGAAGGCACCAACATTACACCAGCCAGTGCAGCCCAACCATCTTTTTCTCAGTAATAGCAAAAAACTTTGCCAAATTTTGCAAATATTCTTGCAAAGTATTCCCACTGGCTGCGTTCTGCAACTACCACTGACAGCTAGAGCATGAAAATGCTACCAGCTTGAATAGTGTCTGACAGCAGAGCTGGGAGCAGCACAACTGCTTGAAAACAATTTTGCCTTGATTACTCAGGGCTCAGGTCCTTTCTAAATACCTCTGCGTCATAGTCATGTCCCTTTCCCATACCCTAACAGGACTCCGTTTTTGCAGCATATGCAACTTCTTATCCACCATCCCAACAAGCAATATTAAAATGACAGATGATGGGCTGTACCTTTTCCCTTTTGTGTGTATGGAATGAATATAATGTGCCAGAGTGCACATTTTGTAAATTTGATTCAGGTTCCAGCATGTAGAAATTGAAGGAAGCTGAGTAAGTAGATGGATTAAAACATATATATAGGGACCTTCCACTTGATGATGCCAATTCCTTCCTTCCTTCCTTCCTTCCTTCCTTCCTTCCTTCCTTCCTTCCTTCCTTCCTTCCCTCTGAAATAGGCATGACCAGGACATATTTAGAAAGCATAAGTTCAGACTTAATTAGGATTCAATAATTAATCCACTTGAGACCCTATTAGTTATGCATCTAATGAGAGACTGTCAGGTTACATTAGTTTTCACACATGTCCTAGCTAAATTTTGAGATTCATATGCAGAACTTAGCATGCAGGGGAGTCTTATATATCTATAATTTCCATTAGGGAATGGACAGATTAACTGATCACAAATTTGGCTTTTACTCTGTGACATATTCATAAAGTTATTCTCCATACTAATTTGTTCATGTTAAGAAATGGAAGAAAATGAAAACAAATAATACACCCATGTGACTTTTGTTTTCTTTTTATGGTTATTATTTTGCATTTTTGCATTTTTTGCATTTTTGATTGATTAGCGTATGTTTTTGAAAATAAAAAATAAACAGGGGAAAAAGAAATGGAAGAAAATGGATTGAATGGAGTTTTGCAGCAATGAAATTAGTTTCGTGGCAAAGAAAAATAGGGAAGCTGTAAAACACAGATGCATGCTATAGTACTAGAAGTGCAAAGAGAGCTGGGGTTATTATAGGTGAATGGACAGGCTTTTTATTTTATTTATCATTTGGTTTATAAGTGCCTAAGGAAGAGAGGGAGTTGCCTTATACTTATTCAGCAAATTGATCCATTTATTTCAGTATTATCTAATTAGCAGAACATTTTCAAGGGTTCAGACCTGGAAGTTTCTCTCAGCACTACTCAGAGACAGCAAGGATTGAAGCTGGGACTTCTTCCATGAAAACCAAGTACTTTTTGACTGAGCTATGATCCTTCTGTAAGGCTCTTATAAGACCACGGGCATGTAAGTCTGGCGAAACAACAGTGTGTACAAGAGAATGCATGGCCTGACATGGCAGAACAGATAATAATGGATGCATTATTGTCAGAAACCTGCTTGGGTCTCACTGTTGGCTGATCCATCCACTAAAATCAGAGGGGAAGAAAAAGGCACTTACCAGCTGCTGTGTATTATTGGTGGGTGGTTTTTCTTGATTCTTGCCTGTGACTTCTAATTAAGTAAGTTTTCACTCTGAAGGAGCATGTTGTAAATCAAGTAATGAAGCCAAACAGCAACATCCCAAAGCCAACAGGAAAAAAGAACCTGAGAAAGAATCCATTGATGCCAAACATATTATTAAGCATAATGAACTTCCAGACAATCTACAAGTATCTACAAAAGTGTCCACAGTGTTCTATATATACCTACCAAAAGATGCCTTGAATAATTTAGGGGAAGTTCTGCTTTCTTTCCTTATTATTAAACTCTGAGCATGCCCTGGACTGTGATCTCTTCATATAATCAAAGTAGAACTTCCATCTATTGCATATAACATCATTTTTTTATTTTCACTGCTAAGCTGCTAACAGTCGTGACAAAGTTTTCCTAACACGTTTCATGGTATTTACTTTATAGGCTACTGAAAACACCACAGGTAGAACATTGCCTTTCGGTATGCTAAAAATACTACAGGTAGAATCTTCAACAGAAAACTCCCCACCTCAGGAGTAATACCTGCCAAGTGGTTTTATGACCCTTTGCATAAGATAAACCTTCACAGTTGGGGTACTAATCTGACATTCAAGGTCACACACCCTGTGAGGAATGATGTCTAGAAGGAATACCCTTCAAGGTTTTGTTTGTTTGTTGCTAAGGATGGAAAAACCAGTCTGCTAAGGTAGCGGGGGTGGGGGTGGGGAATCAATTGCTTCATATTGTGAGTAAAAACAAAACCTGCATTTCTTTGCTCTGTTTCATAATACCTGTATTTCTCTTTTTAATGGTTTCTTTTAAATATGAAAGTTGCACCCAGCTGTTTTGTCAAGGAGCTCAGAACTGCATTTAGTGTCACAACGTTCTTCTGAGTTGTAGACCCACTCGCAGGGACCTGCAACCCCTAGGGACCAAAGGCCTAGACAAGAATTGGCCACGACTTTTATTGATTACAGTTATAGGTAGGCTTTGGCTCAGGCATTGGGTGTATATCCATTCTCAGCCTCCAGGTGGAGCGCTGACACTTGAGCAGAGTTATTCCTGGGATTATGGGACCACCTGAAGATGCGGGTCTATCTAGGTGGCCCTCTGAGATCACTGCTGGAAGCTCTAAAGCCTTTCCGCCCCACACTTGGCTTTGGGACAGAGACTTTCATCAAGACCCCTCTGGGTAAGCGGCCAACCTGTAAACTGAGCGATATTGACTTGCACAAAGTTTCATGAGCTTCATGAATTGCAAGAAGTGTGGAGGTTGAAACATTCCAGTTATCCCCCCCCCCTCAGCTGTTGGGGTTCAGATCCCCATGCAAACCTTTGAGGCTGAAGTATCTGAGCTCCAGTGTGTGAGTGGAGTAATCCAAAATTCCAAGGGGATGTGTGAGTTCCTTGTGTTGTGCTTCTGCTTTTCTGCACTTCTGTCGTAATGTCTGATGGAGAATTAGCCCAGAAGAGATGGGAACACTGAGCATGCATCTGTAGTACGGGAAAATTAAAATGCGCAAAGCAATTTGTGCAACTGCATAGTATTTCTAGCAAAAACTAAAGCCTTTCCTGGCTACAGATAGATGGCAGCTGCAGTCCCTAAAACCTGGTAAACCATGTGAAACATATGCTTCAAAAATGTAAGCCTCGCCGTTTGTAAACCCTCCAGGACAGGGATGAGGAACAATTTTCCAGTGCTATGGCTGCATTTCCTTCTGGGTGACTTTCTGAGGGCCGCATGCCAATGATGAGCAGGGCCAGATGGTTACCTTTGTACAGCAGACGACAACTGAGCCACAATAAAATCAGGGGTTTACATACTTCCCATTTATCTGTCCAGGTGAGCAAGAGGCATTGTTACAGTTCAATGACACATTCCAACTAAGCAAAAGCAGTTAAAGGGCACAGAGCAGGGACAGTGAAGGGGTGTGGCCTGGGGAGAAGGAGGGGCTTGGGCCCAGGCCCTGAAGTTCCCCACCCTGTTCTAGACTCCAACCTCAATTCAGGATGAGCTCAAGAGATTGTACCTCCCTCCCTCAAAGAACAGAACTGCATTATACATTTGAAGCAGATCCAGACCACTTTGCACAGTCATGGCTCTCCCTCAAGAATTGTGGAGACTATAGTTTGTGCTGAAAGTTGTTAGGAGATGTCTATTTCCCTCACAGCTACAATTCCCAGAGTGGTTTAACAGTCAACCCCTCTTCCTGGGGAACTTTGGGAATTGTAGCTCTAAGGGAGGGAATGGGGTCAACAAACTCAAATTCTGAGGATATTGGGGTCGGGGAATCATGACTGTTTAAAATGATTTGGTGCTGTTTTAAACGTATTGGAGAGAAGGGGGTCTCCATCTCTTCAGTACTTTTGATAATATACAAGAACCCAAATATTAGGAAGCAAGGCATCTATTTTCTAAGCGTGTTTTTTAAAAAAATATCTGAAAGCACAATCACTGTTGCCCAACATGGCTTTTATTTTAAGATGTTGGAAAAACTCCATGTGCTTCAGGATATTTAGAGAACACATTTCAATGTATGAATAACTGGTGGAAAGTTTAGCTTCTGAGATGATGATGTGTGCTGCTTACACTTTTCTCACATAAGAAGATTTAAGCCTCCAACAAAAGGCCTGACAGATTGTTTTGTACTGCGAATACAATATGAATGAGCTAAAATCACAGCAGCCTGAGTACTATGAAGTGCACATCTAACAGGGAATAAATGTTTTAAAAGAGGTGCTATGTTTTCACAGGCAGTAAAAGCGGCACGGCGGAGAATATTTATATCTGCATTTTGCAAGGGGTTGTGTTGGGGATACATCAGTGCAAAAACTTACAGTTTGGTTGACTGATTCTAGGAAAGTCGCAATTATTAAGTCTGAAGCCACTGGGGAGACCAAGAATTGCTATGGATGTTGCACTCAGTATCCACAGGGAGCATTGGGGAGGGTGTCTTTCTACACTAATAGTTCACCCCCAGAGCAGGCTCAAGGCATTTTCCTGCCTGAGGTGAGCTGGCAAATGCCACCCCCGGCCCACTCAAGAGACATAGTGTCTATACCTGACCAAGGTATTGTGGCACCCGAGGCAGAAAAACCTCAAGTGCTTCTCCCTGAGAGGAAAAATAAAATAAAGGAATAATGAAATAACTAACTAAACATTGACTGCCCTTTCATAATATCCACAAATCAACTGCATGAGGCACCTGTCTCATTCTGCCTAATGGTAGGACCAGCTCTGCTTTGCTGCTCATCCTTCCGCTCACCGCTAAACCCATGTAGTGGTTAAATGAAGGAAAGGTATTTTCCACATACAAATTATAACTGAATCATAAACTGGACAATAAAGGATTCTTACGCAGAATTCGCATCAATGGGAGAGATTATACATTTAGGAGCAAAATGTTAATCTGATATATACCATGATTTCAGAAATCTGACATGTGGGAGGAAACTTGAAATACACTTTGACCCTTCTGCCCCCCCTTAAAAACTTTTCTCTCTCTCATGCCACTACTGCCTGTGTCTGTTCCATCGTTCAGTTTATTTTTTCAGACAATCTGTTGACTTGAATTGCAAGATTCAAAATAAAAAGTTAGCCTGGACATCCTATGGTTAACAAATTGATTGGTTTATGTGATGACAATTAAGCGGCATGAATCAAATTTCCATTACTGCCTGCAAATAAACAATCTCTTTATTCCAGGGATGACTGAACCCTGTCACCGTTGTTGGAACAGCAAATCTTTCCATCTTTCCCCCTACAAAGTAAAAGCAAAGACAGCATTAGGGCTTTGCGTACATGTAAGCTTCTCCGTGGATGGCACAAGCCGATCTGCTGTTTTTATCTTTCTTTCTCATTCTGCTGTAGCTGTATATGTTTTCTTTTTAAATCACCATTGCTGAATTAATCATAAAACGAGCATTGTAGGTCTTGTGTACTCTACAGCTGTTGGCTTTATCACCTTTTGAAAGATAAGCAGTCTAAACCATCTGTTCCTCACCTACCATTTGCCTGTAACATGGAAGAACATCCTGTTTACTTCCCAGGAACTACTACTGGATTTTTCCGTCTATAAGATGCCCCCATGTATAAGACGACCCCTATTTTTTGAGCCCAAAATCAAGAAATAAATATTTTAAACATCAAACAGTAAGGCAAGCTGTGTAATGGCGGCTGCTCCTCTCAGCTCCCCTGGGTGCCATCACTGAGCTCCTTGCAGCATGGTCTGCCTGCCCCTCCCACTCAGCCACCCTACAGCTGGGGGGGGGGAGGCAGCGGAGAGCCTGTGCACCCCCAAGGGGCAGAGTGCAGTTCGCTCCCCTGAGAGTCAGTGTGCTGTAGTGGTTAAGAGTGGTAGACTTGTAATCTGGTGAACTGGGTTTACTTCCCTGTTCCTCCACTTGCAGCTGCTGGGTGACCTTGGGCTAGTCTTGTATAAGACTACCTCCAATTTTAAACTTTAAGAATGGGGGGGACGGGACCTTGTCTTATACACAGAAAAATACGGTATTCTACCTATCTTTTCAAGATCTTCATTTGTATACTTTCATACTAACAGGGTTTATGATATTAAGCCTGGCTTAGGTGTCATACAAGGTATGAACAGAAACCTTGCCTGTGTGGAGTTCCACCTGGCTAAACTTGGCAAGCCTATTGCCTTTGCTTACTGAGATGGGGGTCTCACGGAGTCCACTGCCAGGTAATTGTAGGTATACTTTTACTGGAAATAACGGCAGTGAGAATACCTCTCTGGTATAAAACTCCAAGGGTGGCTTAAGAGAAGAACTGTGCTGTCTCCAGACTTTTCTTGCGCTTTAATGTTATATTTACTTTGTATCCATAGGAGTTTGGACTAGAGGTCAGAGATAACTAGCCTGTGGACATCTGTAGTTTCTAAGACTCCAACTTCCATCACTCTCAGCCAGCATGGCCAAAGGTGAGGGATTAAGGGAGTTGTAGTTCAACAACGTTACCTGTTTTAGATGGAACCCAGCCTACAATATATCAGTATTTAACAGCAGCACCCTATGAAATAGTGCCTTGTTATACCTGCTGTGTTGTCCTACCAGAGGTCTGTACTGAAAGAGGAATCTGAAGATATCTTCTAAGCAAGCACCCTAACAAACCTAGTTATCATTCCCAAAAATATGACTATGACTAAGTTAAAAACACAGATGGGACAAATGTGTCTCTCAGTAAAGGCAGGACTCATCTACTTCCCACAGAATCATATCACACATTGCTGTCGAAGGGTACTGAGAAAGAATGAATATTTGCTTTCCTAAAACTGGATTTCAGAATGCATTGAAACACCTGGGCTGGGGTGCCAATGGGAATAAATATTGGGGGACGGACGGACGTAAGCCCCACTCTACAGAATTGCTCACAAGACATGGCACACACACACCATTTGAATGGTAATGCCCATCAACTTTGGGGGCCCTAGCCCCCTCAAATATTTTAGAGGTGGCTGAAGGGGCTTCAGACCCTAGGAGTTGGCTCCTATGGCTGGGGTATAGGACAAAGCCACACATACCAGTAAATGCTGACAGCATTATATGAAGAGCCAGCTAAGTTGAGGCACATTTAAGCACCACTGATTTCAACTAGTGATTGTGGCTCTCTTGTTTGAAGTGCAGTTTGACTTTACTGAGGCCCTCTAATGACTCCTGTGCAAGCAATCATGAGAGGGGAGTTTGGGGGGCACTGCCAAGCCTCCTCCTCTCCAGGGGGACCCCTTCATCCCATTTACAGCCCTCCAGGAGTTTGAGGGTAGAAGGCCCTCTTCTTGTGGAGGCCATTTGTGAAAAATAGAACCTTGGTTGTGCAGGGTTCTAAATTACGCAGAGAGGCTCTGTGAATAGAGAATGTTCCCTGATTCAGACTCTTGCCTTCAAACTTGTGGAAGACTATAAATAGGATCAAGGTGATATGATGCAGCTCAGGGGCTGCACACCCACTTCCTGTCACGTGACTGCTTATACGCATTATCTGAACACCCAAATAAAGCTGGAGTGCTCCAACACTGTTGGAAAGAATCAAGCATTGTTGCCCTTAGAAGTCCTTCTGCAGCCCCAAATTATGAGTTAATTTTAGAACTCTTTAAAATATGATTACGTTGTTTGCTTTCCAACACTGCTTGCCATTGTTGATTCAGTTCTGCAGATAAAGTAATTTTATAAACTCAAAATATCATCCAAGATCAGCACTAAGCATTGCAATTAATTCCTTTTAATTTCAGTGGGATTTGAATAACCTCACTGCATGCAGGATAGCAGTCTCTGAGAGTACCCTGAAGAAGAGGAGGTGGTAGATGGGAAGGAACAGATTTGTACAAGCTTTGTGAATTATTATTTTTTTTAATCTCCCTGCAACAACTCCATTGAGTTTGTTGAGAATAGTTACCCGTCATCCAATACCAGATGAATATCCAAATGAACAGTATTCAATGTTCTACAATAATTCAGTTATCAGCAGTGAAGGAGAGGAACATCCAAAACGAAACATATCTGTTACACAGCTAGAATTTCTACATCATGCAGTTTATCGTGGCAGTGGGGGGGGGGGGAATGATACAATTTATCTGAAAACCTATGCACCACTGAAATTTATTCACAACCAGAATTTGACCGAGTATCTATGTTTGTTCTTCTGGATTTGGGAAATGACAGGATGAAAGATGGGGGTGTTCTGAAAACATGCTTGCTCAAGCTGATGCTGAAGATGCTTGTTATTTTCATGACTGATTTGAAATAGGTCAGAGCAAAAGGCCTCTCTGGAATTGTAATTAAGTTGGTGAACAGAGAGAGAGAGAGAGAGAGACAGGCAGAGGCTAAAAGTCTTCCAGTAGTGGCAGTTTCTTACTAAACAGATCATTTTCTTAGACCAGGAGGAAAACTGTATTTGAAAAAGCAGTTTAAAAAAGAACTAATCAAGTAACGTAAAACACTCCACAAATGAAGGTGGCTTATCTTTGCTGAGCATATGGGTGGTAGATAGGATTCACCAAATTCTGCGTACTGAATTTTAAATAAGAACAGTACGGTACATGAAACATTATTTTGTACCCAAACTATCCTATTATGCCAGAAAATAAACAGAAGACATCAGCATATGCTAGTCATAGCTGGATCAAATATCCCCCTTCTTTGTAGGAAAGAAAGAAAATATTTGATTACAAAAGATGTGCATGATGTTAAGCCTATCTAAATCTCACTGATTTCAATGGGAGAGGTACAATAAGCACAATTTGAAAACAGAAAAGCTTTTTAAGCAAGTCTGGTTAAAGTGATAGCCAAAAAGGTTCAGGACAAGGGTCATGGTGGTGGTGAAAGGTATTGAAAAACTTTGGTTCAATTAGGTCTTTTTTTAATGTACTAATATTGCTATAAAAATTTATTACCAAAGACAGTTTGTCTTGCGGAAGAGAATACCAGTGTCTCTGTTTATATATTTACATTCCAACTACTCTGCGGTTCCAGGAGAACAAATAATGCACTTTGGGATGTCATGAAAGAATCCATGTGTGGTGAGAAACAAGCAGAACCTACAATAAAACATTGCAGCTGGCCAGCCATGCTTGTTTTCATTCCACCTCCCCATCCCCAGTATCAGAGAGTGCAGTAGGGCTGCGCTGCTTACCTGACCTCCTTCCAGCTGAGCCATTGCTGCATACTGGGACAGAGGGAGGGAGACAAGGTCAGCGTGGTGCAAATCAAATGCATTGGGAGACCCAAACTGGTACTCCAGCAGGCACATTAGCACCACATCAGTGTGGATAAAAATCAATGGTTTTTTTAAAAAAAAAATAAAAATAAAAATTGGATTTTTAATAAAATTTAAATTGGCTTTTTTGATTTAAATTGGATTTTTTAATCTAAATTGGATTTATTTATTATTATTTTTAAAAAAATGCTTTCGGAGGAAAAATCTTTCTAAACGTAGTTTTCTATTTAAGTTACATTATAGTCCAAATGCTATTCACCAGGAAATTAGGATTTGTTTTAAGTTTTTCATGTGTGCTAAAACTCAGTCTAAGGTTTTGTTTTTTAATTGTTTAACCACATCAGTTAACAAAAATGGATACATATGCTATAACGTTGTTGTTTTAGTTAAATAGTTTTGATATAACTGTAAAAACTACTCTGAAGATTTATTATTTCAAAAATGAAACCTTCATCTGGTTGTAAATATTTAGATGATGCCAGCAAGAATGAGTCTTTCTGTAAAAATTAAATCATGATTTAATTTGATTCGATTTAAATCAAATCCACCCTGCACCACATGGACCTTACTGCTGCCTCGCCTTCCCTTCCCCATCCCAGTATGTGGCAGTGACTCATCAGGGAAGTGGCACGGACCTTCTGCATTATTTGCTACTGTCCTCCTGTTTTCTGCTCATTGATATGACTTTAGTTCCTTGCAGCTACTTGTGTGTGTTCTCCCAGGGAGTTAATACAGTTTCAGGGGTTAGTGAGGATATTTAGATCAGGGGAATAGAGTGGAGAGAAGGGTTCATTCCTCTTCTCCCAGAACACCCGATTTTCAAAACCCTAAAACATCAGGACAACCCCTACCTTGCATCCAGCTGGGACCAAAGTAATGGGATACCAATAGCCATAACTTTGACATGACTTGACTTAACGTGTTGTAATCTGAATGCGTCAACAACCAAAAATAAACTGTCAGGTTATGAAGAAAGAGATAACATATCATGGGATGAAGCAGACATAAATCTCCAAAGATGTCCTTGCTGTAGCCAGTGAGAAAACACCCACAACACAAAGGAGAAATAAATTCTCCCCTCATCCGTCAAGGCTTAGCAACTAGAAGGTTCTGGAAACAGTATTATATCTCATGCTTTCAGCCTGAGGGTGTTATGCTGGAGCAGGATGTTGGGTTTTGAGCGATTCTGGTCTTGCTAACACTGACGGATCGAGAAACAGTAAAGGCTACAGAAGAAGACTTCTAGGTATGAGTGCAAAGAACAAACTGCAGTCAGTCAGGGAACTCCAGGGAACTGTGGAGTTTATCAAGACATTGATGATTACATATATATTCATCCCAAGCAAAGGTGAGGCAAAATGCTTTAATTTCGTGCAAACTACTGGAAAGCATCACTGTGAAAAGCTATTCCAGCAGTGGAACTGCAATGTAGTAAAGGTTACACATTCATTAAAATGGAGAGCACAGACCTTTGTGTACATTCTGTTGAATGTGGGTAGGCTCCTCACAGCGCTGTTAGGATTGGGCTTGGATTGGCAGGCTCTGAGGTAAGAAGTGGAGAAGGAGGAAGAAATGGGGATGAGGGCTGAATGATGGGGACCTGGTTTCAAGGCCGGGGGAATCTCTCCTTTCTGACCTGACTTCAGCTGCTTCAGAAGTGAGAGAAGTCTGCTCTCTTCCATGATGTTCCTGCAGAGAGCCTCTGTGGAGATTAGAGAGCCAGAACAGGAGGCAGCAGTGACTGAAAACAAGAGCTTGAGGGTGCATCTAGTTGTCAAGAAGCAGGCGCTGCCTTTGTAGATAGAAGCAGATTCACCCACCCTAATGGGAGCACATTTGCAACCTTGACGTTTCCACAAAACAAGCAAGTTCTGATAGTGAGCATGCCACTCCAATTCTTTAAGAGCATGGTGGGGAGGGCATTGAAACTCATTGCTCCCAAATGATGACTCCTGAGCCTCTGCTGCTGAGTCTGTGCCATCACCTGTCTGAAGAAAGATCTTTCTTACTTACAAGTGTCTCTGTTTGTGTTTTGGGGGTGGGAGCCAGGACAATTCCTCTTACTCAAGTCCCCTGCTTCCAAAATATCTGTGCGTACATCTGAGTGTACAAGAGGACAAGTGTGTATGAGGGCAGCCCTTCTTAATCTTCACGGAAAGCAAAACTACGTTGGCTTTCTTTAAAATCAGAGGTAGGCAATGTGGTGCTCTCCAGACTGCAAATCTCATGATCTCTGACCATTGGTCTTGCTGGCAGGGCCTGATGGAAGTTGTAGCCTACCAACATCAGAAGGCCATTGCCTTGGCTTCCCCTGTACCTGTTTTTAAAAATCTCTCATTGTGATCCAAAAAGGGCTTATTTTGAGGCTTTCGCTTTTCAAAGGATAATATCAAAATTACAGCAATTAGCCCTCGTGACATTTTCATAAACGTGTTCTAAATTTAGCCATTCATTATGGAAATTGTAGGAGCTTTTATCTTTCACTGCTGATACTCAGAGAAGGAAACTGGAATAAACCGGGATATCTGAAATATGGAATTGCTTTATTAAAAGATGAGCCTGAACATGCATCAAGGGAAGGGTGCTTTTCACAACCTTTGGGACAGAGACGACCACAGCTGACACAGGCCCAGTAAATTTACTTGAAGCAAGAGGAGTAACTAACTTCCCCGCCCTGTGTTTTAATACACTTCTGCATTATGTTGCCACCTGCTGTTCTGGAGGCTGAAAATGCACATTTATTCATATTCCAAAGAAACTCCCATTGTGCGTGCTTGATAGAAGAGGTTGACATTCACTTAGAGAGACTGTTAACACTCAGCAAAGGTCACGACACCCATTAGATTTAATGGGAAAATATTTATTTCCAGTCAATTTAAATCAGTCTACAAAGAAATACAAAAAAAGGTTTGTACAGAAAAAAAGAGCGTATGCAACACAAAGTGAGAATATAAACACAAGGAACTTGTGAAGACAATATCAACGCACCTGCTGTTTCTTCATATAGCTGTTTGATCTTTTTAAAAGAGGGTAAGAAGCTGAAAATACATTAGAATAGGAAATAAATATTCTGCTTTCTTTATTGAAGCTCTCCGCTAATCCAAGGGTAAATTCAGGAATAATTTATCACAATTATACACAAAAAATATTCTGGTGTTTTGGATATTGGACTTAACTCCTAGCAATCTCTGGCTCAAATTAATGCTAGCACTTCAAGGCTAGGATTTGAGCCTAGATCATGTGACATAGGGTGGCATTCCACTAAGTGTTATTCAGAGTAGACCCATTGAAATTAATGAATATGACTAACTTAGGTCCCTTAATTTCAATAAGACTTAGTTGAAAACCACTCATTATAAAGAAAATGGTACATAAAGAAAATGTTGTGTATGCATGCTATAAGTACTCAGTAAATACAACCGGAGGGGCTGAAATTCCAAAGTCAGAATTTATGGCTTTCATTTTAGTTTGAGACTCAATAATATTTATTTAAGCACTATAATAGTCCCATGCCAAATGCGATCATCCCTGGACGTATGTACAGCTGCACATTTCCAGCATGGATATACCAATGTTCCCCTCTTGCTGTGTGCAATAAACAGATCTTTTCTTTATTTTTTATTTGCACAAATACATGTCTTCATCTCAGAGGAATTACAGAGCAGTCTTCTGAATACCTGACCTGAACGTTTTAGAATGTAACACTTTGATAACATGTATCATGATTTTGCATTAGTAGGACAAAAATAAATAAAAATACATCCATGGAAACTTTTAGTCCTCAGAGAGTATGTCAAACAGATGCTTCAGGACCATAATAAAATACCTACAGGCAGCTACTACATCAAAGAGAAAACTCTGATCTACTGACATAGAACAGCTTTAGTCATGATGACACATCAAGTAGATTTACTAAGTCCAAGAAGGTAAGTTAAGCTGATCTCCATGTTCAGCTCAGAGATTTATCAGCTGTGTTGCCTAAATCCTCTCTATCAATTTAGATGCCAGCACTAATTTCTATGGAGGTTGTGCTTTGGTCCTATTTAGCTAACTTAGTTTACTGCTGGTGGGTTACATAAATGTGCTCTTTCATGGGATGAGTTGCGTTTGCTTTACAGTTAGGAGACAGGCGAGATACACCAAGAGTTTGTATTTTGTTAATGGTGTTTTAGCATTTTAAAAAAATCTGTTAATCACTCTCATTCAAAACATTCCAGGGTGATATTCAGCAGTTCAATCAAATGATTCACACGCTGGATAAATAATAAAGTAAAATATAAAACCAGCAAATAAACATGGGGGTTTATCTGACACATTCATCGTTAGAATTGACCCACTGAAATAGTCCATTGACTAACTCAAGCCCATTGATTTCAGTGGGTCTTCTCTGAGTATTAGTTAATTAACAATGATAACAATGATAAGAGGCAGACTGAAAACATAGAAGAGCCAAGTAAGACAGTTCCCACTAAGATATCATTTAAAAATACTGGGATAATTCAAAGCTGCAACCATTCATTTTCTAGGCTGTCTGAGATTTATTGAATTTGTATACCATCTGAAGACCACAGGGCAGTCCACAGCATAAAATTACAAAATGAGAATAAATAATATAAAATAAACAAAAGCCAACCAATAGCCCCCACTCCTACAAACACATTTAAAAGGCCATAGAATGTTTATCAGTCAAAGGCCTGGTTACAGAGAAACATTTTTGCCTGGCGCCTAAAGATATGTAATGAAGGCACCAGGCGAGCGTCCCTGGGGAGAGCATTCCACAAACAGGGAGCCACTGCAAAAAAGGCCTGCTCTTGCGTTGCCACCCTCCAGACCTTCAGTGGAGGAAGCACACAAAGAAGGACTACAAAGAAGATGATTGCAGGGTCCAGGTCGGACACAAGGGCTGGCTGATGGAGGAGGGCATGACACATGGACAAATTGCAGTACCAGTCCACCCCTAATGTCAAATTTACAGCTTTTAAATTGTTAGGAAATACCTGTATAGCAGTACACTTCAAAGCAATGGCTAAAAGAAAGAGTGAAACCAAATACTTAACAATACTAATTAGCTCTTTTAAAAAAATAGCAAGCTGACATGGACTGTGTATAAGCATACACTGAAACAGAAATGAGCATGGGGTGGGTTTTTTGTTCTTATTTGTGCTGACCCTGGCTTCTCTGCACCTTCGCAATTTATTTGTCAAGTGTCCTTGCTGACAACTCAATACTGACTGTGTCGTCAATCTTGTATGCTTCAGAAGAGCTCTCCAGCTTCACTTTCAAAAGCGCTACATGTACATTCAATCAGTGAAATATTATTTAGTTCCCTCATTCTTTAAAACAGGAAAATCAATGTTGCAAACCTGGTGAGAAGGGATTGTCACCTCACAACTGCTCACCTAATCACAGCTGTGTACAATTCGGTTCTGTTACAAACTGGTGGAACAAAATCTCTCTGAAATTTTGGAAAGAATGTGTGTTTCCAGAACAGCTGTACCATTGTGCCTGCGCTCAGAATATGTATAGTTGTAGACATTTATTTATTTAGCAGAATTTGCACACTGCTTAACTCTAAAGACCTCTGTGAAACTTGCATAAAATATAAAATGTACACTAAAATTATCAGTACAAGGCATAAGCTAAAAACAAGTTCAACATTCATATTTATCTGATCCAGCAAACCTTTGATTGTTCTTACAATTATTCCTCACTGCAGATTGAGCACCAGTCTCTTCTATGATATACAAATCTATGCTACTGAAGTAACAATTCACTTTGCACATTTTGATAACCAGAACTACTGCCCCAAATATTGGGAACTGAATGTGCTCAGCATAGCATATTTATTACAAGGGGCTGATTTTGAGGTTCATTTCCAGTTCTCATAACTGGACAACAACTTCAAGAGCCAGTGGTTATTTTATTCATGCTACTTTGCATTTTGTAATCATTTGGTGACTTAAAGCGATGGATTTTATCCTGCACAAGTCACAGAGCAATGAATAGGACTTCTAAAGGGGTATAATCGGCTGTGCCCAACCTCTAGGAAGTAATGGCTTTTCTAACTAAAATATCCCAACCGATTAGTTAAAGACCAAATGCTAAAAGCTCAAACACTGCTGTTTCCACCAGTTTTCCATGACGAAAATACAAAATGTTCCTTCTTTACAATAACTCATTTCCTCCTTGCACAGTCCAATTTGTCCATGCACAGATGGCACACAGCAGCAAATCCTGCAACTTTTCTTTCTCTCTCCGTCAATAAAAAATAGATTCCTTAAGCAACGCTTTCTTATAAGGCTAGGTCATGCTCTTCCGAAGGTCAGCATCAAATTCTTCATTATCCAGTGAGCCGGCTGGAACATTTTCCTTGACGCTCTTCTGTCACACTTATGCAAAATGTCACAACTTGAGGGCTTATTTCTTTGTTTAGAGTATTTTTATACTGCCCTTTACCAGAACTGCTTCTAAGGTGCTTTAGACAATTAAGATATTTGTGTTGGCATAGATATGCATAGGAATGTGATGAGTAACTATCAACTCACATGGTGAAATGAAAACAACACACACACACACACACATACACAGCACCAGAATGAATCTGTGCAACTGCCAAGGTATTAAAAGGGTGGGAAAGTAAAGAGGAGGTTGCCTGGTGCCACAAACATGACCAAGGTTAGCATTAGGTAAGCCTTTCTGGAGAGTTTTCCAGCAACACGGTGCCACAACTGAAAAGGCTCTCTCATTGATAGGCCCCATTCCATGTCAAATAAGCATGGGATGACTTTGCCTGGCAGTGCTGTGGCCCATAGATTGCAGCAAAATACTGGGCAAGGTTTCACCCAGTATCTTCTCTGTGTGATGGACACATGGGGAAAAGCTGCCCCATGAGCCCTTGCTGAAGAGGGGAGGGGAAAGCCTATATAAGGCTGCTTCCCCTGGAGCTCACAGTCATTTTGCTTTGAGAGCTTCCCACTCGCCCACCCTTGGGTTAGAGCCTTCACTGAGCAATTTTGGGTCACGGGTTGACAGGGCTGGAAAGGAATTTCTCTCTCTCAACCTGATTGGCACTTGGTTGGTTTTTCTCTCTCCTTTCCCTCAGTGAAATTGTGGCTTTCCTTTGTTAGGCATAAGAACGATATTTGTATGAGGGTGGAAATGGCATTGGTCAGGATCAACATAGTATAGGGGGGGGGTCCATAAAGGGCCTGAGGGGAGGATTGACCACGGCAAACCCAAGCATGGGTTCAGTATCTGCCTGGTTGGAATCTGCACCCTGGTCCCCCAGTGAAACCTTGTTTGCTTCGAATACACCACAGCAAGGTTCAACACTGGCCAACTCCTGTCATACCGGTTTGGAGCGATCCAAGCCCAGCAGATCTATTCCATCAACATGGGGTTTGTGGAATGATGAACTGACCCTGGGACCCAATGCCATGCCAACCCTTGCCCTGCCTGCTGCTGTCAATAGAGATTTGACCTGCTTTTATCCCATCACCGTTGTACAGTCTGGTTGCTTTGCTGCTCCCATGGGTCACATAATGTGCCTGCCTGGGCAATGCTTACATTGAAAACAACCAATTATTTTTATGCTTAGAAATTCAACACCCAACTTCCATTCTCAAATTGAAGCTCTTCCCTTCTCCAGTCTAATGCTGGACTACAACTCCCATCAGACCAAGCCAAAAGTCATGTTCAGGAATGACGGGAGTTGTAGTACAGAATATTGAGGGGGTCAGATTGGGCAAGTACCGTATCTATACTTGTCATAATACACTAGGCTGTGATTTCATAGCCTGATGCAGGGTTGCGGGTGGCAAATAATGTCTGACACTTTGAATGCAGGATTCATGGATTCAACATAGCACATGAATTTTGCTCAAGCTCACAGGCTTTCAATAGCAATGGCAAGGCAAAGCCAGCCAAACATTTGACAGCATCCATTTCATGCCTTCCCTGAAACGAAGATGGGGGAGTGTGTGGGCAAATTCTGCTACACCCAGTATCATCTTGTCCTTTGCTATCTAAATTGTTTCAATTTGAAATGGTAAGCCGCGCCTTGAGCACTTGCAAATCGAAAGTGTGTTTGCAAGAGCTGAGGGGAGTTTTACTTCAGCAACTTTTGGGAGGACCAAAGCTGGTCTCCAGCTTGCAAAACTGATTACCCTATTTTGGTGTCCACTGCATTGAACTACAAACTTTTTAGATCTAGCCTGATCCACAAAATTTATTTAGATCTCTATGGCCAAGACAGTAAAAGTTTCCTTTGGTATAATCCCTTGATTATTCACCAAATAAGAGACTGCAACTAGTCAAAAAGGTCATTTCAAGATACTTTGATGCTGAATCAAAGAATTAGGTGAAGGTCATGGGGAATGTTGAGAAAAGGGGATGTTTAGAATTATATGTATTTACTTTAGATTTATAAGCTCCCATGTTGCACAAGTAGGCCTTAGTTATATTCACCAGAAGGAGCCCTGTGGGAGGTGAACCACTCTTGGCCCCATGCACAAGAGAGGGAAAACTGAAGCAAGGAAAACAGGAATTGTGTAAATTGAGTACAGAGAGCTGATAGCTATATTGCTTGGGTATAGGCTGGATGCCCTTGCTTAAGGCTAGGCGATATATCAATATATCTCAAACCTCAAAACAGGTTTGAAGTCCATATTGTGATATCGGTTTCATAATTTCTGACCTGGCAATATATTGTGAATCATGAGCGCTATGAAAAAATCACAATCTGGGGGAAAACTGTGAAGCCAGCCAATGCCTCTACATAGCTCCACCCTTATTTCAGACACTGTGATATATTGGCATATTGCGATGTGTAGCTGGTGATATATCACAAAGTTGAAAACCGGATATCATCCAGCCCTATGCTTGATTTTTTGAACTAGTATGTGAGTTCTTCCAAGGCTCAAACTAAACAACCGCAGCCATCAGTGAAACATAGCTATTGGAATGGATCAGATCCAGGATGCCAGGACAGTACTTTATGCACAGAGCATCACAGGGCTAGTGAAACTTTGCCAGCCAGACATCAGACATCAAACACAACTTAGGGGGTGTGATATAAAGCTTCTCCTTGGCTCAGTTGAGGATGGAGAAGTGGGGGAGGACTGGGGAAAACTCATCCAAAGGTCATCCCAAAGGCATTCCAAGCACCACACAGAACCGTACATGAGAAATATTTGACAGCAACCTTCATAAGATGATTGCAACTGGCAAGCAAAACACGAAGGCTGGCTTCTCCCAGTTCCCAAGGACACAATGCTACTGAAGCCTTGGCTGAACAAGCTATTCCATGTGCTGTTGCAGCAAAGTGTACCTACTTGATCAGAGTGCAAATAGTACAAACAACACTAAAATATTGGGGTCTTTTGTTTTCTAGAAACAACATGGCTTTTTTATAACAAAAACCATACTAAAGCAGATGGAAATCACTATAAAGGCCTAATCCTACAAAATTCTAGTTCTTCTGCTAGGAATGGAAAATTCTCAAAACTGATAAGCCTAGAAATAAGTACTTAATTGACGCTTTCTATATCAAACCACGAAATGCAAATTTCATTACATCGTCATTTATATGCCTGTAAATTGATACATTGTCATTTATATGCCTGTAAATTGGTACATTAATATGTTCTGAAAAACCTGCCGAATTACTCCGATTCTTCCAAGTAAGGCTGCAATCCGGGAAATTGGATGCAAGCAGGTTCCCCCGTCAGCTGTAGAAGGCAATGTCCGGACACGCCAGCCATTTCATCGCTGATAATGAGAAGGCCTGGCTGCTCCTGCTGGATTCAATTTGGGATTGGTGGTTTCCATTATGGCTCTCATTAAGTCAGCAAAAGTGTTCAAAGTGCAGTAGCTCATATACAAAACATCTAATTGCACAAACCCTGGTTCCTTTACTTCCAAACAAATCCTCTGCTTTCCTCTCTTAAGATATTTTGTCCTCAAGCCACACACCACATATGCAAGTTTCAAAATAAGTAGGTAGGCTGAAGTGGCCACAGAAGCAACATAGCTCCTGTCTCTTTAAGAATGGTGAGGAACCCAGATATTCCAAAGGTGCAGCTTCTCCCATCTCTGTGCACTGGTGGGGAAACTTTAGCTGTTGAACATCGCTCTGGCTCCAATTTCTTAATAGGACCAAAGCACTGTCCCTTTTGAGAGAAAAGCATTAAAGGCTCAAGTGGTTTATAGATCGTAACTTTGGACAAGTGTTTTCTGTCAAAGTTTTCATATAGTGAAAGTTTATTTATACCACATAATCATACATTCGGTTACTGGCTATTGAATCTCTAGTATTCAGAAGGAGATGACACCTCCCCTCCCCCCAAAATCACAAAGCTTAGGTCATAATTTACACAAAAGCCCATTCTGAAATATTTCTGTTGTATCACTTCCTTTGTTTCTGTTATGTGCTCAGTGCCTAAAGGCAGAAACCAGAAGTTTAGTAAATGGCTATTTCTCTCTTTCCCTATCCATCTAAGCTCTAGGAGCCATATTGATTGTGGTTCTGATCCCTGATAATTACAGTTACACGAATTCTATACAGGTACGCAGCCAAGGATCTAATCTGCTGGGAAGCTCTCCAATACAAGCTTCACTGAAGTGAATGGGAGCGGTGCACAAACGCCACTCACTGAACAGCACTCACATGCCTATAAGCACAGAAACCGAAACAGCAGTGGCATCTGCCATGATGTGGCCTCTTCAAAGCAGAGAGCTGCAAAAGCCATCTAGCAAAGTGTTCCTCCCCAGCACTGGTCCAGGTTTACAGAATGAAGGGCATGTAACCACCACCTATCAGAACGACCTCACCATTTCTTTTGGTTTGAAAGAGTTTCCCCAATTCTTTTAAGATTGGCTAGAGGCAGGACAGCTAGCTGTTGAAAGAGTTAGCCATACAATGCGAATGCAGGCAGGAAGCTAAGAGGACGGCATGAAAGGCGTGTCTGAAAACACCGAGTTCATGGAATCAGATTCCGATTTCGTTCGGGGAGTTTTTAGGATACTTTCCGCAATGATGTTCTCACCAGGAAACATCCTTACTTTCCCATTCTGTCCTGGCTTTGGCTCCTTCACGGGCTCAAGGAACACCACCCTCTTGCCGCTGCTGGCTTTTTTCTCATCAGCTGGAAGGTCCAGGGGAGGATTCGAGGTCAATATGGAGGCATGTGGGTTACTTTGGCTTGGCTGCCTTTTTCTTCTCTTGGACCTGCACCGACAAGGGCATGGCGTCAGGTAGAGGTAAAGGAGGACCAAGATAATGCTGGCTACACAAGCGGCAAGGGTGGTGAAAGCCGTGTTGAAGGTTTCGTGAGAGTGAGACCGGTCCACGGTGAAATTGCTCACATTGATCCTCACCTCGATGGTCTCATTCAACAGTCTTTTCCTGTTTATTGCAATGCAGGAATAAAGTCCAGCATCCTCATACTGGACCTCGTCGATTTCCAGACTCCCATTGAGAAATACTCTGAAGTGTTCAATATCTTTGCTGGGCTCCAAAAACTGATTGTCTGGGCTGATCCAAACAAAGTGGGTGCCTGCATCGCTGATTTTAGTGTCGCAAGGTACGATCAGCCTCTCCCCAAGTTGAGCTTCCTGAATAAAGCCAAACGCATGGAAAGAGCCATTGATTGTGCTTTCCGAGCAATTCAAGTAGTTGTCATGCAATAAGGGCAGTTTATTCATATTGGAGCCTGACCGCAACACACATGTGTACTCAGCCTTGAAATCCTCCACCGAGCTGAAGTGTCTAAGATACCAGAAGTTTAGCATGGAGTAAAGTGTGCAGTCACAGTAAAAGGGGTTCCCATGAAGATAGATCCCACTAAGATGTCTGGCCGGCACTAAGCTCATGTAGTGAATGGGTATCGACTGGATTTGGTTGTAAGAAATGTCTAATAGCACAAGTTCGGAGAGTTTACGTTTCCCAATGTACAAGTCGATCGGGAACTGGGAGAGAGAATTGTAACTCAAATAGAGCTTCTGCAATTTGGGTATCCCTCCAAAAGCAGCAGAATCGACATGGGCAATGTGATTGTTATACAGCAACAAAATCTCCAGAACTCTCAGTTCCTGGAAGACAGGACTGCCAAGCGACCTCAAGCTGTTGGACGACAAGTCGAGGTACTTGATATTTGGAGTCGCAGAAAAGCTTCCTGCGGAGATACTCGTGATGCCATTGTGGCTGACGATGAGGGTGGCCAGTTTATCAAGGAACACTGCCATCCAGTCGTGATCCAAAATCCCAATTCGGTTGTGACTGAGATCCAATCTTTTCGTGTGCTTGAAGAGCGTTGCGGGCACTCGCGAGAGGTTCTTGCCGGTACAGCTCACAATGTCGCTGGCACAAATGCAAGCGGCAGGACACATTGCAGAGGCACTGCGGCAAACACCTACCGCGATGACCAAGAGGCATATCAGTTTCTTGTAGTTCACGTGAAGAGCTGAAATGGTGCGCCAAACCGAAGACATGACTGTGTTTTAGCCGTCTCCCAGTGCTCCTTGCCACACTTTATACATGTAGTTAGCTTTGCGCCAGTCGCTGTTAAGAGAAAGATAAAGAATATTAATCTCTTCAAATCACCCAACGTCTCACAGTGGCATGTTTGTCACCAGAAAGCATTTCAGTGTTGTTCAGGGTGGGAGGGAGACAGGAGTCTGTGTAGCTATCATTTCCTTACATGAGTGAGCTATCTCATAGCTTTCCTGAACCAATTTTAGAGTATGGCGCTAATTTTTATAAATCAAAATAGTTTCTAAACTTGATATCTGCCAGTTTACATTACTCTCCAGTTGGATTGCACATCTCTTTGCAAGGCCTAGCATTACACACCATGTCATTTCGTATTTCTCTTTCAAACTCTATGGGTTTTCTCGAATGCAGAGCTGAACGCACATTTTCTCAAAGCTAAAAGCCTGGTGCCAAACATCTGACTGGGTCAATGTGCGTTTTTTCTTCCAGCCACTGGTGCATGGATGAATCAAAACGACACCTTGAAAAGAAGTAAAACAGGTTACTAGGATAAATATTTTGTAAACAAACAATAGTGTGTACTACCACAGTATTTGATGCAACACATTGCTCTTTCCTGAGATCCTGTTATACCTTTTTTTTCAGGGGATGGCCCCAAATAGACACAGATATGCACTTGATTGAACAGGAATAGTCAAGATGCCAAACATATGAAGGCTTATTCATATGCTCCTGAGAAGAATGTAATCTGTGGGTAGGGATGGAGAGAAATTCAATTCAGTTCACATAGGAAGCTGAATTTATCAGATTTGCACTTTCTGATCCAATATGAGAACAGAAACAGAGCCATACTTTAAAATTCACACTAATCTGAATTTTGCGATGCTGCTTCTCATTTTTTAAAAAATGCACGTATTAGGTGAATGTGTGCATAAAAAACGAATATTTGGCTAAAAATAACCAAGAACATGCCTTAGGAGAAACTGCTTGCAAAATGTGTACATCAATGTGTGCACACAAAAATATATTCATTAGGAGAAAATTTCACTAAAATGCTGAATAATTTTCATGATTAAGATTAAAATGAAAATTCGTAAATGTGGAGAACCAAATTTAAGACTGGGAAAAATGAGAAACGTAAAGAAACGGAATTGACAGATCGTTTCATCCCTACCTGTGGGCATATTTGAATTGGTGTCCTATATGGGTGACCTGGATGAAATCCTGGTATCCGAGCTGGCAATGTCAGCGTCCCAGGAGATCCATTGTTAGAATTGCCCCAATGCCTACCCTGGGCAAGCAAGTTCAAACGATTCTACAGCTACATAAAGCCCAGTTCTTGTGGAAGTGGTTTTTGTAGGTTGAAATATACGATCATATTGCTACCCTCCCTATGTAGTTAGTTTGCACATACAGTGGTACCTCGGGTTACATACGCTTCAGGGTACAGACTCCGCTAACCCAGAAATATTACCTCAGGTTAAGAACTTTGCTTCAGGATGAGAACAGAAATCATACTCCGGAGGCGGCCCTATTAGCTAAAGTGGTGCTTCAGGTTAAGAACAGTTTCAGGTTAAGAACGGACCTCCAGAACGAATTAAGTACTTCACCCAAGGTACCACTGTACTTGGCAGATGTTTTGCTGCTATTGTCTGGTATTGTCTGCTTTATATTCTTTAGCAAAGGATGAGATCGGAATTAAAAACTACCTTTACAAGATTGTTCCCTATTGCTTCAACAAGCAACGATAGCAAAAAGTGAATGATAATGTGAGTTTCCAGTGTAAGAAAAAAATGTGTGTTCTTAGAAGGCTTGGGCTCCCTTAAATATGCCTGCACTGCTAAGTGACTTATTATTATGAAGCACCAACACAGAACAGCCTGGTTATTTCTTCTTCTTCTCCATTGCCTAGCAACTTGCATCATAAGCAAAAGATACCTCCTGATTAGGTAACACTGTTACTCTGCACCTTGTGGAAATTCTGAACCACACAGTATACATTTGCAAATAGCATTCTTTTACTATAACAAACTAACTTCGAGTGCCAAAATCTTGCAGATTCATTTGTGCTGGATCTTTAGGGTTCCAATGATCAATTCCTGCATTATTGGTTTTTTGATTGAAGTTTCAGTCCACTTTTACAACTTAGCCTATATTTGTAGTGCCTAATAAAGGTTTGGTGATCATAAAACATCCATATATAAAATTCTAAAATGTATACAAATGAACAGCCATGTAAAAATATGTAATAACAAGTATTTTAATTGGGGTTTCTTCCCGCTAAATAGTGCCATTCAATACTCTAAGTTTCATTCTGTATTGTGCATCTAGTATGTTTCAGCTGTATTTATAATTCTCATGGGCTTATCCTCAAGATTATCCTGTGATATGGGTCACTACAGTTTCCACATTACAGATGGGTAGCAAAGTTCTTGTTTACCCATCACCACGAGTGGTACTCACTTGATAAAAATACTGACTGTGCCTTTCCCCCTATATTCACTGGCAAAAATGTGTTCACACAGGACTTCCACACCTCTAGAGGTCCTTCCTCACACAACCTCCCCCTTGTCTAATATGAAAGGAAGATATTCGGGTGACGTCTCTGTGCAGTTGAAAACCACTGCAAAAACAAACAAACAGGCACGCTATTGCATTCAAGCAATCAATATCACATCAGTTTAGCCCAAAGACTGCAGTTTCTCAAGAGCTCCTCAGAACCCAAAACAAGATTAAGAACATAATCCTTTCCCTCAAGTAGGACATGAGTGCAATATTCATCTCCTGCCCCAGACTGGTATTTAGGGGCATACAGCCGATGACCGCAGAGAGTTTATGAAAATAAGTCTAAAAAATGGCAGCAGCTGAAGCTCTGGTTTGGAAACTATTCTGTTCATAGTTTGCATGGCTTCCTCGTACCCCACTCACAAAAAGCTATGTTTATAGTAAAAATCCAAGCTTCTCTCTCCATTTCAAGTATATTTGTTCAAATGATATTCTTTTAATGTTCATAACCTTGACACTAGAAGCCACAAGTACTGAAATGCTAGTGTTCTTGTGAATTGCTATTGCAGAATTTGAAATGTTGACTTTGTTAGCAAAATAAATAATCACGAATGTACTTATAATTAAAATGTTCATATCCAATAGAGCTTGGGGACGTTTTAAGAAAGGATCAAAATGCCAGTCTTACATTTGTACATTTTGCCCCAAACACCAAAATTCTGTATTTTCCCCATTTTAAATCTTCTTCAAATGAGAATAATTAAATGTTAACAACAAGTATCTATGTTTCTCCATCTGTTTTGAATTTTCTACATGGGTAATAAAGAAAAATGTGTTTGGTCTAAAGATATGGGTGATTTCTTCTGTGCCCTAATATGAAATAAGTGGGAGAGAAAATAAAAGTTGGCAATTTTAGTTGTTAGACTCACAGAAAACACACTAGATTTTATTGTTTTATCTTTTTGTAAACAGCTTTGAGGTTTTCTATAATCTAGCAGTGTATCAATTTTATGAAATAGGATAGAAAGGTCTTCTGCTAGGATACTCCCCCCTCCCCAATTAAAACCATTCCCCCCCCCCCAATTAAAACCACTCTGAAATACTAATGGAGAGTACATAATACCTTTTGAGGTTGCCAGTAATCCAACTATGAAGCAGGACTTTCAGAACTTGGCATAACACTTCTGTAATTCTGCACCAAGTTAAGTTAATTTCGGCATCACAGAAACTCAACTTATGAACATACGGTAAACATCTCAAGCACCTGTTTAAGATCGTAGGCAAAAGATGGGTCTTCTAACATTCCAACACAGACTAGACAAGGAGTAGCCAATGAGGTGCCCTCTTGATGTTGATGAACTACATCTCCCAGCAGCCCCAGTCAACATGGCCAACAGGAGTTGTAGCCCAATGTGGGGCACCATATTGGCTGCCTCTGCACTTAACTTAGGAAAAAAATGAATCCAAATTAGGACAATGCAGATGCAGGCTCCATTAGTTCTCAGTAAAAACCACCAACATATCAAAGACTTAACAAATTCATTCTGGCCTGAAGTATTGCAGACATGGGTGTGGGGTTTGCGGAATGGAAACAGTGATGAGAATGGAATGCAAAGAATACAGAATGTGTTAATTACATTCAAGCTTAAAGGTGGAAAGATGGGCACTTAAGAGGAATGGGGACAGGAAGGACTGGAACACTCAATCCTTTCTTTTCTCCAGCTCATCAAATCTGATAGTCATTTGGGGATTGGGGGGGGTGGGGGATAGAGAGCATTAATGGAGAAGAAGAGTAAGGATCTGTGCTGAGCCATTATCCCCAGAACAAGTGGAGATCCACCTTCATTTTCCTCCAGTTTATGCAGTTCAAGAGGAACTGAGCTCTTGGAAATTCAGGACTTTGGTTCAAATGAAGGTTTCATGAAATTTTGATTACCAATCAAGCCGGAACAATTCAGTGTGATAGGCTAACTTTGAGCTGCTTCTATGTTTCTGGCTACAACCAAAATAGAAAATTTCCTAGACAACCATTCTGCATGAATCTTAGGTAGGAAGAATTTTTAGATGGGTAGTTAAATTAACCATGCCCTAATCATTTGGATTGTTTATTAGGCACAAATTGACTCCTATCAACAGGCATGGTACTGGTTGCATTAAGAAACATGAAGTGGCAGACATTATAGAATCATAGAATCATAGAGTTGGAAGAGACCACAAGGGCCATCGAGTCCAACCCCCTGCCAAGCAGGAAACACCATGTTTTGAGTGCTACTTTGCTCTGTGTTAGTTTTGCCCAAGTATTCACATTTTTAAGTGCTTAATAAGCAACCTGCATGCCACATCACAGTTTCCAAATGATCTGCTGATCCTTTCTTTTTTCCCCCCAACAGTGGCAGTATACAAGCAACCAATACCAGCCAATGAGTTACCTAGTAATAACAAGGATGTGGATGCCACCAAGACATGCTAACAAACACGGTGGTACATTATTATAAACAAAATCAGCAGCCCAAATGAGGTACTGAGAGTCACAAAGAACATGAAGACTTACAGCAGAAAATTAGGGGCAAGCTCACCCTGCCCACCCATTTAATTGGATGGAGGAAATAGGCTATCGTCTTGTCATGAGTTGCCAGATCTAGAAACTGAAGGTGTCAGGTCCATTTTCTACTGGTCTATGTGGTGACTCACCTAGGACTGCAGGTTATAAGTTCCCATAGGCTGTGATTTGCTCTCAGGCTCCAGTGTGAATCACCCAGCCAAGCAGCCCATTTGCTTCATTTGATCTAGTATGGCATAGAAGCCTCTAAGACAGACTCGGAGGCATTATATGCTGCTTGCTTGCAGGATTTCTTCTTACGCCACAATTCCAGAGACTTGTGTCTCTTAATTTGCAGTCTGTGCCTCTTGCGGTAGCCAACGGTTGCCTCCTCCCAGTTTTCTCTGATGTCCCAATGCAGAAAATGCTGGTGGGGTATTTGTGTGAAAGGTATAATGAGGACAGGTTGGGGAAAGAATTCTTGCAAATGTCCCTCTTTCCATCAGAGACGAGGAGAATTTAAGCAGATGTTCACCCCTTCATAACCCTTCCCTCCAGTTTCTAGAACCACATATCTAAAGACAATAGTGCCCTATGAGTGCTACATTTAATGCTCAGGGTTATGAAGATTTGTTTACATTTAAAAATATTCGATCAGTTGCTTCAAAACTTTGGGATGACCACTGTCACTGATCTTGAAAACTCCTGTTCTCTTAGACCCCAAGAATACAGGGGGCAACATGGGTTTATGACTTTTTATATTTGTTATATCATGTACTTGGCAAGAATGATTCTTTGCTTCTAAATTTTAAACCAAGGAGAAAATACTCTCCACTTTTGAAAAGAACAGCCCTACCGTGTAACCAGATTATAGCATAGTACTGATTACTTATTCAGAAATTACTCTAATGTCCCATCAAATTGCTTCAGGATGGCATAATATCTCCAATCTAATTTTAATGTCACATTAGCACTAAAAAATAGGGTCAGCCAAGAGGCAACCATCAAGTCCAACAGCACCCAGTAAGTTTGCTAACCAAGAGCTTTCTCATATATGATGTTGCCAGAACCTTTGAAGAAACCCAAAAAACCTTCTGAATTGCTTCTGAATGTCATTAACACGAAATGGAAAACGGAAGATTACAAAATCTAATGTAAATATTCATCAGTTATGGGTTCCCCACCAATTCATAATATAAAAGAGGAAATTCAAACACCATTCTTAGTACAGTGGTACCTTGGTTTAAGAACAGCTTAGTTTATGAACAACTTGGATTAAGAACACTGCAAACCCGGAAGTCGGTGTTTTGATTTGTGAACTTTGCCTTGGAAGCAGAACATGTTCCGTTTCCTGCTGAGTGTGTTCCATTTGTAAAGTGAGTCTCCCGCTGCTATGGGAAAGCACGCCTTGGTTTAAAAACACTTTGGTTTAAGAACGGACTTCCGGAACGGATTAAGTTCGTAGATCTAGGTACCACTGTATCACTGATGAAAAAGAAAGGGGATTCTTAACGCAATGTTAAAAACCCATTAAAAGCAGAACAGCCTCCATTATTGGCTAGAATAATGAAGTTACTGCTTCACAAGCTTTTGCCTATTGACCCTTAAGATAAATACTGTTTATGACTATTTACCTATTTGTTTTTATTTGTCAGCTACTTTAAGGATTCTATATACTTAAAAAGTTGGATATTAGCTCTCTAAACACTGTGCTCCATTTCTGATGTTCAGATGGTGAGCACAATTGCAAACACATTCAAAACATTGCTGTGCACACACACGCAACAGAGAGATCAGCAGGGCTGTGTGAATGCCAAGTTTTGTAGCAGTACAAAAAAACTTTAGAAGAGAAATCCTAGAGGGAGGACCCTCACAACAATCCAATGAGTACTGAGTGTGCCCAGGAGTCATGAAATACTGATTAACTGTAGGGGGACAATAATATTTATTTTAAAAAATCAGAAAAGAGGTGGTGGTGGTGGTGGAAAAGAGTGGTTGAATTCCTGAAAAGAACACTCCATATCGCAACATCTTGATACAGCTCCCACTTTGTAAACAAAGAAAACTGAGATACCTACATGTGGGCTGTACCATATGACCAAATGCTTCTCCAGGCAAAAAAACAAGATCAAAAACCCGTACCTAGAGAATTAGATGCTGGTGAACAGGACTGTAATCTAGCATGCTCACTGTCATACAAGCTTTTCTGTTTAGCGGGAGCAACATTCAATTATGTGAGCCCTCATCTGGAATCCGGAATGATGCAGCCCAGAGGAAAAGTGGACAGTACATTTTAAAATGAATCTTCCTGTGAGCCCACACGGCCTGCTCCTTGCTTATTGGCCCATTTCTACCTGGTCTGACAGGATGGGGGCTAGACTGACTCCAGCTGCAAAAGCTGCTGCTGCAAGTGCCAGAAATAATTCATTGAGAGCTCTGGAATACCTGCTCATCTGTCTTATTTTTACCTGGCCTGGCTCCAGCTACAAAAGGCTGCTTATGCTGTTCTGGATGTCAAAAGCCGCTTTTGAAGATGCTTTACTGTGAGTCCTGCTCCCTGCTTGGCTGGCCTACAAAGGCTGCCCCTCAAAGTGTCATCGGATTGCAAGTCCCACAAGAACTGTTCACCTGGCCTATTGTGATCTGGCCTGAAAAGGCGAGACCTTGACTGACTCCAGCTACAAAGGCTGCTTCTGCTATAGAGAGCAGCAGGGTGGGCTATCACTTGTTGCTGATGTCAGGATTTAGTTTTGGAAATGCATTGTTTTTGCTTTTAATCTGAAGTATTTTCTGTTATTTTTGTTGATGGACCTTGGGAATTATCAAAGGACTGTTTAATGTTTATTTATTAACAGATGAAATGTTATCATTGGTTTATCAATTACCTCTTTTTTGCTCTATAAGACTCACTTTTTCCCTCCTAAAAAGTAAGGGGAAATGTGTGTGCTTCTTATGGAGCGAATGCAGGCTGCGCAGCTATCCCAGAGGCCAGAACAGCAAGAAGGATTGCTGCTTTCACTGTGTAGCGATCCCTCTTGCTGTTCTGTCTTCTGAGATTCAGAATATTTTTTTTTCTTGTTTTCCTCCTCCAAAAACTAGGTGCGTCTTGTGGTCTGGTGCGTCTTATAGAGCGAAAAATACGGTATATGGCTATTTTAACTTCATGACCTAGATTTAAGTTACTTTGTTTTCATTGTCCTTGTTACTGCTTTTTTGTTTTGTTCTACTTGACTGTGTCTCAGGGAAAAATAAGAATGAACTCAAATTGATAACATACATTTAAAGCACATGGTCGTCCCCCCCCAAAAAAAATCCTGGGAGCTGTAGTTTAAGGGTGTTTGGAATTGTAGCTCTGTGGGGGAGAATTACAGTTCCTGAGAGTCTTTGGGGGAAGCTAGGTGCTTTAAACACATGGTGTGGATGTGACATAATTTAATTCATGCATTGCTTTTGCATTACAAACAGCAACTTAGCATTTCTAGAGAACTAGTTTGATTTCTTTGCAATTGTAAACATATTATATTTGTTAAAATTTAGGGTCAAGTTCAAGGTGCAACCCTTTTGCATTCCTGACATTTAGGGTTAAAACTGTTCAACAGAGAGAAACAAAGAATTTTCGAGCTGTAGGTAGGATGGTGTTTTGGGGGGTAATTGCATATGGTGTTTACCCATTGGCCAATAAATGGAAATATAAGATATTGCTTGGGATATTTGAGGAATTCATTTGATAAGCATTTTAAAGTGAAACTAAGCTGACTGACACTTCATAAAGTAATATGTGGATCCTTCAGATCTCACTTCTTCTATTCTTGCACTATAGTTCTTTGTGGGGAAAAAATAGTACTACCAAAATGTTTATGAAAATTATCTCATATACGATGGCTGGAAAAATAATGCTTCTCTGAGTGAGATCTTACAAGAAGCCATACCTGTCACTGTAGACAGTACTAGGCTAAACAGCCACTGCCATTCCCATACATGGAAACCTATGGTTTCCAGCAGTTTTCCTTAGGTGAAAGCAAAAATACACATAAAAAGCACAGTGAAAATTTAAAGCATAATTTGGGAATGAGGAAAAGATGAAATGTCACGGAGGAAGATACGAAATGTAATTATTGCAATAGGTTGACTAAAATATATTTTTGGACTGAATTATTTTCCAGAAATTCACCTCTGCAGTCACAATGACATTATTATTGGGAAGGGGGCAAAAAAACTCACCAGGATGTTTAGAATGCACTAATCCTTGTCAGAAGAATCAGCATGCTATTTCTCGAACACTGCATTAGTGAACGACTGAATCCTGGAACAGGGCTTTGTAGGGAAGTGATTAAGGATACTACTATGAATTTATGTCAAAGCCAGATAGAGGAGCAGATTCAAGTCTGTTCAACTAAAATGTCATGAAAGGCCAGGCAGATCTCTTTTACAAATTCCTTGACTGCAGTATGTTAACTCCGCAAGGGCATGCTGCTGGTTTCATCCAACAGGGATGTTCAGGCACCAGAAAACCCTAGCTTAATATTCAGATGTAGGGATCATTACTGGTGATTACACGAAAAAGGACAAAAGGTCAGCAACTCATAATGCTATCTTGTCATCCCTTTCAACCACATGGCTAGCTCCAGCAAGCCAACAAACATTTTATAAACATAGAATCCAAGAGGTATGAAATGCCAGGATCACTTCTGATCCTAAACCACTAAGGTTGAGGTTGATTGCACCAAATTTAATACAATTTATGTCATCAAACAAATAAAAATGGCCTGCACATATTTTAAACATCATATTTTACAACATATTTTAAACTGAGCCATATTTTAAACTGCAACATATTTTAAACTGAGTCCAAAGTATCTCAAATGCCTGCCATTCATCCCCATTAATAATAATAATAATAGTAAGATACACAGAAAGCTAAAACTCACTGTTTCTAATCTCTGTTATAACAATTGGGCAAGTTTGCATAAAAGAAGAGAAACCAAAGCTATCTTCCACATTTCCTTAAATATTCGTAATCTACAAAGCACTGATACACTGCTTAATTCACTGGTTCAAATAGTTACAGATAGCATTCATAGTCAGGTACTGAGGGGGGTAAGAGGCAGAGAGATGTGATGCTAACATAGGGAAATGATTTAGCATAGTTTACATGCCAACAGTGACTAGTTTTCAGTACACCAAGCACTCATGTTTGCAATAGGTGAAACACACAGCTTGTCCGCTCTCATTTACTGTGATACTTCCAAAGACTGCCTGAGTCATAGCTGTATTAAGTAAAGCAATAACATTTTGTGCCACCACCTTGAAGACCAACAAGATAAACACCCCAAGATATTTGAAAGGAAAGGAGCAGAAAAATAATGAAGAATGAAACTGTGGGTGAGTTGTTCCCGTGACTGAGAAACTGGTCTGTTGCCTACCCTAGATTCCCCCAAAGGAGAAGGTTTGAAGTTTGAGGATTCTTCTGCATTCAGGAATTGCATGTCAGCAATTGCATCCAGTTTGACAGCTGCAGGCATTCATGGATTGGGAAAGCCTTGCCACAGTAGTTCATGTGCTGGTTTAACTTGATTACTTCCAAGACTGCATTGCTGCAATGCGCTCCATGTGGGTCTTCCCTCATGCTTGATCCAGAAGCTACAGTTAGTGAAGAATGCTGCAGAACAATTGCTGACAGGAGTGAGGTCTTGTCAACGTACAACACCTGTGCTCGGAGATTTGCATTGGTTGCTGATTTGCTACCGGGTCAACCTGGGACCAGTTTGTATTGCTAAACTTTCAAGCAGCCCCTGGATTCTTAGGAATCAAACTTTGGGTTGATTCTTACAAATCAAGCTCTGAAAAATAAGTTCTGGATTTCAAATGTGAAAAACACCTATCTAGGGCACAGACTACTTCACTGGTTTATTATATAAGGTATTCTTTTAAGAAGCACAAAAAACACCTCCACTCTTTAACCAAGAGTACTGCTATAGTTTTACTCTAGTTCCTATGTTGCATTATCCTCTGAGTTATAAGAACAAAACCAAAAACACAGACTGATCCTTCACAGCCAATCATAAACAACTCTGCTAATGAGTGTTCAGGAGAGAATCTCAGGAGAAAACCCCCTGTATGGTTTTATCTACATACAGAGACTGTGAAATGCAGGTTTTGTGTTTCAAAACACAAGGAGCTGAAGCTTCTGCGCTCTGTATAAGGTTTCTGTCTCTATTGGACACATAGAAAAATAGAGATTATCCTCCATTCATCCTTTTCAAGCTGTGTGGCCATTCCTATTCCAAAATCCTCTTCACAGATGGAAACAATACTTTAGGGAAGGGGCTTTCCAGTTTTTGGCACTATTTAAAGCCTGTTAGTACTGTAATGACATTTTCAGAGAAAAACTCATATTCTGGAGAAAGCCCAGAGTTCTTACACGGGTTCTATTTCCCCAGGCCTACTTTTCCTCCTTCAGACAATAATCTCAATATTGCTGGGTTGATTAGAAGATTTCTTTTGGGGGATTTATTCCGCAATCCTACTTTCTTGAGTCACAGCAGCTGCAACTAAATCCACAATGCTGACAAACCTCCAAATTGTGACGGCATTGAAATCCCATAATGTTAAAAGTCAGCCCATGCACTGCACCCCAGCCTTCTCCAGTCTGGAGCTCTGCAGATGTTATGGGACTCCAGCACCCATCTGCCCCAGCCAGCTTGGTCAATGTGGAGTTTATTTATTAAGGTGTTTTTTTTATATCACCCATTCCCCACAACAGTCACAAACAACAAAATATGATATAGAATACAATTATTAAAGCCAAATTCAAATAAAATGCTTAGGGTTGTCTCTGATGTTAGACATACTCAGAGTAGACTCATTGAAATCAATTGACATTACTCACTTGGGTCCATTAATTCAAATGGATCTACTCTGAGTCAAAACAAGTTGGATACAACTCATTCATAACTATTATAATAGCAGCTTCATTTGCTTCACAGCAAATATGTTGTGGAGGCAAGATGCACTTCAGTGGGGAGATCACCACAATGGAGCCCCACCAAAATGACTCTTACATGGGTCGCTACACTGATCACATCATTCAGAGCAGGGAACACAAAGAGAACCTTACCTACTGATCATAACAAACAGGCACATAGATAGTTCAAAATATCTGGAGGGTGCCAGACTGAGGAACACCAGCCTACATCATTGCAATTATTCAGCTTAAAGAGGGAGAAGACAGGTAGGCAAGTTCCCAAATGGTTTTATGGCCACCCTATTCCTTCAATGCCCAAGTCTAGAACCCCTGAGTCTAGATTCATGTATTGAAAAGGTTGTATGTGGCTAGAGTAGTGTCCCTCCATCACCACTTCTGTGTGGTACTGCTGTACCAGTTACATTGCTCTATGTCATGTACTTTGGAAAATAACAGCCATGGACTTCCGGCTGGTTGCTCGATTAATGGCAGACTGGAGCTCTTTCAGCTGAAAGAGCCCTCGTGCTTTGAAGATTGGGGTGACCGCAAGAGCATCGCGGAACCCCACTAAAAACCTCAGACTGAGCATTCTGAGGACCTGGTCTTCTGGCAGATACCCTTAGCGACTCCCATGCTCCCCGGTAAGCTCTAGTAAGAGCCCCGGGAGCGAGCGGGGTTGGAGATGTGGGTACTGTGGAATCGACTCGCTTTCTTCATTGTGCTCCAAAGCTCCAAAGCCCAGCACAAAGCTCCAAAGTCTTGTAATGGCAATGGTGCCCACCTGAGAGGTGTCAGAAATGAGTTCTGGTGAGTTCCGGCTGGAAAAAAGCCCTGGGTATGACTGGGGGGGGGGAGGCAACCCACACAGAGGTACAGTTGACTCGCAGGCCTCATTTGGGATCTACTCAACATGGGATGTGCAAAACATCTCTGAGGCCACACATCTTGAGACAAGGGAAATACAGATAGCAACGATTCATGATTGCTGGCTGTTGCTTGGTTGGTTGGTTGGTTGGTTGTGTCCTGAAGAAACACCCTGCATGCTTCAAGCCAGCTGCCCAAGTCTGCCATCACTGGTAGTCCCCCTGGTGTCTACATATGGAGAGACACTTGTGGCTGAAGACAACATAGTCGTTTAGAAAAGCAGCTGTTCAATAGCAGGAATCACATTGGAATTATTTCTGTCACTTATGTTCTGCTTCAAATACCCAGGGCTCCCCCCACCCCCGAAAGAAAGAATACATCAGAAACGTAGGACAGGACAGCTGTGATAAAGCTATTCTATTTAACTTCCACTTGAAATTGTTGCTAAGCTATTTCTGCAGCTGAACTTTAAAAGAGAAGCATATGGTTAGCTCGTGGATGGGGACGCTATGGCCCTCCAGATGTCAGTGAACTCTCACAGCCACCAGAGCCACTGATCAGGGATGACTGATCAGCACTACAGCTTCTCCACCGCCAAGATAAATGAAGTTCAAAAGAGAGGTTTCCAACAGCTTAAGGCAAGCATAGCTGGTGCCACACCCTTCAGATGCACTACAACCCCCATGCTCCCTGTCCATTGGCTATGCTGGCTAGAGCTGATGGACCATCTAGAGCAGCCTTTCTCAACCTGTGGGTCCCCAGAGCTCAGGGATGATGGGAGTTGTAGTCCAACAACATCTGGGTACCCACAGGTTGAGAACCGCTGATCTAGAGTCAAACATCTAGAAGGCACCGTGCTGACTCCCCATAGCTGCCTTGGGCAGTCAGCCAGAAAAGTTTCATATAATTTTAAGATAACAATAAGGCAAAAACAGTGATGCATTTCTTACGAAAATATTCTCTTTGCCTTTGCAAGTTCTTGTAGAAAAATAAAACAGAAAGATTTCCATCTGATTCTTTAACAGCCAGGCATTCCAAATCAGGCTCCTGGTTTTGAACCGAGTCCAACTTTGTAGTAATGTTAATGGATATGAGTAATAATTACATACAGTATCTTCCTCTTTGTAAGTCACTTTGAGATAGCTGTTTTTGCTGAAAAGTGACCAATATGTTTATTAAATAAACACAAAAATAAAGACAGATATGAATAAAAAGGGCATTTTAGACAGCATAAGTATTTTATGATAAAAAGCAGAAAGGCAAATGAATTAAACTACCAGAAGGTATGGATGGGTTGGAGACTTCCCTACCAATGGACATGATTTTACAAATCCGTGGGAAGTAAGAGAAAAGTTAAAGAAACTATGGATCCAATGCTTTTAACAAAAGGAAACCATCCTTCTCTTTTAATTACCGTATTTTTCGCTCCATAAGACGCACCAGACCACAAGACGCACCTAATTTTTGGAGGAGGAAAACAAGAAAAAAAATTTTCTGAATCTCAGAAGCCAGAACAGCAAGAGAGATCACTGCGCAGTGAAAGCAGCAATCCCTCTTCTGTTCTGGCTTCTGGGATAGCTGCACAGCCTGCAGTCACTCCATAAGACGCACACACATTTCCCCTTACTTTTTAGGAGGGAAAAAGTGAGTCTTATAGAGCAAAAAATACGGTATGTCTAATGTGGTTTTTTAAAAAGGAAAGAGAAGAAGAATTACCCCCCTATACAGGCCTCACCAGAAATGCTATTTCCTCTTTGGGACATCTTCCAAAAAATAATGTAACCAATTTAGAATTTAACCAGATGCCAGCAACAACGATAAGCAAATCTTTGGGATACATTATCAAGCTTGAGAATTACCCAGCCAAAGTTTGATATTAATTCATTGATTTCCACAGGAGTACTAAGCACTTGCTGAAATCTCTCTCCCTTAAACTGCTTAACTGGTTGGATTACGAGGTTTCTTATTCTCTGTTCTCCCATCCTATGCCTACAGAATCTCTTAATCATGCTTTGCTAAGGAATACATTATTTGAAATTACACGCAATGTATTTGTTTATTGTGCATTATTTTGAACTTGGTATTTTGCTTGATTTGAAGTATTTAGCAAAAAGAATGGTTTGAAGAGATTTTATATGCATATGTCTCCGTGCTGATCAGGACGAATATTAAGGTTCTAATGGAGCTTTGTATATTCAGTTATGAGAATAATATAGGATACCAAGCATGGTTCAGCATGTTACGTGGGGGGGGGGGGATAACCTCCCTAGTTTTTAAATTGTGACAGTCCACTGCATTTGATATAGTGACTGATTTGATCATCCCTGCCTGATGAAAAAATAAACCCAAGTGGCTGATATCCAGTCACATAGAAAAATTATGCTAAACCACAAGAATCTGAACTATGTTTTGATTCCCGCATAGGAATCTTAATATCTATTTAATGCAGTGTTTGTCAAGCAATTACAAGTTGATTAATCACATGGATTTTAATCAATTAATCAACTGCATTTAAATACAGAGCCTTTATGAGGAAAGTTCCTTCTACTTGCTCCCCTGCATATAACAACTGGATAAAAGAAAAGCTACCACCCCTTGTTTGAAGGGAATATTGTCTTTCATATGCTATTTCCCATTATACTTGAACCAGGGTACAAAATGTTCCCTTCAGGATTCCAGTTGATCTAGGTCTAAGCAAAGATAGTGACATTGATTTCAACTGACTCAATTGCTTGTTGTTCTTATTGCTAGAAGAAAAGCCGTAATGTTTTCATTCCAAGGCACAATATGTCTGATAGCTTTGGATAAAAATGGGAAGATAGTTATCTGATTATTCTCCCTTAACCTTGGCACAAGGAAGCAGAGGGTCCATCTGTACAACCTGCCCAGTCATTTGCTCTTCCATATCAGCTGAGGGACAAATTTTAATCTTTAAACTATAATTTTAATTTTTAAACTATAGGCTGCAGTTTGAGCATGCTTATGTGAAAGGATGGTCCATGGGCAATCATTGGGACCTACTTCTAAGGAAAGGTGTCTACTTGGGACTGTGGAGTTAACTGAAATCTACCAAGCAAATTCCAAAAAACCTTGCAACCATATTTTACTTTGAAGCAATTACTTTGTATCATCTCACAAATAAAAAGCAATGAAAGGTTGTATCCAATGCATACTCAGAAGCAGACCTCAGAAGACCTACTGAATTCAATGGATTTAACATTAGCCACTCCCTTGCTTTCTGTGTGTATGCTCAAATCAAACAAAATTCAGATACCCTTTGATTGTACAGAAGAGACTTTGCAGAAGTTTGCATTGCATCTATGTTATTGGCATCTCTACTAATTGCTTTTATGTGAATGATAAGGGAGAGGGACAGATGTAAACACTCATAATTGCAACCCCACCAGTTTTATACCAACATATATATCCCCCAGTTTTCCTGCTTATAATGGACTCCTGTTTACATAAATAAAAAGGGACTTTATATACAACAAAGGTTCATTTTTGGCACTTGTAATTATTACTTTCTTGCACATTTTGCCTGGGGCCTACAGGATCATTCCGTTACAACCTTCATACTGCTCACTGTTACCTAAAGTTAATCTCCCCTGTCCCAGCCACCATCTGACTCACCTCCTTCTTTACAGAGTCTGATTATTAAGCCACCTCCATGCAATTTCGACATCCCACCTTCTCCCAACATATTACTGTAGGGAATGCATCTCTTCCCAATTACCGCTACCTAGCCAGGTTTGCAGCTCCCTACTGAGATTTGCCTCCACCTGCAATTCGTTTCCCTTTTCTGTCTTGGCGCCTGAAAATGTGCTGCTCTTAAAGGCCCACGGAAATGCAGCCCGGCACCCCCCATCATTTTCCTCGGGGCAAGTAGGGATCTGCCGTTTGCCGTATCAACTCCCTTTGAACTGGAATGCACCTCCGCTTCCTCTCCTCAGCATTTTGCCCTTTCCTTTTCAACCCCGCATCCTACTATTTCTATCCCTTGCCCTAACTTGTTTCCTGCTTGGCAGGGGGTTGGACTCGATGGCCCTTGTGGTCTCTTCCAACTCTATGATTCTAACTTCATTTTTAGAAATCTGGTGCCAGAGGCTTTCCTTGTCGCCACAGTTGAACATCAAAGTTTCAACAGCAAAGCTGTTGTGGCGCCTCGACGTTCTAACACATGGCCATTATTTTCTGGGACGTTGTCACGTCTGGGGGACGCTGAATAAATCTCAAAATAATCGACACCCCACCAAATATATCTCCAGAGTTTGCCGACGCGTCGCTTCTCCGTCGCTCTCCAGTCATTTCATTCCACTCCCCTCGGAATCCGATTCCATTCATAATTTCGCACGTTAGGAAGCCTACCCTAGCGCGACGGAATCGCGTGCATAATCCTTAGGGCACGTGTGTATTTAAAGGGTGAACGAGACTCCGAAAACTCCCTGCCCTCCCGGGTCAAAGCACCCTGCGCAGGGTTACGTCTGGACTAGGAAAGCGCAGCACGAAGGACCCTCCAAAGGAACACCCTCACCTCGGCCAAGCTTACCTCTGATCCTGAAGGTGCGGGAGCCAGTGCTTCATGGCAAAGAGATGCGGAGATCCGGCGTGGGACCAGGGGCCTGGGCTTTCGTGCTGCGCCTCCGCCCGCCGTGCATGCTCCTTTGCCCGGAGTGCGCTGGAAGTTTTCGAGATCGGCGGAAGGGAGCGAGCTGGCGGGAGGGCGAGCGGCAGCGGCGCCAGGCAAGCAAGCAAGCGAGCGCTCCAAGCGCGCACAAGGCATCCCCTGCGCACCCGCTCCGTCTCCGCCGCCCACCTCTCCGAAGCGGATTGGCTCCCTGGAGTCGGGAGCCTCGCGATTGGCCGAGTCAGCCGGGCTCGAACCAGTTCGGACGGCCCTGGCGACGGAGCGCGCTGGTGAAGCTGCCGAAGAGCTCGCAGCGGCAGGAGCGTTTCGATTCTCGCTCCCGGGTTGGCTTGCCAAGGGCCAAATCCTTAGCGGCAGCGCAATGCCAGGGCGAACTCCAGGCGCAGAATGGTCCGCCCCCGCTGGAGATGGATGGGGCGGCGCCGTCGGTGGTGGAGCGTGTGGAGCCTTCCGCACGTGGAGAGGTCTCCCAAGGGAGATTTGGGTTGGAAAAGACCCGGGAGGAAACTGAGCAGCGGGTGGGGAAATATTGCATGATGATGATGATGATGATGATGATTTATTACTTATACCCAGCCCATCTGGCCACGCCTGCCCAGCCACCCTGGGCGGCTCCCAAAAGAATATTTAAAACACGATAAAACATCAAAAATTAAAAACTTCCCTAAACAGGGCTGCCTTCAGATGTCTTCTAAAAGCCAGATAGTTGTTTATTTCCTTGACATCTGATACATGAGAAGCAGCCAGCTAGCCAGACCGTCAAATAATAAGAACACAACAATTTCTCTTCCTTTGCCCTCGCCAGCAGATGAAAGAGGGATGTATTTAAAGGGTGACCAGCGACCTTCTCTGAGCTTTGCTTCTCTTGGGGGAGCAGGGAAGGTGTTATAGGAGTCAACTCCTAGGGACTGAGGTCCCTTCGCCCCCCCCAAATATTTCAGAGGGCCATCCCCCCAAAAGTTGATGGGCATTGCCATTCAAACGGTGTGTGTTCACCATGTCTTGCGATCCATTATGCCTATGAATGGTCTGCGACTGCAATAAACATTCATTCATACAATTCTATGAACACCAAGAGGACGATTATCAGTGATGGATTTAGGGCAGTGCAGATGGGTTCCCCATCATAAGACACCAAACTGAGAAGGTGCTTTTGTAATAATGTGAAGTTTCAGGGAGCCTATTGAAAAGATCCATTAAAAGGCAGCTACGCCAAAAGGAATGACTGTGAAAATATTACCAAAGTCTGCTCCTGATCTTATCCTTGTCCATGTTCTTGGCTGGAAGGGGTTTGGGTGGTGTGTTGGTGCCTTTCTTCCAGCCTTCATTTGCAGAGAGGAGCACCACTGTTGGTGAGGGTTCTGCTATGGAGGAAGCTCCCACTGTGTACGTATGGATGGAAAGCTAAAGGCAACAGCAGGCAGGGAGTCCCAGAATGGGTTGTTGACAGAGTTGACCACCAGAAGTTTTGAATCCAGCAAGAGGCTCAGTCCCATCAGCTACATCAGTCTGGAGCTATGTGTGTGTGTGATTCGCTCTCCATCCTAGCAAGCAAGTCCCCCTGGTCTCAGTTGTGGTGGCAGATCATCTTCTCTGCTTCTCCCATGCTCTTTAGGATTGAGTAAATTTCCAAAGGACTAGGCTACAACTGCCCAAAAAAGCAGATATCCATTATATGATCATTTCAAGACCTTTGATGAAGCAAGAGGTTATTTATTACTCTCTTACTCTTTAAGGTACTCCAGAGTTCTCCCTGTTAATGCAAATTAACACCTGTTTTGGAATGAAAGCTGTAGTCCAATAGAGTGTTATCTTAAGCCCCATTGAACTCCACAGGGTTTGCTTTTGTGTAGGCCTGCATAGGATTGTGCTGTTGCGTTCCTAAGCAGCATGGATATAATAGACATTAATCAGATGACGTACCTATTATTAGAATTCATGAGGCTCAACATGTACATTGAATTTGCACATTGTATATGTAGGACCTGTGATTTTACTTTGTTTTCTACATGGAAAGTTCTGCAGAAATGAGGGTAAAATGATTAACATTTTAAATAATAAGCTTCACACATTTAATGCATGGATCTTACTGTAAGAGACTGTGATGTTCTCAAGCAAGGGGCACGGAGCTCAGAGGGCACTGCTTCCATAGGTATAAGAGGGGAGAGGTTTTCTAAAACAAGATCCAGCAGATTTATCACCCAGCCTTTGTCCCAATGGAGCTCAGCATACTGCGGGCTTGTTTCGATTTTTGTGATGGGTTTTCATCAAACAATAGACGATTGCAACCATGAGCCGATCGTGATGTTCCCAAAGGCTGTGACTGTTCTGAAAGAACAAGGTACAAGCCCTTAAAGTCAAGGCCAGATGGCAAGCCTTCTGATGGTGTTCATGCAAGAGTCTTCCTAGAGGGCAGAAGCAAAGCCGGAGAGGATTTCCTTCTAGCTAAGCAGAGAACTTCAGCACTGCTGCTGCATTTTACTAACCATCTGTCTTGTGGGCTGTTTGTCTTCCCGGGCTGATTTTGTTGCTGCTATTCCCACCACTCTTCCACTCAGGCTTCGCCTCCTGCACTGAAAGGGGCTTCCCTGTGTTCCTGGGAATTAAATGAAGCAGCAATGCTTCTTGATTTTCTCAGGCGCTTTCCCTAGTGAGCTCATCAGAAACAGAAATACAGGCACTTGCTGCTGTATGAAAAATCTGCGTTTCCTAAAGCTCACCATCGTGCCGCACGGCCCTGATGGTCCATGAAAGCCCCTTGATCGTGACTTTAAGCAGAGCATTATATGTGGAACGGTTATATGTGGAAATGTCCTGATGCACTTCGCTGTTATGTTAAGGCAGAGCTTATCGCTTGGGAGACTTGTGCCTTCTCCAGTCACCTTGCAAGAGCTAGGACCCTGCTGGTGTGCTGCCCACCTGGCTGCCTCTTGCTGGGACCAGAATGGGGCAGGGAAAGTGCAGAGACATCATGGCTCGCTGCTGTCAACCTGGTGTTCCCCCAACATTGCCACCACCCTGCCCTGTCCTTGCTGTCCGTCAGGAAGGTGCAATAGTGGTGGCACCCCACCTGCGTTCTGACTGGTTGTTGTTAGATTTTACTACAAGGTCTAAATGCTGATCTACTTGAAATATGGATTTGCTCAGTTTTGCAGGAATTCCTATTGGGTGAAATCACAAATAGATGAGCTCACATTTCCTAGATGAACTCACTACTATGAAAGGAGGCTTTCAGCTACCCCAGCAGTTGGATCCTTACCCTGGAGTGCATGGAGCATGGGCAATTTCTGGTTTTGCAAGACCTGGTCTTCTTGTCTTATTAGATCAGGAGGTCTGACTTTTCTACTGACTGCAGCTGCAGAGCCCAAATAGAATTACAGGAGCCTATTTGCTGCCATCTTCTGGGGTGACCCATAATACTCTCAATGTTTTCCATGTTGGCAGAGCAAGCAAGGAACGCTAACTAACAGACGGCGTCATTGGATTAATCATGAGTAAGGCAAAAGGACACAGACTCTCATTAGAACATATCAGTCTTGGGAGGAAGTGGGAAGTTTTGAACTTGGGGATATCATTGGGGTTTTTCATCTGTGCTGCTATTTGTGCTGTTTGTTAATTTGGAAAAGAATAAAAAATTCTGATGTTTGTATTCAGGTGGGGGGCAGGTTAACTACACAGATACCCAATTTGGTTATCCAGGTTTTCCTGGGTGGGAGGCTCAAACCAGAACCAAATAGGAAAAAATGGAAAATCACCTCTAGACACTAAACATGGCTCTGCATTCTGAGGCCGTGGCTGCAAATGTATTAAGGTAATTTATAAAGAGATCATCACGACTGCATCTGCTAAGCCTTGCAGCAATCTTTTCCTCTGCCCAAGCAATGGGTGGGTGGGAACTCTGATGTATTTGTTGATTTTGGTGCCTTCAAAGGAAGTTATGAGTATATTGTTTTACTGGTCTAACAGCCTAGATACCTTCTTCACTGTTGGCGGGATCCTCTATGCCATTTTTGGTTCCCCTGCAATAGAAATCGACTCATCATAGTTGGAAGAAAGGATCCGTTAGCTTTTGGGGGTAGGTTTGCAAATAGAAAGTTCCTGGAAGGAGTCCCCTTATCATGGACTTGGTCCTTGTCAATTAATTGGAAGCATTCTGCCATAGTCAGCAGCTCATTATCTCTAGCAGTTAGTGGCAACACCTGCTGAAAAAGCAGCCCCATCTTCAAGAAGGAAGAAATTACTCTTCTTTATTTTCTTCTACTGAAAATGGCTGAAGCCAAGGAATTAAGCCTCTAAACACAACTTGCAATGGGGAAGGACACATATCGCAATGAAGGCTGCAATCGCAGTTGCACTTGCCTGGGAATAAATCCCAGTGAACTCAATGTGACTGATTTGGGACTAAACATAGGATTGAATTGTCAGATGTTTACTGTGAGGCTCAGGGTGATGAAGGCTCACCTCTCACACTTGGAAAACCATCATGTAGCCTATTCCTGCCCAACATTTGGTGACCACCCTTTTCATCTACATCTTATCAGTTATCCATTTCAACAGAGGACAGATCTGTTCATTTAATTGTTGTACTTTGTCTGTCACACGTATATGGACAGATGGACTGTTCTCATTGGTAAGGCTTCTGTGATCAGTTGGTTAAGCTGATTAATTGACCAAAACACAGGATTGAATTTAAAGGTGCTGCCAATTAATTTGGTGCCCCGATTTGAAAACTGCAAATGCCGTTCCTTAAAGGAGGCATTCCGTTCTGTGTGAAGAGAAAATGGAGACACCTCTTTCATAGTGTGTGTGCCTCATTTAGAAACAAAGAAGCAATGCTTCTTTCTTTAATGCTTATGTAAATTTATGCAGATTTAATTAATTGCTTAAGGGAATACAACCCGTATGATTAACACACACACACAAAGTATAATGTGGTAGGTGTACTTATTTAGGGATAGCCTAACTTCTGTTGTCTATCCTCTGGTAACCTTTAGGCCAGATTACTGCAACACATTATACACGGGGCTGCCTTTGAAGGCAGTTCAGAAACTGCAGCTGGTATAGAAGTCAGCAGCCAGATTCATGACTGGGGCAAGATAGTCTGAACATGTAACACCTACCCAGTCTTGACTGTACTGGCCACCAATTAGTTTCTCGGCTCAAGCCAAGGTGCTGGTTTTGACTTATAAAGCCTTATGCAGCTCAGAAGCCCATGATCTCGAGGACTGCATCTCCTCACATGAACCAATCGGGACACTGCGTGCCATTTCTGAGGTTGCCTTTCAGTGGTGGCTCCTCATTGGTGGGATGCTGTCCCTAGGGAAGCACGCCGGGTGCCCATTCTCTGTTTTTAGGTACCAGGCAAAAACATACTTAGTTATCCATGCTTATGGTTTTTAGCTATGTCACTGGCTTTTGTCATGTTCATCCTTTGTGATAGTTTAGCCCAAACACTGAGATCCAGCTCCAAGGGCCTTCTGGCAGTTCTCTCACTGTGAGAAGCAAAGTTACAGGGAATCAGGCAGAGGGCCTTTTCAGTAGTGGCACCCACCCTGTGGAACGCCCTCCCTTCAGACGTCAAAGAGATGTGTACAGTGGTACCTCGGGTTACAAACGCTTCAGGTTACAGATGCTTCAGGTTACAGACTCCATTAACCCAGAAAAAGTACCTCAGGTTAAGAACTTTGCTTCAGGATGAGAACAGAAATCGTGCACTGGCGGCATGGCGGCAGTGGGAGCCCGATTAGCTAAAGTGGTACCTCAGGTTAAGAACAGTTTCAGGTTAAGAATGGACCTCCAGAATGAATTAAGTTCTTAACCCGAGGTACCACTGTACAACCTTTAGAAGACATCTGAAGGCAGCCTTGTATAGGGATTTTTTTTAATGTTTAATGTATTTATTTATTTCAGTCAATGACCAGTAATGTTAAATGTTTTGTTATGTTTTTATATATGTTGGAAGCTCCCCAGAGTGGCTGGGGCAACCCAGTCAGATTGGCGTGGTACAAATAATCATTATTATTATTAAGTGGGGTGAGTAGGCCTTGCTCCTTTAAAACGTATTATTGAATGAGTATTTTAGTTTTTGTTTATTGTTGTGATGATGATGATGATGATTGACATCACATACAAACACTAGGAGAAAAGATTTAACACTGGTTCAAGTTATGGCATTCCTCTGCTCCCGTAACAAAGTTAACATTTCTATTAAAGATTTTGCTTTGACCAAATTCACATGCCGTGTAAAAGGCATTAGCTGCCTCTACTAAGTACATTAGAGCAAGAGTTAGCCCCCACCCATGGCTTAGATTCCTAGGAGTAAAGACTCTGGGATTTCATAAGTCATGCTGAGGGGGTGGGGGAGCTGTTACTCAAATACTGCCAGAAGAACACATTGAAATAAATGCTTTGAGACAATACTATTCCTATGGTAACGTCACTGAAGGAATCTGACTTACCACAAGGATAAATTTGCCTCAGTGTGTAGAAATAATCCTCAATTCAGAGCAAGCTTTTCAGCTCCCTAAATCCCTGGCACTGATAGGGAACCAGAGCTCTGGTTATATAAACAGGGAAAAGCAAGGTTCTAATCTTGGAAATAACATTGGAATTGATGGTATAATGTCACCGCGCAGATTTCATCCCCCAAATCTTGCCTTGGTAAAGGCAAAAGCCTCTGACCATGAATGCAAGGATAAATAGATGCAAAACAGATTTTGTCTTAATGTATTAAAAAGCTTACTTCAGTTAATTAAATGATGATAATCAACCGAATCCCAGCTCCACAAACTAGGCATTTCCATTAGAACAAAAGACTCCATCAAATGATAAAAAGATAGGTTTAAAAATAATTGCTATGTACCCTGATTGCCTAGTAGAGTGATTATACTTTAGCTCAAAATAGGATTGCATCAGAAGGTGAAGGCTTGGTTCCAGTACAGTGGTACCTCGGGTTACAGACGCTTCAGGTTACAGCCACTTCAGGTTACAGACTCCTCTAACCCAGAAATAGTACCTCAGGTTTAGAACTTTGCTTCAGGATGAGAACAGAAATCGCGCAGTGGTGGTGCGGCGGCGGCAGCAGGAGGCCCCATTAGCTAAAGTGGTGCTTCAGGTTAAGAACAGTTTCAGCTTAAAAACGGACCTCCAGAACGAATTAAGTTCTTAACCTGAGGTACCACTGTACTTACTTTCTTCCCTCTCCCCCAAAACTCACAGTAACATTTCCAGTGGATTTTTCACTGTATGTCAACAAGTAAAAGGCTGATTTGTGGAAGTTCTTTGGAAAGCACTGGAGCAGCTCAAAGTAAATATGTTTAGGGTAACGGTGTCAAACAGCAGACTAGCAAGTGCTTGAGCACAAAGTAGGAGAAGTGAATTTATGGCCAACATGGCATGCCATCTAGAGAATAACTCTTAGCTAGCATGCTTTGTCAGAAAGCTACTGCGGATCAAGATTTCTTTTCTAGGCAAGCAACTAAACCAATTTTTCACACTGTACTTGGCTGTTCCTTACAATGTTTCCAGGAACATTGCCATTCTGAAATTACTACCTTGCGAACAAAGAATTGGATTTCATTGAGGGAAGTGGCACAGACTCAGCAGTGGACACAAGTCTCAGGTGTTATGGTTCAGGAGTTCAAGAGCAGAGCAAGAAGTTCAGAACGGAATGGAAAAAACAAAGATGTCCTAACAAGTTTTCACACCTGCCAGCCGAGCTTTTAAAGATAAGGCAAGGTGTACTCACACGTGAGATGCTCTCATCTTGCAGGGATGTCGGGATTTGCAAACAGGCACTCCTACGGGGTGGGTAGGTCTGCTCCTATATGCAAAGATGACACCTGCTTCTTAGTGACAAGACTGCACCCTCCTTTTGGGGTTCACATCATCCATTCCTGCCTCCGGTTCCACTTCCCCATATGGCTGCCCCCAGCCTCCAAGCTTCTACTAAGAACTCAGCTACACAGCAGCAAATAAAATGTTTTAAATGTGTTCAATGCAATACACAAACATGACACTAGATGGCAACAGTGAGCTATGCCAAATTCAATGTATTTTTCAAAACGTTTCACTGTGTGTTTTATATGTGTGTAGATTCCACCTAAGACTCTCTGCTTCCCAGGGAAGTCAGGTTCCCACATTGGTTCCCCTTTCCTCCCCTTCCTCCTCCTGTTAACGCAACCCAAACACAACTCCAGGCCTCATGGCGCTTATATTTCTCAGAACAGTAACCCCTACTCTTCCCAACCACCACTTGGCCAACAGCTTTCAAATCTGTGGAGACTTTTGGAAGCAGATTATGATATGGCAGGGGGAATCTGCTACACAAGCAATAAAAGTAAAACCCCATATATTTAAAATGACTCTTGGGGTTCCGGCCTATAATCAGTCTTTGACACTTACAATGTTTGAAAACAATTCAAGCACTGCTGAGTTCTTGCAACTTTTGTCAAGTTGTGGGTGACAGCCTCTCCATCTTGTTTCAATTGAGTTGCACAGTGGGAAGCTTCAAGTGAGGGTGAATGCTCTCAGTTCTTAAGTTATTGCCATGGTTCATTCAATTTTCCAGAAAACGGAAGTTACAGTGGATCAACATTGTTAGGCATTTGGTGTTAAATAAAAGCACCGCATGGTAGGCTGCGTCTCGCAGTTACTTTTGCAAAATGTCATTTTGGCTTTCTTTGATTAAAGGAATGATGAATGCTTTGAATTAAAATAGTAAAATATTCTGTATGAAAAATGGGCAAACCCATACCAGGAATCACTTCCACAGGAAACTATTACTGAAGGAAACCTAGCTTTTCCACAAGATAGCAGAGCGCTGATGTTAGATGCTTCTCCACTCCCAACCTGTCATTTAGATTGCTTCGTCCTTCATGAGATGATTTTGGTTTTTCCCTTCTGCATTCTGTGCAGTACTAACTACTTTGTCAGTGCTAAGTAAATTGGCTGTAATGATTTTCCTCGGTACGCCAGATCAGAGCCTCGAGGCTGTTTTGGGAAAGTTTAATAGCTTTTTGTATCCAATAAAACTTTATTATTATAGGTCTGTTCCACAGCTCCAGCACTTTGCATGAGAACTTGGGGCCCTCTGAACAAAACAGAATAATGCAAAATTTTAAAACTGACTTTAAATAGCATCTTTAACAAAACAACAAAAAAGGGGGAAGCGAAGAAAAACAGAAAGGAAAAAAAAGGGTGAGAAGAAAGGAAAAACCTCATCCGCTCACATTTTAACTAAAAAACTCACAAGACATCCATCATAATTTAAACCTATACATTGATATATTACATTTGGCAAATGTCCAAATAAGTACCTACATGAAGTAGATGCTTTTAAGTTTAAATGCAGCAAGAACAGTTAGGGCCTCAGAGCATTGTGTCATAGACTGTGGTTATTCTTCCAGTCTATTGTATTATTATTATTATTATTATTATTACCCTGCCCATCTTGCTGGATTTCCCTAGCCACTCTTGAGATTTAAGTCTCACAAAATCTACTTTTGTTGTCCTATTGATAGCCCCCATATTACAGGAATGTAATTAAAAAGTGCGCTGACATCTGTTAATATCAATTATTTTTAGCTTGATATATCTATGAAATTACAGAGGATGCCATTTAAATCCTACTTGTGGTAGACCGGAAAGCAAAGTGCTTGGGCAGAGTCACAGAAGCCAGGGAATTTTTGACTCCACCCAGACACAACTAAGTTCAGTGCCACCTAGTGACTAAACTATATGATGACACTATCCACATAGGTAGCGTTACATTTTCGTGGCTCAACCTGTCCCTTCATCTGTGCATGTTATAAAAGTGAGCTGGAAAACAGATCTCAGAATGCTGTTCTTTGTAATATCCCCATAGTTGTGCATGAGTAATAGATTACAGCATGTCTTAATGTCATGTTTTAATATTAGGTTTGGTAAAGAAAGGGGGAAGTTTAGTATGCATCCTTGCATTCAGCCTGCTGAATTTGTACTGATCACCTGGACTGGACTTCTTAGCCTAGGCAAACGGAAAGCATTTAAAGAGGAGATCTCAGTACCTGTCTCTTTGCTCTGAACATGTTGCCACCCAGAAATGAACTATTCTCAAATAGTGCTAGAAGACCTGTTATATAACCAAGCTTTAATTGGCTAGAGAATCGGTGCAGGAGGTATTTTAGTTGTACACATTTTTCTGTGGCATTAATTATATCTCATTCATTCATTTCTCTCCTACCACCAGATGGACCAGGGTGCTTAATACATTTTAATTTTTCTGTTGTCAAACTCTTGCTGCCTGCCATGAGCCCAAAATAGCGCAGGGTGTTATTTCTTTTTTTTAAAGGCATAAATAAACTTTGTTTCAAAAGTTACAGAAAACAGAGATTAAACATATCCAGAGAAAATACCTGGAACACAGCTGCAATTCTATAAATACTTACCTGGCTGGGATCAAACCCTGTTGTACTCAATGTGGCTTACTTGTAATGTTTAGGATTACATTAGGAAGATCATATAATGATTTGGGGTTGGGGTTGGGTCTGGAGTGTATGATTGACATATCTCGAAAAGGGTGGACTTCAAAGACAAATAAATGCATAAATTGCCGCTCAAATACTACCTGTGTGCTGGACTGCTGCCAAGACTGCCTCCAGAGACTGAGCTATATCCTTCACTTATTGGAGAATGTTGAAAACGTCCATCTAATTTCTGCTTCAGATGGGTGTTTATAAACACACAAGTTAAAGCAAACCGCACAAAGGAAGGTTTATTTGCACAACACATAACAAATTAGCTTGTGCTGTCGAGCCCACACACCAGATGGTATGGATATGGTTATAACTGAGATGTAATTTAAATACTGTGCAAGTCTGGTAAACCTAAACAACAACATTTAAAGAAGGCAGCCGTTCTTTTTAGTACTAATGCAAGATGGTACTACAAGGGGTTTTTCAAGGAATACCGTAATATACATAGAGAGCCAAGGAATAATTCAAGCACCTTTGTGATGTTGTTTTAAACACATACCTCTTTAAATGGAATTTAAAGAATTTTCATTGGAGAAATGGATGCGAACAGATGAGCCACTGAAATATCTATCCACCGGAGACAGGAAATCTTTATTGCATTGGCAGCCAACATGGTGTCGAGATGTTGCTGGACTCCAAACCCTGTCAGGTCCAGCCACCATGAGATTTGGGAGATGTTGGGAGTTGTGCACCCAGCTGGTTCCAGGTCTGCTACCTCTGCTCTACTGGCTTGGCTGAGACACCAGCTACTACTTGGCTCCTCCTCTTCCTCAAATGTCACCTGTCAGCAGGATGTCCACCTGGCTGTCACAAAGGGAGAGATGTACTGCAGAGCTAAGTCCATCACGTCTGCTGAGAGACCGCCTAGAAATTGCTGCCCTTCCCCTCTCTGATTTGATTCTGTTTAAGCTCACCATTATAAAATTGTTTTGTTTAATTAGCAGGGCCATAAAATGGTTGCAATGAATGTGTGCAGAGCTGTGGTAAGTTTGCTTGCCTGAAACATTCCTGACCACATCGCCCCCCACACTTTAAAAAGATGTAGTGCTAAGGCCATCTAAACCTGTGGATATGGCGCTGCTTTGCCATTCAGCTGGGAAAAAAGTCTGTGGAATGAGAAAAAAATGGAAGAACCCCAGAGAAAATGCAGGGTGATAATGACTGAATGGCAGTGTTGCGTAGATGCCCTGGAAAAAGTCAGTGACTGGAGCATAGCAAGGCAGCACTGAATGCCCAGGCTAGACATAGAGTTATGCCTATGACAAGAGTAGCAGCAAAAATGGTTATGCAAATGTGTCCTCCACACCACTTACGCAAAGAAAATCTAACGATTCATGACTGAATTCTGCGTATTTGTTGACTACCAGGATCATCTCTGAGCAACTTTTGAGACTGCGAATCTGCACAATACGTTTCCATAGGTAGGCAGGCGTAAGAATTACATGGCTGCAAAGTGATATTCAAGACTGGTTTTGTTATGACTCTGCAAGCATCTTGTTTACAGTCTGCTGTCTGGCATTATACAAACTCCTTTGAATTGTCTCTCTTGCATGTTGCCAAAATGTCTTGTTTGGATTTTTTCGCAGTGGAATCAAATGAGAAGCAGCTAAATGTGTACAATGGCACAAGATGATAGCTATTTTAAAAGTTGCTTTTGGCAAACATCAAAATTAACATGGAAATGTAATTATCCTTTACCAATTGAGCAGGAGGGGAGAAGCTTTTTCAGCCTGACAGCTGCATTGCTCACGGGTAACCTTCTGGGGCAGGGCAGCCCAACATGCGGCCCTTAATGTCTTTGTTGGTGGCCCTTGGTGACATTGGACATCCCCTGACCCTGCAGCCCTGGCACTGCCTTACTCACAGGGTACCCAAAAGTTGAAGCAAACAAGTCTCCACCCACTGGCAGTAAAATAAAGATGAAAAAAGTTTCCAAAAGGCTTAAAAATAAAAGTGCTCGGTTTTCTTATGGGTTAGCAAAGATGCAGGTTTTAATGATCTTCCTTTTGTAGAGATTCAGTTCAGCTGGAGGGAGCCATGATTGTATGGCTCCTCCTTCACTTGCTCCAGGAAGCACAGAAAAGAAAGAAAGTGTAGGCAGAGGAGCAGAGGCTGCTGTGAGACACACCCACTCTGGCAACTTGAGCTCTGGGCTCAGGTTAACCCTTTCATGCAGGCACGAGTGAGTCAGTAACTGTATATTACAACAGAGTCTTGTCCCCTGGAACCAGGGGCCACCTTTGCATAGGGAAGCAGACCCATCTGACCTGATGGAGTGCACTCTTGAAATTCTGATCTCCCCAGAAGCTGCCCTACTCCAACTCAGGACAAGCAGGCTGACCTGACCTGGATCTGTCCATTAATCGACAGTCAAGCAGTTGGGAGGGTGTGTGACATGAGATGTGCCTCTCCTTCTTCTCCACTGACCATATGTTTTAAACCCTGATTAAACAAGTGGTTAAGAGTGGGAGAGGTGCACAGGTTAACTGGCCTTGATATGTTACACTGGCCTTGGCTGTGGTATACTGGTGCCATTCGATGATCCTGTGATTATGCTTCTGTAATAACCTTCTTAATCTGGCACTCTCCAGATGTTTCTGGACTATAACTGTCATCATCTGAGCATTGGTCATGCAGACTGGGACAGGTGGAAATTGTAGCTGAAAGTATCTGAGCACACCAGGGTGAGGAAGGCTGTTTTTCAGTGATTTGTAAGAACTATTTTCAGTAGAAAACACAGAGTTTGCCTAAATTGTAAAGGGTAAGGAACAAAAAATATCTCAGAATATTATTTTCCTGCTGAACTGATAGTTTTAATAAACTATATGTGATTATTTGTTGCTGTTGTTCATAAGGACAATGAGAGCAGCAGCAGCAGCAGCAACAACAACAACAGAAATGGATTATTATGAAGTAAAAGTATTCAGATATGAAAAATATCTGCATCCTTTTATCTGCCTAACTCATGTATAAATATTTTGATTCAAATTTAATGGAGAACATTGAATTATCATACCAGATTGCTTTCTTTCAGAAAAAAGTGTAATCCAGGGATTTTCTGTTTACATTATTTGTGCAATTAAAAAAGCCTACGGTTGATGTCAGTGTATTAAATTCCAGCAAATTGGAGCAGTTGGTTACCTATTGACACTAAATCCCAGAAGATTCAGCAGCATATCTAAACTAATCCATGATTAAAAGAGTGATTAATTTGCTGTGATATGAAACAACCCCATTGCAATTGGAGCATAGTTCCTGCATTAGCAGCAGCATCAGCATCTAAATACAGTGGTACCTTGGGTTACAGACGTTTCAGGTTACAGACACTTCAGGTTACAGACTCCGCTAACCCAGAAATAGTACCTTGGGTTAAGAACTTTACTTCAGGATGAGAACAGAAATCATGTGGCGGCAGCAGGAGGCCCCATTAGCTAAAGTGGTACCTCAGGTTAAGAACAGTTTCAGGTTAAGAACAGACCTCCAGAACGAATTAAGTTCTTAACCTGAGGTACCACTGTACTCCATAGCCACAGGCAAATTTACCCCTTAATTTAGATGTCTAAAGCAAACTCATTTTCTGATTCTAAGCAAAAGTCCCAAGGTCTCAGCAACTTTAAAGATCAGCTGAACATGGTTAGCTGAACATGCGGCAAGATTCAGCATGGCCTGCATAATCCTCAGAATCACACTCATAAATGAATTGAATTCAGTTGAATTGACCACTTTGGTTAGGAGTCCTGCTCCCTGCCTTGCAAGCCGATTCCTGCCTGGCCTGGGAGGGCGGGGCCATGTCTGACTCCTGCTACAAAAGCTGAGGATACTGAAAAGGCCTTTGGGCGGAGGAAAGAGCATTGCTGACCCACTCACAATGCTTCCACCCCACTCTGGAGGGTGAAGGCAATAGGAAACGGTGTGATGGATCGAACTTGACAACAGTCTGGGATTAAAAATTGGCCATAGCTTTATTGATTACAGATGTAGCATTGGGTGTAGATCCATTATCAGCCTCCTGAAGCTTCATTATGGTAGTGCCTGGGGTTTGGGCCACCATCAATACACAGGTCAACTGAGGTGGACCACCCCTGGCCACTGCTGGAAGCACCACTTCACATCAACCCATTAATGGACTAGGATTCCACCCAATGTCTTATTCACCACTTGAGGCGGCTTCCTTTTGCTGTTTTGCTGCCAAACCAATCTACAGCTGCCACCAATCCTCTATATTCTTAGGCACATCAGACTACCAGCACTTGTTACCAGCGGGAGGCAAGTGAACACCATCAGGGCAGTAAAAGTCCAATGTATAAAACTTTATGCCAAGGAGCAGAATGACAAGTTCTAGTTCTAAGGGCTTTCTGGAATGTTCTCACAACATCTCCCACCATCTGTTAAGCATGACATATAAGAAAATTTTAATTAAGTTCTAGTGCTTTGGCTTAATTGCTTGACCGACTGTGCTTCCTGATACCATTTTTACCTCTACAAATTTATTTTGCTTTCATTAAACTAAAGCCTTGATGTAATTGATAACCCAACAGTACAATTAATGTGGCTTTGTTTCTCTCACTGGGGAAACAGCTGCCAAGCTGAAAGGTGCTATAGAAGTAGCTGACACAGTGTGTTGCGCTGACTTCCTTCATCATATTTGTGCCTTTTCATAAATATCAAATTTCATGCTCTTCAGTGGGTTCATTGTCTATAGAGTGCTAAAAATATCTTCAATCTTTTAGCATCTCTAATTAAAAAGTTGCTCTCTACATTCATGGGGCATTATCTCAAGCGTTATTTGATTCAAATAATTCAACATAGATTTTTTTTCTGGGAAACAGGGATAGCTGCAGGTCTGAGAGGGCCCTGAATTTTTTAAAAACATGCTGGATATTGTTAAATACTTATTTGCATCTATTTTGGGATTTCTAAGGGATGGTACTTGGTTTCTTTTGTTTTTCTTGTGGTTTGTTTGTTTTCTCTTTGGAGAAACAGGAGGATAATCTACTCTTTATGGCAAACCTGTGACTCTCAAGATATTTTCTGAGTCAGTCCCAGCCAGCATGGTCAAGGGTCAAGTATAATGGAAGTTGTGGAGGACCACCTGTTCCACATCTACCATAGAGCATTCTCTTGATCCTATCCACTTTATGTCTGAAACCACAGGGTCAAGTCACCTTGCATAAGCAAGGCTAGTTCATCTAAACGGTTTCCAACACACAAATCAAAAGCTTCACTTCCATATAAGTACACCTTATATATGGAGATCATGCATTGGTGCTAATTTTCATTTTCATTTCATTATTATATTTTTATCGTTGATGTTCTAAAATGCTTTTCATGTTGTACACCACACTGGGACCTTTTGATAAAGGGTGGTATAAACATTGAAATAATAATAATAATAATAATAATAATAATAATAATAATAATAATAATAATAATAATAATAATAATTCCATGTAATTTAGACTGCCATCCTAAACAGATTTATATCAGAATAAGCCCCACGGAACTATGCAGTCTATGTGCATAGGACTGCACTGTTAGTTTAAAACTATGATGCTATCAAACTAATGTACACAATGCAAATACTACATCATTATCAATTATAGTTATATTCTGCCTCTCCTCCAAAGAGCTCAAAGCTGTGTATATAACTCCCCTTTTTATAGTCACAACCACCCTGTGAGGTAGGTTTGCAGTGACTGGTCCAAGGGGACCCTAGTGAGCAGGGGTGCCAACTATAGGGGGTTCTGGGGGGCCCAAGCACTCACAAAAATTTTGTTGTGGGTGCTCAACACCCACACTGCAGGGCCCCCAATGCAACTTCTGGTGCCTTGTGAATCACCAGAAGTCACGCCCAAGGCCTTGCGAGACCTTTGAGATGCTGCCCGAGGCCTTGCGAGACCTTGGAACCTGACTTTTGGTGCCACTGAGGTCGCAGGGTGCATGATGTCATGATGTCATGTGCACGCACTGGGCACCCATAACCTGGGGCCTGTCAGCACTCCTGCTAGTGAGCTTCATAGCTGAGCAGAGATTTGAACCTGGGTCTCCCTGGTCCTAGTCCGATAATCTAACCACTACACCACCCTGAATCTGATCATTATAGCCATAGATATCATTACAGCTATGGTTGTCATTAGAATAGTTATACAGAAGGATAATGTGAAAATGTTTTTAAAAGAAATATACCAAAAAATATATATCTCTGCCTACTTTTCAGTAAATGCTTGAGTGTTTCCATGCTCATACACAAGTCGCTGGAGCACCTTAGATGTCTGATATCTGTTTTGTTAAATGAGCCGCTTAAAAATTAATCTTCCACCTCTTTACAAATATGGCATTAACTGTAGCTAAGGACATAGCTGAAAAAGACAATTTAGAATGAAAAGAGGTATAAATTTTGCTGATCCTTTTCCTGCGTAGTGAAAATATTTAAAGTTTCTGCAGTTCTTTTTTCCTCATAATATTTCTCATGGATGAAAAGAGAGTTTTAATTAGAAAGAAGCCTTTCTGAGACCTGAAGCTTCATTAGACTTGTTTGAATTCCTTGGATAGTGTAATTTCAAATGTAATAACACGCTATGCCAAAAACGATGATATGGTTATAGGAAAAAAATTACAGTGTGCTCTCAAGTAGGCAGGCTGAAAGTAATATTGGGGAAGCGGGCAGGCTTTCGAAAGATCTTTGAATCCACAACTTGGTGACATGCAAGTTATAGTCTATTATTGTACTTAAGATGATATGCTGGAGCAGAAGAATCTTCCCAAAGTCTCTCTGTGGGTGATATTTCATATCACACATTATCTCATTGTAGCCTAACACTACAACTACTACCTTCATGGATATCTATCTATCTATCTATCTATCTATCTATCTATCTATCTATCTATCATCTATCTATCTATCTATCATCTATCTATCATCTATCTATCATCTATCTATCTATCTATCTATCTATCTATCTATCTATCTATCTATCATCTATCTATCTATCTATCATCTATCTATCTATCATCTATCATCTATCACTGCAAATCGAAGTCTTTAATCACCATGGGTTTTCACCAAGGCAATAAATAATACAGTATGTCTATCCCTTGATAGCTATCTCCAGTTGTATTATGTCTGCTATTAGTGTGTATAAAATGGGCAAGGAATCAGAGTACCAAGTCACACAATTTCTTGTCTTTGGACCATACTGCTGTAAGCCCAGGATGGACAACCTACAACCCTAGGGCTACATGGCAGCCTTTTCCTAATTTTATATGTTCCTCAGCAGTGGTGTGCGGCCAATGGATTAAAGAGACTAGGCTAGTTTCCTAAATGCTTCCAGTAAATTAGAGTACTAAAGCCTAGTGCCTCCCTCCCAAAACCCAGAAAATGTCTGCCCAGCTTACGGAGGAAGGTGCAATGCTCTCATGTCCAAGAGCCTTCCTGCCACCTTCCCAAAGCCTATCCGGCTTGGAGAAGGAGGGAGGAGGCTCCAGCATCATGGCAGAGGCGTCCTATCTCCTTCCCAAAGCCTGGGAAGCTTCTTTTTTTTTAAAAAAAATAAATTTTTATTAGTTTTACAGAATTTTTAAAACAATACAAACATATAAAAAGACATACAAACACGTATAGTTTCATAACTTTTTTTCATAAACCTTGTTTCTCGGACTCCCCCATACCTCCCCTTTCTGCATCCCAATGTCCAGAATTTTTCAGCAACCTCCAAATAGTTCTGTCAAACATTATGTCTTCTTAATCTTTCCTTCAGTCTAATTTTGTATCGCTGTAACCCTTTCTTTCTCAGAACCTCGACATTCTAACATTCATCAAGTTTATAATAGTCCTTAAGATAGATTTTAAATTTCTTCCATTCTTCTTCTGCCGTCTCCTTCCCCTGGTCGCGGATTCTGCCAGTCATCTCAGCCAGTGTCATATAGTCCATCACTTTCATCTGCCATTCTTCCAGAGTGGGTAGATCTTGTGTCTTCCAATACTTTGCGATAAGTATTCTTGCTGCTGTTGTAGCATACATAAAGAAAATTCTATCTTTCTTTGACACCAATTGGCCGACAAAGCCTGGGAAGCTTCTGCTTAGCTTAGGGAGGGAGGAGCGATGCTCACGGACATGGTGTCGGGATGTCAGGACACCACACACATGATGTGCCCCCCCATTGCCTTTGTAAGCTGGCACCTAACTGTTCCCTTACCAAAAAAATCACCTCATGTCCCTGTTCATCAGCCTGATTCAAAAACTCATCTTCAGGCAATAATAAGTTCAGCTCAGCCGCTCCCTAGTTGAGAAAGGAGTCACTTCCCTCAATAATTTCTCTACTTTCCTTCCATATGGTAATTCCATCTAATTCTATGGGAGGCTCTTTAGACTACAGTTTGTAGCGCCTATGCTTTACAAGATGAATTAATTAAAATGACGTACACAGTGAATATCTGACACCCAGATCGACTTTCCAAGCGATCACGAAAACAATTTTTAATCAGTCAGTATCTACTAGAGGAACAAATTAATCTTCGCTTATTGGATGCCAAATCATTTTCTTGCATGCAGAATGATTGCATAAAACCTTTGCAGAATTGTGAAATGTAATTTATCTAACAATAAAATGGAATTGAACTCTTGGAAAGTTATTTTAATACGTCTTTTTTCTCTTCTTTCTATAAAGCCTACTGTGGTTAATATATTGCACAGCAAGTCCAATTTGTCTTCCTCTTTGGGGAGCATACAAAATTACCAATAAATGAACTACAACATCAATCTTAGTTTGGGGAGAAAAACATTAGAATATCTGTGGGTCTCTGATACGTTTGTTACGCTGGTATAGACACTCACAAGAGCACACCCAAGAACAAGTTGTTGTGAATGGATTTGCACTAGTTTGTGCACTGGGGAAAAAAAATTACCGGTACTCAATTCTCATACAGTGATGACAAAAAATAATTACCGGTACTGTGTCAACAGCCCACAAACCAGGTTATTAAATGCAGCTCATTAATGGCCTCATTCCCAGACATTCAGGTGGCAATCCTATGCACATTTTTCTAGGAGATTACTTCAGGGTAGAAATGTATAGGACTGCATTTTCTCTCCCCCCCTTAAAAAATATTTAATAAATTTCCCATTTTAACAATCCAATAAAAGCCACATTAAAGCATTCCAAATTACAATACAATCAAATAAGCCAAATATTCACTGCCAAATTGTATATCTTTTGGGTCACTTCCCATGCTCTGAAGTTGTTTTTTTTTTTTTTGGGGGGGGGGTGCTGATCTAATCTCATACTGCATTTTTTAATCAATAGTCCAAATAAGACGTTCCCAATGTTGATCCTTCATTAATTTTTTAACAGCCTCTGAATTAGTTTAGTCAGCGGGCTAGTCCATTGTAGTTCTGTCTGAATTCTTTATTTCCCTCTTGTAATCCAAAGTCCACTGCATTTTACTTTCTATTTCTGCACACAATGGCAACTCTTAGTGCATCACATCCAAGACAAAGGGAGGTGTGGACTGTACAGTGGTACCTCAGGTTAAGAACTTAATTCGTTCCAGAGGTCCGTTCTTAACCTAAAACTGTTCTTAACCTGAAGCACCACTTTATTTTTTTAAAAAAGATATTTATTGAAAGTTTTTAAGATATAACAAAACAAAAAAAAATAAACATACAAAATAAAAAACAGTTAAAAACACACATTAATTTTCAATAACATAACATCCATACACTTATTTCCTCGGACCTCCTCATACCTCCCTTCTTTGTATTCCAGTTCGATTTGTTAGTTCAGCAAATCCTTACCATTAAACTTTTACCCATTTGTAAAACCTTCCCCCCCCCCATATCTCTTAAAGCATTACAGCTGGAAACCGCTTAGTTTCTATCCAACATCCTTCTAACATTCATTAATTTTACAATGTTTCTGTAAATAGTCTTTGAATTTCTTCCAGTCTTCTTTCACTGACTCTTCTCCCTGGTCTCGGATTCTGCCAGTCATTTCTGCCAATTCCATGTAGTCAATCACCTTCATCTGAAGCACCACTTTAGCTAATGGGGCCTGCCGCTGCTGCACAATTTCTGTTCTGATCCTAAAGCAAAGTTCTTAACCCGAGGTACTATTTCTGGGTTAGCGGAGTCTGTAACCTGAAGTGTATGTAACCTGAAGCGTATGTAACCTGAGGTACAACTGTACTTTCAAGCCATTCAGAATAACTTCCTGAGTTGAAGAGAAGCACTTGGACATAAAAATATCTATACAAAACCCAGTTGTAGAGGAGCAGAGGAAATATCTCTATATACTGTAGCCCAGAGCTTTCCAAACTGTGTGTCTTGACACATTGGCTACAGTGTGTAGGTGTGTCACATGAGTGCTCCCTGTGCTCCTCCCGGGGCTGGAGAGAGGTTAGTTTAACCTCTGGTTTGCTAGTAAAACTGAATTACCATGTCACGAAATGATGCACATCTAAAAAGTATGTCACTAACATGAAAAGTTTGGAAAGCTCCGCTATCGCCTTATGAGGATCCTATGCCACCTGAAGAAAGTGGCAGTTTGGGAGAATGAATCATACCCTGCAAACCAGCTGAGAATTACTTCATGGCTTTTGCATACTTCCCTGTGTAATAATACATTTTATCAGATGGGAGATGAAGATATCTGACTGCTTATATGGGTCTTATAAGGCTCTGTCAGTGAACATGAGCAGGCATCTTGAAAGCTTTAACTCAAAGGAAAAAATATAGCATATTGCCTGGAGGGAGTGAAATAAAACAATGATTCAAAAATTGCTTAGATATTACACTAAACTTTAGACGATAGGGAAAATATTGTTGATGTAAAATAAGAAAACTGTAACCAAGGACCAAAGTGACAACATCTGAAACACTCATTGATTGGGGGGAGCACTTTTTAACATATTAATGTAGATGTTAAGAAAGTGTTAGGTTAGGTGTTTGTTCACAAGACTGTACACAGCAGGGATAGGAATCATGGCATAATTAGAATGGAAGTACCAACTTACCCTTTAAATTTTAAAGTCCAACTTTGAGTTATGTTCTAGACTCGTCTTCAAGGCGCCACACTGGAGACAGAAATCCTTACCAGCGAGATCCATTCTGGTCAACCTGTTTTAGCACTGGTATATTATTAACAAACAGATCACAGTGTGAATTTCAAAGGATGGCTGTATTTCACTTCTCAGATTGTTTCGCAAAGCGTAAATGTGCTGGATTCGCCTTTAAATGCAAACCGAATCAAATTTTTCCTTTATCCCTGGCTTGGAGTGTTGGGTCTGAGCTGAAGTTGGCCGTACTCTCATGGAAGTGATGTTTGTGGTTGCTGTGATCTGCAAAGTGGCCAAAGCCTTCTACTGGGCCTCTTGTGATTTTGGAGCCTGTGTGTGTTGTCTTCCCCTGGACATACCAGTACTCACCAATGGCATCTCACAGTGTGTAGACCCTGGCAGTCAAGCTGATAGTGACTCCTATGTCGACCATGCATACATATCCGGAAAGGTAGAAATTGCCAGAAAGGAGAGGCAGAACCTCAAGTGGAGAAGAGGGAGAATTAACTGGGCGAACCAGCACACGTCTTCCATCCCAGACTTCAGCACAACAAAGGAGATGCAATTGTGCGTATGATGTAGGGGCAGGGAGGTGGAAAGAAGCCCCACTGTGTAAAAAGTCACTTAGTTCTAAAGCTGTCAGAAAAGCAGTCTGGGGACTGCCATCGAAAGGGGGGAGGGGGGCAGAAGAATACAGGGAGCCTCCTACCTCACTGAGAAGTAGCACTTTGTCAGGCAGTGGAGAGAGTCACACCTCCAGCGAAGCAGAAGGGGAAAGGAGGGGCGAGGTGAGGCAAAGGCTCACAGACGTTACTGTGAGCCCAAACACCTTGCTTAGCCAGGCTGGTCGGGAAACGGACATGCCGCTTCCGTCGCCCAGTTTTCGCAAGGGGGTCAAACATAAGGAGGGGAGGCGGAGATTTGGGGTGGCCAGGTATTTATGTTGGGGGGGGGGAACCGGAAGGGGCCACTCCTGGAATCTGCAAGTGACTGAGACAGACATGAATTTTGGATCTCTGAACTGTACATAAAAAGGTAAAGGGATCTCTGACCATTAGGTCCAGTCGTGACTGACTCTGGGGTTGTGGCGCTCATCTCGCTTTATTGGCCGAGGGAGCTAGTGTACAGCTTCCAGGTCATGTGGCCAGCATGACTAAGCCACTTCTGGCGAACCAGAGCAGTGCACGGAAACAGCGTTTACCCTCCCGCCGGAGTGGTACCTATTTATCTACTTGAACTTTGACATGCTTTCAAACTGCTAGGTTGGCAGGAACAGGGACCAAGCAACGGGAGCTCACCCTGTCACAGGGATTCGAACCACCAAACTTCTGATCGGCAACTCCTAGGCTCTGTGGTTTAACCCACAGCGCCACCTGCATCCCTAGTTTGCACTTAATAAAACCTGTAAAAGGCAGATCGGAGTCATGGCTGTTTACTCGCGAGCAATCACCTGCAAACCTGACACATCACATCAAGGATATTCTATTATGCCTATTCTCATTCATTGTGTACATTCAGAATGTAAGCGTACATTGAATGTTGTATAGTCAACAAAGTGATTGACTCCTCAAAGGAAATGCCAGGATATGGAGGTAAGTTTAACTGGATTTTCCAGCCATTTTAGAAAAAAATATTTTGGACTATAGCAGATTTTGAATTGCTATATTTGATCTTCCCTGCTCCGAATGGAGAAAACGACAAACACCTACACCCACCCTACAATTGCTTTCAGGTCAAGCTGGGATCAATACCCGCCGCTCACTTTCACAGTTATGTATCCTGCCTTTCAGGATGTGCATCCTTGCAAGACTTTCAAACAACAGAAAGAGATATTAATAAAGCCACGGTAACCATATGAAAATGCAGCGATCACGATCCTTTCCACAGGACTGTTACTGGTAGAAGGCCATGTGGCTAGGAAAGGAACGGTCAAGTTGGAGCAGGCCCTGAGGTGGTCTTTACTTGCTCCTCATCTTTCCTGGAAGTAAATAAGTCTGGTTAAAATGGTCTGAGGAGACTTCAGGTTGCAAATTTACCAGTGAGGGAATACCATTTCAATTATGCAAACATTTTAAGATTTTTTAAAAAATAATTGTTTTCACTCAATTTTTTCATTAGTTTCTAATTATCATCACCCAACATTTTGCCACTTTTCGATGCTTTTTCCTCACCTCTTTTAATTATCCTGCCTGCCTCCTGCTATTGAACCTTCAGCCAATTAATATTCCCTTCCGTACTACTACTGCTTTCCACAGCCTCCTCTAGATTAATATATCTTTGCCATTATAATTTCCTGCTTCTTCCCTTTTAGTCATCCTTTGAATAGTTTTGCTCACTCAGTCCCTACAAGTCACTGCCCCCGATGTTGAATATTCCTGTAAAGTGTTTTGTGATAATTGGAGGAAGGCAGGGGTGGGGTGGGGAACGGCTGCCTTGTGCTAAATACTTCAAGTAGGAGGACTTTAATTAGAAGGGATTATATCCTCAGTCAATCAGGCCCCATTAAGGTTAATGGTTAAATGTCTTTTTATAAGACATTAATAAGTTTAATAGCATGCTTGCTCTGTTGTCTGCCTACTATTAATGCTTAGCGTTTATACCAGAGTGCTTTTGTGGGTGTGTTTTCCAACCATGTCATACATACTACTTTTTCGCAGGAGTCGTTACAGTAACTCTATAAAGCTGGTCAGTAGTATCCTCATGTTGCAAATGAATAGCTGATGTTTAGGGCTAATGGCTCATGCAAGTTCACCTAGATGCCAAGTTCACTTAGCACTTCTTAAAATGTGTGTCTGTGTGGGATGGGCAGGCAAAGCTCGGTAAACGATTTTTAACGTGCACATTTGTGGAGTCTAATGGTGAAAAAGTCCTTTCTCAGCTGCATAAAAAAATGTACATTTTGGAGTTATCAACAAAGTCTTATTTGCATAAGGACTTCCACTCATGCAGTGATGCTTAGGCCAGCTTCACACCATACATTTAAAGCACTATGATACCACTTTAAACAGTCATGGCTCCCCCCCCCCCGCCCCAAAGAATCTAGGAGGTGTGGTTTGTTAAGGGTTCTGCAAGTTGTTGCTGTTGTTTAGTCGTGTCTGACTCTTCGTGACCTCATGGACCAGAGCACACCAGGCACTTCTGTCTTCCACTGCCTCCCACAGTTTGGTCAAACTCATGCTGGTAGCATCGAGAACACTGTCCAACCATCTCGTCCTCTGTCGTCCCCTTCTCCTTGTGCCCTCCATCTTTCCCAACATCAGGGTCTTTTCCAGGGAGTCTTCTCTTCTCATGAGGTGGTCAAAGTATTGGAGCCTCAGCTTCACGATCTGTCCTTCCAGTGAGCACTCAGGGCTGATTTCCTTCAGAATGGATAGGTTTGATCTTCTTGCAGTCCACGGGACTCCCAAGAGTCTCCTCCAGCACCATAATTCAAAAGCATCAATTCTTCGATGATCAGCCTTCTTTATGGTCCAGCTTTCACTTCCATACATCACTACTGGGAAAACCATAGCTTTTACTATACGGCCCTTTGTTGGCAAGGTGATGTCTCTACTTTTTAAGATGCTGTCTAGGTTTGTCATTGATTTTCTCCCAAAAAGCAGGCATCTTTTAATTTTGTGACTGCTGTCACCATCTGCAGTGATCATGGAGCCCAAGAAAGTAAAATCTCTTACTGCCTTCATTTCTTCCCCTTCTATTTGCCAGGAGGTGATGGGCCCAGTGACCATGATCTTCGTTTTTTTGATGTTGAGTTTCAGGCCATATTTTGCCCTCTCCTCTTTCACCCACAATAAAAAGGTTCTTTAATTCCTCCTCACTTTCTGCCATCAAGGTTGTGTCATCTGCATATCTGAGGTTGTTGAGTTGTTAGGAGAAACCAATTCCCCTACTAGAGATACAATTCCCAGAGTTCCCTGGGAAGAGCCACTGATTGTTAAAACACTCTGAGAACTGTAGCTCTGTGGGAGGGAATAGGGGGTCTCCTAACAACTCTACAGCATCCTATTTTCACAGTAGCCAACCAGGTGCTTTTTTTTTATTTAAATAACCCAGTTATTTATCTGAGAATTTTGAAAATAAAAATGCTCGCATACATTATGATTCAAATATCTTGTGCTAGATATTGATTAAGAAGAACCTGAATGAGCAATGAATTAAGCTGCTGAACTGAACTTGCAGGAGGGAACAGTAAATAGGAGCTTGCCCTTTGCATAAATGAATGTTCTGGTGACCTTTAATGGCTTTCCCCTCCACCGTTTTTCACACACCATTGGCTTCAGTAGGGAAATGTCACAAGTCAAATCTAGCTCCAAATGAGGCATCCTAAAAGCATGTAAAACAAAACCTTGCAACCTGCAGAGCAATTCATATTGATTTATGATTTTAAAAGATACGACGTCTAATAGGGCTGGGCACTGGGTTAAAAGCTCAGATTAGTTCTGTTCATTCTGTGACCACTGAATGTCATGGCTGTTTCTCCTCTCTCTTCACAACAGTGTGGGGCCACACTTGCAATCTCTTCTTGGACAAGAAACCCTGTAACAAATGCTACAGTCACCAGCATGCCTTTTCATCTTGACTGACATCGATTTCAACTAGACAAGATAGGCCTCCCACATCCCAAATTCTACCCTGCCTTGTGGCTTTTCAATGGGCACCTAGCAATTTTACTTCACATCCTCCACTATCCTGCAGCTCTCCTGATGTTTAGGCCTACAACTCCCATCAGCCAGCAGGCTGAATGCTCCAGGGTGATGGGAATTTAGAGTCTTAAACATCTGGGCAGCATCAGGCGAAATATGACTCTTGTGTTGGGTGAGGTTAGAAAGGAAATGCTGCCTGGGGTCCTGTGCTAACCCCCCTGGAGTAAGTGAAATATTATTTCTGAATCCCATGAATTCCTGTTTTGTTTGTTTTTATGGAGTTTCATGGGGCCTTTGATCTGGTTTGGAGTTGCATTTTTGTTTTAATGATACTGTTTATTTTCATATTGCAACCCACTTGAAGATATTTAAACATATTTAGCAGTTTATAAATGCTTATAAATAAATAAATATACAAGGGCAAACTATGTACAGTAGTTACTATAGGATTTTATTTTTTATTGTTTACTCTCATCATTTTCCTGCAAGGTGCACTGTTTATAAATGCACTGAAAGATAAGCTTAACCTGAGATGACAAAGTTAATTTCCCCCCTCCAGTACTGAATTGTAGCAAAGGTTTCTTCTGGACCTGTTCTCGTTTCTTTTGTTTTTCTTTGTTTTGTTTCTCAGCTATGGTGCACAGGCAAAGAGAAACAGACGCCCACAGACGTCTTTTGAAATCTATATATCTCCATATGTACAAACAGGCGCTTCATGTTTGATCTAACTCCCCAGTCTAACTGTCACGGGTTCTGCACAGTTTTCTCTGCCAAGAAATCAGTAAAAGCAGCACACAAGCGTTTGGGGAGGGAAAGAGGAGGCAAGATTTAGTGCAACTCACCAGCACTGTAACTAGATTTCTGAAAGTACTAGATGTGCACAGGCTCCTTTGCTCTACAAGAGCACAAAGGGGGGGGGGTTGACATACACATATCGGGCACTGCACCACATTTAAGAATAATGAAACAGGATTGTAGACATGGAGGGGAACCTTTGGCTCTCCAGATGTTGCGGAAATACATCTCCCATTACTGCTAGCCATTGACCATGCCTTCTGTGGCTGATGGGAGTTCTAGTTCAACGATTTCTGGAGGGCCAAAAGTTCCTAACACCCAATCTAGTCCAACCCACCTCTTGGCTCATGAAATTCTGAGCCACAGCACCACCGTCACTAGAGAATTCCCAGTCTCGCCTTGGAAAGTGCTAGCAAGAGTGCAGAACTCGAAATTTGACCTTGCTGTTTCTCATTGTTAATATTACCTTCCCTGTAAAACACCATGATGATTTTCCAGACTGATTTCTACAGGGTTCAGCCATACTGTGTTTCCAATAAGCGGTTTTTACCTTAATGCAAAATGATTCCTCAAGCACCAAGCAAAGGACTGATGCTTCCCCATCAAAAGCAATTAAAGAAGCAGAACATTGTTGGTTTGTTTGTTTTTGTAATTTAAAAGCTTACTTTTTTAAAAAAGTAATGCATTGATTCATTATACAGTCTAATGCCCACTGATGCCACACACAGACAAATATTATATATTACAGATGGAATTTCAGCAAATTACATCACAGTCTGATATGTCTATTCTGAAGTATCTCCCATGGAGAGGTGCTCAATCATAGGTAAAAAGATTTTGGGCTGCAGCCTTACAGTGCAATCCAAACTCAAGATTCACTGAGCTGAGAGACCCTTGATTTCTCAGATCTGGGGCTCAGCCAGCCTATGTGGTAAGGTAACTCCCCCATCCTTGCTCAGCCAAGACATGTTGGGAGAACCTCCACCTGGCCAAGCCAGCAACCTGGTGCAAGTGCCCCAAAAGGGGAGGTCCCAGGGGTGTGGCAGGGGTGAGAGAGGGCAAGGGAAAACGTACAACTATTAAAAACTTCTTTCAGCTTGGTTACATGATTGACAATTTTTTTTGAATATTTTTTATTAAGAATTTCAACAAAACAATTTATCAAAATTACATCATCCTCATTTCCCCCCTCCATTTTTCCCCTCCCCCCTCCGCAAAATAGAAAAGACAAAAAGACTTCCCTCAGCTCCTCTCTCTGGTTTTTCAGCACATATTATTCTCTGCATGTTGTAAAACTGTAAAGATCCTTAATTTATCTATATTTATATTACCAATAAAAAGTTTGTGCATGTCCAGTTCACTTTGTTGTTTCTTTAAATACTTTGTAAAAGGTTCCCATTCTTCTTTAAAGTCACAGTTGTCCTTATCATGTAGTTTGTGTGTCGATTTCGCCAATTCCGCATAGTCCATCAGTTTCTCTTGCCATAGTTCTTTTGTTGGGATTTCCTCATTCTTCCATCCCTGTGCTATTAAGACTCTTGCCGCCGTTGTCGCATACATGGAAATGTTTTTTACATGATTGACAACTTAAGCCAGCAAAACAGGTGGTGGCAGTCAAAGAATGGCAGAAGCTGCGGGAGTGGTGATGAGGGTGGAGACAGCAGTAGGAACTACCATTGTGGATAGGGCTGATGAATGTGATCTTAATCTCTCTGTTATGTATGCTGTGTTTCAGTGCAATCCTTTTGGAGCCTCTTGAGCTACTGTAGTTTGCATGCAGCAGAGTTCCGGGGTGAGTTTCTTTTTTCCATTTTTGTTATGTAGCAATAAAGGACAGGTGTGTCTGAGAGGGCTGCTGTTTCCTCATGTGTTTTTCTGCCACCCTAACACAACACTCTCCTTGCCCTGCGAGAGCCAATACTTGTCTGTGGGGCTGGATAGGGATGGGGATGATGAAGGGGTGCCCAAGCCCTCACCCCTCTCAGCAGGGTTGGAGGCACCAGCATGGTCTCAGGTAGAAGATGCTCAGTGTGAGATCCATCCTTTGAGGCAGGAGGCCACCAGTGCTTCAAACCTAGCACTCTGCACACTTTCTGATGGTATCAGAGAGGTGGCTATGCAGCTGGGTAAGATTGCGAAGTCCTCACTGAGTGTCCAGTGGAAAGGGGCATTGCAGCCTCCATTGACTGGTCTGAGATCCTGCAGTGGCGTGTGGTTGGCATCTACCATGTTATGTGTGAAATAGTGGGTAGACATGGCAGACGACACAGCGATTTCTCCAAAGCAGCTCTTTATTTTGTAAGCTGGAACAGAACTGAACCATAGGCGCCGACTCCATGGGGCTTGAGGGGGCTCGAGCCCCCTCAAAAAATTTTTTTGGGGGGCTCAGCCCCCCCAATAATCTCGGGCGCCCTTCCAGCAGAGCACCGCCGCCGTCCCCCGCCTCCTCCCCACCTGCTCCTTCGCCAGCCAGCCAGCCAGCCGCGCGCCCTAATGGCGGGGGCTCCTGCCTCGCTGCTTCGCAGCACCACCGCCACTGCCAAGGCACTGCCGGAAATCCCGCGAGAACAGGGGAATCCCGACTGGCCACACCTCCCAGCCAGCCAATCGGCTGGCTGGGGGGGGCGTGGCTTGCCCTATTTAGGGCCGGAGCCACTTTATTTGCATATTCATGAGCTTATTTATTATTCATGAGCTTTCCCGGCCCCCCCCCCAATATTTTTTATAAGTCCGCGTCCCTGAACTGAACAGCAAACAGCTCAGCCGGCCTACTTTTATAGGCAGCCGGCTGTCAACATTGTAGCAACAACAACCCAGGGTTTCCCGCCTAAAATAACTGATGTGGACCTGAGTGAAAACTATCTACAGTATCCCCCTGCTGGCCCAGGGTGAGAACTTCAGTACATAACATTATGGGTGTGGTGGCAGGGCTTCAATAGATGCCCTGCTCCTCCAAGATGAGATCCAAGTGGTCACTGGCATGGCATCTGGAGTGTGAGTTTTTAAAACTTCAGTTTCTGAAAACCTATTCATTTCACTTACTCTTGGAATGTCATGTTTGCTGGTGTGTGTTATATTAGCTACATTACATTAGGTACGAACAATTAAAATCTGACTGACTGGGTGATCTAGTTACAAATGTTTGTAGCTGTGTTGGCTCATTGGAAAAAGAAATCAAAAATCGTTATAAGAACATTATTGTTTTCATTAGAGCTGCGGAATAATTCCCCCCCCCCCCCGAAGATGATTACGAAAAGTATTTGCCTGTACAGAATAAAACAAACAAGCCGCGATTCAATACTTTCCCGAACAGAAATATCTTTTGTTATCCTTTCAAAGATAATACTTTCCTTAGAACCAGCCAGAGCATTACCAAATGGCCAGCAAGGTGCATAGAATTCTTTTTACGGCTGGACGCAATGTTAAATAAAAATAGTAAAAGGGGCAGAGGGGAGCATGTCAGAAAAGCCGTAAAGGTAAAGGTAAAGGTATCCCTGACCATCAGGTCCAGTCATGACCGACTCTGGGGTTGCGGCACTCATCTCACTTTATTGGTCGAGGAAGCCGGCGTACAGCTTCCGGGTCATGTGGCCAGCATGAGTAAGCCGCTTCTGGCAAACCAGAGCAGCGCACGGAAACGCCGTTTAACTTCCCGCTGGAGCGGTACCTATTGATCTACTTGCACTTTGACGTGCTTTCAAACTGCTAGGTTGGCAGGAGCAGGGACCGAGCAACAGGAGCTCACCCCGTTGCGGGGATTCGAACCGCCAACCTTCTGATCAGCAAGTCCTAGGCTTGTGGTTTAACCCACAGCGCCACCCGCGCCGCTCAGAAAAGCCCTAGTATGGGTCAATTCGAGAATTTCAAAACTGTAGAAAATAACATTGAGATTAAGAAGTTTGCCCAGGCTGCAGTGGTGGTGGCGGCACATGCCCTTCTTCTGATATGAAATGCTTTGTGGAGGGATGACAAAAAAATGGAAAGTTGAGGAGAGTCAGTTGCAGGAGAAATGGTCATTTTTTGATCTGAGGAATTTTGGAGGTTTGTCCTTTATCTTTAAACAACAGTGACTGGCTGGGGAGTGCTGGGAGGCAGCGTTGCTCACCCAATTTCCCATTGTTGCTGGTTACTGAGATAGAGGGGCGAGGCAGCTGGGAGCTGTGTGTTGTGGTCACAGCAGCAGGAGTGCTGGATTAGCCCCGCTCCCCCCCCCATTGTGCTGAGCTTTCCTTTGCCTCATTCCTCTCCCTCTTACTAACCAGCCGTGATGCACAGGTGAGCAACAATAGAGGCTGGTCCTCCATGAATTAGGGTGCATGTCTGGATTGGGTTCAGCAGGTTGGAAACCATAAAAACATTCAAGCCATTCTTAAAACTTGGGAAATCTCCCTAGCCATTTGCTTTCTGCAACCTATTTTTGGATTTCTTTTAATAATGACATGACTGAGCATTTTTTTTTTCTGAAAAAGAAAGATGAACGCTTTGCAAATTAAGAGTCAACAACTATAATTACATTTTTTAAAATTAGAATTGCTGTTCTGGGCAAAATGCAAACCGCAACATCACTCAGTGGGTGAGGGAAAGTGTTGGTTAGAAACTGAGATGGAAATATTGCTGCGTATTGCAAAAGTTAGGAAAAAGAAATAGAAAAGAGAGAATGAGAATGAATGGAATTTTATACAATATAAGGAAATAGAAGCTTATACAATACTCTGGTGAAGAGTCACTTTTCAGTAATCACTTTTCTTTTGAGACAGATAAACCAGCTTCTTTATAACATGCTATCACCACCAACCTGTCTTAATCCCTTCATTTTAGCCATGGGTGCATGCATTATACTTATGGCCTTATAGTTAGCTCCAGAGTCACAAACGTGCCATCTGGTTGATACTGTGTGAAGAACAATCCATTGTCAACATTTTTTTATTTTTCATTTTTCTGTTAACTAATATTATAAATATAAATCCTGGATAAAGCCTTTGATAAGGATGATGATGTATCTTATATAATAACTATATTTTCTCATCCAAAGCCCTGCAATACTTTGGTCTTCACAAGAGATGAGGTTATGGAAGCACCCCAGTGCTAAAGAAGATAAGCACACTGGATGGAAAATCCCATAAGGTATCAGGGAATGGCTGGACGAAGAAGAGTGGTGAGACACATCAGTTGGGGAACCTGGGGATTGGTAGTGGGACACCAAGGAGAGGTCAGAGGGAGAAGATTGGGAGGAGGGGATGGATGTTGAAGGGGCAACAGAGTTTAGTGAGCAGGAAGAGCATGTGACAGGGGGCAGTTCAGGCTCCAAGGCTGAAGCAGAGGAGGGTGGTCAAGGGACTGCTGAATAATCCCAGGAGTCTCCCTCTCCTGATGCGACAAGCTCCTCTTCCCTCTTAACAGTGGTCAGAGGTGCAGGCCCAGACAGAGGGGGGGGGGTATATGGGCCACTTGGCCCGGGCCTCGGTCAGCATATTCACAATCGCAGGGGATGCACTGGGGCATTTTAAAATGTAAATACTTAAAATAATCCTTTCCCTATGTATTTTTAAAAAAGCACTATTGTATATCTAATTTTCCATTTTGTCTTTATATGCAGATACAGTTCAAGCCTTGAAATAAAATTATTTGTCAGCATAACTTTTGTGAAAATTATTTATATACTTATTTATAAGACTTCAGTTATCCCCAGGGTAAAAAAAGGGGGGGCACATTATCTACCTGGCCCGGGCCTCTGCCTGGCTCTGCAAGGCCCTGCAGAGGTGCACAGACACAGTTTCAGACTGCTTGGAAAACATCTGGGAGAGGAAGAGCCTTAGAGAGGAGTGAAAGGCAGGGATATTGTCCTGGCAACTGTTCCATAGGGGCAAGACCTACTGGGGAGTGTTGCTGAGACCCCTAGGCTGAGCTGTATGTTTCTTTCCTTGAATACAGTGGTACCTCAGAAATTGTGCTCTGGCGGCACGGCGGCAGCAGGAGGCCCCATTAGCTAAAGTGGTACCTCAGGTTAAGAACAGTTTCAGGTTAAGAATGGACCTCCGGAACGAATTAAGTTCTTAACCTGAGGTACCACTGTACTTAGTTTCTTCCCTCTCCCCAAAAACTCACAGTAACATTTCCAGTGGATTTTTCACTGTATGTCAACAAGTAAAAGGCTGATTTGTGGAAGTTCTTTGGAAAGCACTAGAACAGCTCAAAGTAAACATGTGTCAAAGTAACGGTGTCAAACAGCAGACTAGCAAGTGCTTGAGCACAAAGTAGGAGAAGTGAATTTATGGCCAACGTGGTACCACTGTATAGAGTTAGCTTCCCTGACAACGGAGATTTGCGTCCTTTATTGCTGACCTGCATCTGACTCCAGCCGTGACAGCAGGTTACTTTTGCTCACAATTTTAGTCCAATGAAAGATTTTTGTCCAGATCGGGTCCATTATGGATTGCTTATACCAAAGCAGTGACTGGCACGACTCATTCTCTTCCACTTTTATTTTCTTGTTACCAGAAACACTATCAGTTGTTTTCCTCGCAATTACGTTTTCTGGGTGGAAAGAGATCTCTAGAAAAAAATAAGTATCTCTCACAGAGCGGCTGATCAATAGAGGGATTTGCTCCACAGTTTCATTAGTACTTGGCAATCGATTACTGGGATTAAAAAAGAAAAATGCAGTTAATAAACACAACACTTCTGTGAAATCAACTATTGTTGAAAGATGCTTGACAATTATGGATAAGTAAAGAAAATGATTTGTTATAATGGCAGCAGATATGATTCCTAAACCATGAAAGTACTTTATTTTTCAAAACCTTTGTCAGATAAACATTTCTGTTTGAAAATTCCTATTCATGCTGAGACCATGTTGTATGCTATTGTTGGAAAGAAGCTCTGCAGTAGTCAAGGACATGTAAGGAAATAGTAATTTGTTATAATGGCAGCAGATACTAAAGGATTTTTTAGATCAGATCCTTATAAGTACTGTTAAGAGTTGGCGGGGTGTGGGGGAGAGAGTAGGCTATATGCCAAGACCCTTCTAATCCCTGGAATAGCCTAGCAGCTCTATGGTGAACCATTAAGGAAACAAAGGGAATGACTCTGTGCCAGATGACAAATAGGTGGGGCTCCCTCCTTCAACTCACTGGTATCTAGAAAGACAAAGGCCAGAGTTGAGAGTAGAGTGTGTGCGAGCTAGAAGCTGGAAGCAGCAGGCTGGGAAGCCAGAGAGACAGACCAAAATGCATGTTCCCAGTGTTCCCAGCACTATAGAAGTCATATGCACATCATGCCAAACCCAGAAGTGACCTGAAAACCTCACAAAAACAACATGAAATCAGGGTGGATCGAGATTTCCCCCCAGGCTTTTTCAATGGTGTTTCAAATATATGCAATTTCCCATAAATGCACGATGCCTTGGAACATCACCTCTGAGTAAATGGGGAGCTGCCTGTAATTCCAAAAAGCAGAAACAAAAATGCCTGGATTTTGATCATTTTTTTCACTTGCTTTTCGCTCTTAGATGAAAAATAGGCATACTATACTCTCTGAACAGCGGAACCATTCTGAACACCATCAGTTCCCATACTGAGTGCTCTGTGCTATTAACTTGTGTTTGCTGTCCAATCTATCTCATGCTTTAATGGAAATACTGTAAGTTAATGTTCCATAAGTGTTCATATTCATTTCAATGCCATTCTTCTCTTTCATTCTTCATATTGCTTTAATAAATATATTGGGCACAAGCAGGGTGCATTTAATAATAATAATAATAATAATAATAATAATAATAATAATAATAATAATAATGGAGCATGTTTATGAGCAAATTAAACCCAGCAGTTTTATATAACAGAAATATGTTTAGCTGGTCTTAAATATTTACAGCCTTTCCCGTCTTTCAAATTACTGGGCAACTGTTAAGTGTAACTCGGTGTTCAGCTCACAAGTCAAATGATTTCTCTCCCTCTAAAATTTCTTTGCCAATCAATTCTGGAATGTAATGACTGTTAAATAAAAGAACTATAAATATGGAGTGGAAAAAGTAGGGACCTTAAACTATTCCTCAATATTTGATTCATTTTCTTTGGGCAGATACCTTCTGTTGTAAAAAAATGTGGATTTCATTTCAATTTGGGGATTCATTGTTCTGAAATATATGAGGATCATTAATACAACAGAGAATTGGTGTTCATTAAGGGTTATATCCAACTAAATCAGAGTTGGTCCGTCAAAATCAAAGGATACAAGAAACTTAAATTCATGTACTTCAGTGGGTTTACTCTGAGTATGATGTAGTTGGATGCAACCTGTAAGCAAATAATTTGTTGACATTTTTACATGCATGCTCCAGAATTCAAGTAGACAACACTATAAATGAATGTCATCAATGCAACAAAAACCAAATAGCTCTCCTCCAACATCAGTCCAAGAGAAAAATCCAAACTTATATTGAGTTTTTATAAGAGCAATGTAGGTAGAGGAGGAAGAAACAACAGTATTCACAAGGATAAACATTCTTAAAAGAAGGCTAAGATTTTATTAGAGACCTAAGGTTTTATTAGAGACCCACATTCTCCCTTTGGAACAAGCACAACCTCTCCAACAGCCAGCAAGCCAAGCTCCAAATTGGTGATCTACTTTCTTCTCTACATAAACTAGATGCTGACTATGTCCATGCTGGGCCTACACTGAGCCTCTAATGGTAGTGACAAGTGCTTAAAAGGAGGTCAATACTGCTGAATTCCTCTTGCTGAGTGCTCTCCAAATTTATCTTGAGGGACTGAGAAATGTTCGTGCCCCACTAAGATACTATATTCATCATGTTTTATATTTCCCAGGTCTTGGTTTCTTCCGTCATAAAGACCAGGAAACCATAAGAGTGGGAGGACAGCTAAAATTAATAGTTTGGAGACAGCAGTCATCAGTTTTAAGTGACAGCAAAATGAGATGTGCTGCAATGAATTGAATAACTAACATCAGATTGCCCTAGCAATGGTAGCAGACTTATAGTTCTGAACAGACCTCTGAATCCGGGAGGAACATGAAAAAGAAGTTCCATAACATGGACGCTAACAGTTTCACATTGCGTAGCAAAAAGAGCTGCCGGCAGTCAAGATTTGGTAGTTATTTTAAGAGCTGGTTCAAAGGCTCAGGAGGGTAAGTGGGGCAGATGCTCTAAGGCTATAAATCAGAGCTTTCCAAACAGTGTGTCGCAACACGTTAGTGTGTTGGCTGCAGTGTGTAGGTTAAGGTTACCAGATGTTCCCGTTTCCCGGGGACAGTCCCTGGATTTCCCAATCAGCTCCCTGACAAAATCCTATCATTCCTACTGAAGTTGAAAGTGTCCCTGGATTCACTGAAAAAAAGTCTGGTAACCTTAGGTGTGTGTGTGTGGTGTGAACTCTTCCCTCACTCCTCCCGGGGATATAAAGGGGCTAGTTTAACCTCCCGTTTGCTAGTAAAACTGAATTGCTATGTCACGAAATGATGCACATTGAAAAAGTGTGTCAGCAACATGAAAAGTTTGGAAAGCCCTGCTGTAGAACCTCTAATGGAGCTATGCCACATAAGATGGTGTGAGGCTGAATGGGTGTGGCTGCACTACATTCAATGGTGGAGATCTGAAGAAGAAGAGTTTGTATTTGATATCCCGCTTTATCACTACCTGAAGGAGTCTCAAAGCAGCTCACATTCTCCTTTCCCTTCCTCCCCCATAACCAACACTCTGTGAGGTGAGTGGGGCTGAGAGACTTCAGAGAAGTGTGACTGGCCCAAGGTCACCTGGCAGCTGCATGTGGAGGAGCGGAGACACGAACCTGGTTCCCCAGATTACGAGTCTACCGCTCTTAACCACTACACCACACTGGCTCTGACTCTCCAAGTGCCCCATGGTCCCTCCTTCCTGGTTGGCTCCAAGCTTGAAGAGACCCTGAGCAAAGTGCACTCTAGGCCTGTTCATTTGTTGGTGGAGCCCAGTAAAAAGGTAATGGTAAAGGACCCCTGGATGGTTAAGTCCAGTCAACGGCAACTATGGAGTTGTGGCACTCATCTTGCTTTCAGGCCGAGGGAGCCGGTGCTTGTCCACAGACAGCTTTCATGTGGCCAGCATGACTAAACCACTTCTGGCACAATGGAATGCCACAACGGAAACCAAAGTGCCCAGAAATGCTGTTTACCTGCCCGCCACAGCGGTACCTATTTATCTACTTTCACTGGTGTGCTTTCAAACTGCTAGGTTGGCAGGAGCAGGGACAGAGCAACAGGAGCTCACCCTGTCATGGGGATTCAAACTGCCGACCTTCTGATCGGCAAGCCCAAGAGGCTCCATGATTTAGACCTAGTAGCTTACCTGGTAGTGGTGTCAATGCAGCAGCACCAGGTATAGGGGTGGTGGAAAAACATGTCTTGCTGCTTTGTATTTTAATACTGAGCTACCTAATTCACTTCTGAAACAAAAGCCTGAGGCAAGATGGATATAATCCTTCAAAATGTGCACTTCTTCAGATTTTGCAACACAGTTTTCCAACCAAACACTTTCTGCAACAATTTTAAAGTTATGGAGGGCAGCGTGCATTAGAATGCATATACAGTGGTACCTTGGGTTAAGAACTTAATTCGTTCTGGAGGTCCGTTCTTAACCTGAAACTGTTCTTAACATGAGGTACCACTTTAGCTAAGGGTGCCTCCCACTGCCACCGTGAGATTTCTGTTCTCATCCTGAAGCAAAGTTCTTAACCCAAGGTACTATTTCTGGGTTAGTGGAGTCTGTAACCTGAAGCATCTGTAACCTGAGGTACCACTGTATTCTCTCTCTATATGTGGGGAACTTTGCTTGCAAAAAATGTGCATATTAAGGGAACTGTGTACTAAAAGGCTGATGAATTTTCATGAGCACTTTTTTTTAAAAAAAATGCAAATGAATGTGGAAAAGTGGAAAAGTGAACTGAAGATTGGGAAAAATGAGAAAAGGAAAGAGAAATCAAAACTGACAGATTTATCCACCCCTAATTGGCTGACTGAAGGCTCCCAGTTTCCTGCAACGTGATGAGTCATCAATGCCGTTGTGGGGACTTTTCATCAAATGATCAGGTGCTGCCAATGGCCCTGCCTGCTACGCATTTAACAGTGGAGAACGGAGGAGGAGGAGGAGGAGGAGGAAGGGGACTAATTAAGCTTGTGGAGTGTGCAGGCACTTAAGGATGCTGAATTTTAAAGAGCTCTCCAAGGATCTTTAAAGGAATGACTAGTCATGATTCCTGTCCCAAGGAGTTAAAACACCTGCACCTTTATGGAAACAGAAGCTGCATCTATCTGCGGTAGAGCCTGGTTGCCAACTCTTCAAACAATAATACAGATATAGATTGGTGGACCTGATGTGTGTGTGTGGAGACAGTTAATTTGGTGCTGCACCCAAGGGACAACACCCAGCTGAAACTCTGGAGATGGAGTCCAGTGGTTTTGGGTGGGGCCTGAAAGCTACCCAGTATGTGGGACTGAATCTGGGATGGAGAACCTTGTCAAGAGTGAAGGCGCTATTGTCTTCTCAGCAATCTTCCAGAAGGCTGCATGCGCATGTTGTGTGGGGCCTAAGACAAAATTGAGAAGAGCAGTACACAGGGGGGGCAAGGGGCCCGCATGATTTTGATGGGGTGAGAACCAGGTGGCCCCCCACGGGGATCCCCATCCTACCCTGCTTGCTGCCGGGGGTCTCTTGGCCCTGGAGCCTGGCCTGGCCTTGCCCCCTCGCCAAATGGCCCTCTAGCTAGTGGTCTGGGCTCTCCCCTGTGTGGGTGGGCAGCACAGCATGTCTCCGTGAACTCCCTGTGCCCCACACTCACCTGGCAGTATCGGCGGCGAGCTGGCATGGCAGGTTTTGTTGACTCTTTGTGCCCTGTCCTTGGTCACGCCCTGTACTGGAAAAGGACGCAACGTCATTGGCAGTATATATTAATTTCATATTTGCACAGTATCCTACTTTTTACATTTGCTCTGAAACATGTGCTTTCCCATAGCAGTGGGGGACTCAATTTACAAATGGAACGCACTCAACAGGGAGCGAAACATGTTCTTATTCCAAGGCAAAGTTCACAAACCAATTCACCTACCTCCTGGTTTGCAGCATTCTTAATCAAAGTTGTTCATAAACTAAGCTGTTCTTAAACCAAGGTACCACTGTAAAGGTCTGGCTGAAGGGAGCAAAAACAGCCAGTTTTGCCTCTTGCTTTTTCTGGCAGCTGGCCTGAAGGCAAACAAGCCATTCAAACCCCTCAGAAAACAAAAGCAGCCATGGCGTTTTTAGCTCCTACTTAGTTGGCAGTCTCCATTATATTTATTTTAATTTCTATTTAATTTCAGGTCCTGCTTTTTGTTTGATGAAAGGATAAATATTATTAAAAAGGATCCCTTTTGTATAATCTCTGTTGCAGTTCCCTCAGGCTAATACCAAGGAATGAAAAGCACCACTTTGTGGCACCACTTATGCACTGGGATATTATTAATTTGTACAACGCCTACTGTTCCTAAATACCAGCTCGGCACTTCTCACGTGACACAGCTTGCAGAGTAATGCCGCCGATGAGATGGCTGTAGTGTGCTGGCATTATCAGAAGCCTGCTGGCTTTCCCTATTCAAAGGATAATACATGTGTGAAGGAATGGAACTGTTCAGCCATTTTGTGTAATCTTGGGCCAGTCACCATCTCTCAGCCTAATTTACATTACAGTGTTGTTGTACCGGAAGGGCAAGAGAATAGCCACATATGCTGTCTTCAGCTCCGTGAAAGAAAGATGATACATAAATACATAAATTGAAATAATAAATCCCAATGAGCAGAGCTGGTGTGTTCACAGTATCCGTCCCATCATCGTTTTTTTTAAAACTCCCATGATGGTTGCAAATTCATTTTTCTTCTCACTGCTCATTTTACCTCAGTAAGGATTATATATTTGTGATTATTTTTTAAAAAATGACCAGTTCAACTTATTTGTAACATTCATAAGGCACCAATAATGTGCAAGATGCTGACAGTGGTTTGCTTGCTGTGTCTGTGTGTTTTAAATGTTCCCACACAGCTCCCCTTTACGCTTAGATCATTCTGCTTAGCAAAGTGAAATCATTAAAAACTCGATTTCATTGGCCTTCAGAAACTGAGAAAGATTGTAGCCATTTCACACGGTTACATCTCATTTCCTGATCACATTGGTAATGGAAGTAACTGCTACATTAAGTACTGCTTTGTGGGATTCAGAATTATATTCTACCATTTGAACGCCTGCTGTTTGGCTCTCCTCAAAATGCCATTTGCTGTGTTTAAAAATCTCTCTTGGACGGACGGAACGAAACATTAAAAATTAGGCTGGTGGTTGATGGCAGAGCATTAACATTCATAAGCTGCTATTTATTGTGGAGAGGCTCATTTCCTTCTCACAGCGACTCAGTAAGGAAGCCGTAGGAAGTGACATGCAAAGGGAGGCGTACGGCATTTTAGTTTGCAACTGTGAACAAAACTTGCAGATAACACCAGGCATGGCATTTAAAAGGACTAGACGTGATGGTGATTGTGCATTCTATAAACTCACTGGAGAGAGTTTGCGTTCAATTGGTGTTGTCGCTGTTCCTCGAACTTTGGACGTATACTGCTTTTTTTTTTAACTAAAAAAACCACACACATCAAAGCTTGATCCAGTGGAGAGTGAAGGTTTTCGTTTTCACTTGATCAAACTCAGGCCTTGCCAAAGAAGGTTCAGGCACTCTCATTCTGATAATGTCATCAGTACAGCATTCATTGCCCTCTCCATTTTTCACGTTAGTAGCAACTGACAAGTGCACATCCACACCCCGCTGCTTTAAATCTCGACAGCATATTCTGGCCATGATGTATATGTTGAAAGTGTGATTATTCATACTTAAAAAGAGATGGCTACATATCTTTTTTCCCCCTTCTTGCCACCTCAAGGACATGGAAATGCATCAGATTTGTCGATTGGTCAGTAGCTGTGCTGGTTTTAAAGGAATTTACATTTATAACAGTAAGTTTCGCTCAAGGATGGGGAAGCTATAGCTCTCCGGATATTCTTGAACTTCAGCTGCCATCAGCCCCAAGCAGCATGGTCAGTGGTCAGGGTCATCATCATCATCATTTTTAATTTGTATACCGTCTTTCTATCTCACAATACTCAAGGTGGTTTACAAGCTGAAGAAACAAAAAAGGTACCATCTTATAACAATCTAATGCAATACAAAAATGTGATAATAAAACATAACTTTAAAAGAGGCAACCTACATCAAAAAGTAACATTAGAATAGTATTAAATAATAATAACATACAAAAGTTAAACAGAAATCCACTCAACAGTTACAATAAATAATTTCTAAACTATACAGTGGTAACTCTGGTTAAAAACTTAATTCGTTCCGGAGGTCCGTTCTTAACCTGAAACTGTTCTTAACCTGAAGCACCACTTTAGCTAATGGGGCCTCCCGCTGTCGCCGCGCCGCCACCGCGCGATTTCTGTTCTCATCCTGAAGCAAAGTTCTTAACTCGAGGTAATATTTCTGGGTTAGTGGAGTCTAACCTGAAGCATCTGTAACCTGAAGCGTCTGTAACCCGAGGTACCACTGTAATCAATAAAACAACGGCAAGCCACAGTACATAAAATAATACAATACAAATTGAGGAGCAGAGACTAGAGGATGGGGCAAGGCAGGTGGAAAGAGGCCTTGCCTGGTGGAGTCTCTCCCCTTACAGTTCTTCCTGCAGGAACAGCTCCCGTATGAGGACTCCTAGGGTCGGAGGGTGGGGCAAGGTAGGTCCCATCATTTTGTCCCATCATTTTGAGGGTCACAGGTTTCCAACCCCTGGTTTAGTCTAAATAAGTAATTTTCCAGAAAACTACTCTGCCTACGGTCCACAATAATGTCAGTGACTGGGCAGAGGAGGAATGGTGGAGGCCGCCTCCCCAGTCTGACCCTTCCAGAGAAGAAGAAGACAGTTCAGAATTACAGCAGGGGTTTGAGGGAGGTCACAGCTCAGGGGCAGATGAGGAGGAAAGCTGGGAAATAATGGGAAAGGAGGAGGAAGAAGAAGCACCGGGAGAGAGATGGCTGATGGACTCAGTGTCTTTAGAAAGCATTCCAGACCCCTCTCTCCCAGAACACGGTGGGCCTTGAAAGCTGGAGAGCAAAGAGCTCAAGGCAAATTGCACTTTTCAGCACTCGTAGTGATGACTCATGAGGAAGTGGGAGAGATGGAGGGGGTGGGGTTTCATTCTGAGCAACACCATTACTCCAAGAGACTGCATTTCTAAGCCTCTCTCTGTGAATATCGAATAAAAAGCATTGGTAAGAACTTTTATTGTCGTATCCATTCCTGGCAACCTACCGTGGAGGGTTATATCCTCTGACGCCTGACAAATAACTAGATGCAACATGGTCAGGAGAAGCTATAGCCAGGTCATTCTAGTTTTCCAGGGCCACCATACCTGGACCAGGATAGCTTGGCTGGTTCCTTGGTAACCCCTTTCCCCAGTTAGTTAGTAATGTGATCTACCTGGGGCTGCCCTTGAAGGCAGTCTGGAGATTGCAACTAGTTCAGAATATGATTGTGAGAGTTTTAAGTGGTGCATCTAACAGAGACCATATAACACAAATTTTGTGGAACCTGAAATGGTTGCTGACACACAGGCCCTAAAGAATTTGACACCCAAATAGCTGAAGGAATGCTTCTCCCAATATCAGCCTGTCCAGGCCATGGGATCTGCAAGAGAAGTCTTTCTTGTCCCACTGATGGTTGAGCCCTAGGTAGGGAACATCCAGCCTATGGGCCAAATTTGGTCAAAAAGCAGTGTGAGACTGTTTGGAAGCCCTTTCTCAGGATTTTCAGAGCAGTTCAGGGCTGTTAGGACTAGGGCTTTTTAAGAGCCCTTGTAAACAGCCCCACGTTGCTCCTTAATTTTCCTGATTTTAGCAGTTTAAGGAGCAGCAAACAACTGTTTGCAAATGGTTTTGAAACAGTCCTGTCTTGAGCTTTGAAGTCCCAACAACCAGGGCTTCCAAACACAGCATTACCTAGTGATGTCAAGTGATTGACAGGTGGCTGCCCCTCCATCTGTCAAATTTGATCTGTGAGGCCAGTCCTGACAGGGATGTGTCCCATGGAGCCAAACAGGTTCCCCACTCCTTGTTTATTCCATTATGTGTTGACATGGGACATGGCCTCCTCTGTAGTGGCACCCAATCTATACAACCACCTCCCCTTGAAGGTGTGGGTGGCACCTTCATTGCTGAGATTCTGCTGCTGCATGAAGACACGCCTTTTCACACAAGCCTTTGGGTAAAACTGATCAGGTGAAACCAGCTCAAATTGAAGTTCTATCTGCCATAAATTTAGAAGTTTTAATTGTATGGGTGTGCTAATAACTTGAATGTTGGTTTTATGAATGTTTTTGTTTGCTGTTTTCATGTGTAATGTAAACTGCCCTGGGATCCTGATGAAAAACGATGGCTAGAAATTCAGTGAATAAATAACTATAACTTGGAAAGAAGCACCATTGAAAAAATAATGGGAGCTCTCAAGAAATTAATTTGTTTTTTGTTTGTAGAGGGCTTTGCTTATGTAAACCAGATTTTTGGGTTAGTTTTAGTCAGGAAGAACATGCATTTTTCTTGCCGTGGTGTTTAAATGATAGTATTTTTATTTTTATTTTTTGGAAATCATATTTTCCCATTTTCTGGGCATTTCTCCTTGTAAATGGGCATGGACTGCAGCCATATTGGCCTCTGCAAAGACATTGAAGTGGTGCTGTGTTACAGTTGTCAAGGCAACTGTTGCTGAAGATGTCCTTGTTTTGCTGACCCCCAGCGTGCCCCTAACAATGTTTTAAAATAAAATGCCAGAGAATGCCGGTGTCTGAATTTTAACAGACCTACAGTGCAGGTAGAATCTCACAGAAGAATTGTAGCTCCTCAAATCTTAAAGTCAGCCATATCAAAACTGCTGGGTCAGTTTAAGTCTCATTTCACACCGGAGTGTCATTGCTCTGCTAGCTCATTTGTTCTAGCACACAACTGAAAGGGCTGGAATCGGTCCAAGGAAAATGAAGCAACAGCCTAGTGAGGGATGTCTGGTAGCAATCTTTCACCTTTCCTTATGCATGGATGGAATCATTGTATGTTAGGTGACATTTCTACATCTGCTATGTGGAATGGGGATGATCCTACACACACAAGAAGCCTTAATTTTGGATGTGCCTTCCCCATACGTAAAGACCCTCCAAGTGTCTCTATTTCCCAGGGACATCCTTGATTTAGAGAAGCCACCCCGGTTTCTGATTCGATCCCGGAATGTCCTGCTTTCCTTTAGGACGTCCCTATTTTCATAGGAGAAATGTTGGAGGGTATGGAGTTATCTGACGCCCAAGCCGTCCAAAGGCAATCCTGTATAGGGCAATGTTTTTTAAAATTTTTTAATGTTTTATTATATTTTTATATCTGTTGGAAGCCACCTAGAGTGGCTGGGGCAACCCAGTAAGATGTACGTGGTATAAGTAATAAAATGACCATTATGGAATGGGACGTCCCTATTTTCATTGGAGAAATGTTGGAGGTTATTTACGTACCTAGATGACTGTTGTGGTTCCTTCCAACCCTACAAGTCTATGATTCTTACAAGGCAAGAAACAACCAGCGGGGGGCTGGGGGAAGGTAGCAGGCAAATGATGCAAGCAGAATATTTGAGAATGTTCTCCCTTATTCATACACCCCCTACCTTTAATTTTCAGGTTCTGCAATTGCAGTTATAAATTAAAAGAAGCAGGTGACATGACTAAGCATCATGCATGGTGTGGCTCTTACCTGCTTCATTATGATGCAAAAATGGCTGCTTTTGGATTTGCCACCTGCTGGCCTTATTTTTTGCTGTGTGTGTGCATCTTCACAAAACGCCCTCTCAGCATATAATCATCCCAACAGTCACTTGTTGACTTGGAAGTGAATTCTAGCAATCATTATTATTTTTGAATGGAAGTAGCAAATGGTTCCCTGGCAGAATAACAGATAGGTAATGTGGAATGCAAAAACAAAATCGTTTTTAAATTCTACAACTGCTCACATTTTTCATTCAGTTAATTGGCATAGAAACCATAGTTATCCAGAAGTAGAAATGTTGGGGTTTTTTGTTTTTATCTCTGTTAGGGCTCACTCACACTATACTTTTTCCTTGCACTTTCTAGGCACAGATCTGCACTTTAAAGCTTTGCACCTGAGCTCTTTCTTATTTTGGCCCCACCACTTTCTCCAGGAAAACCTGCTCTTTAATGCTGAATTGGAAGAGACAGCAATGCAGGTTTCTGAGGATTGCCGTTGGCTCCGATTTGGCAGGAAAGAGTAAGTTTTCGCAGGGAAGGTGCCAAGGCAAAATAAATAAAAAAGAATTAAAAAGTGCTTGAACACAGAGCTTTAAGGTGCAAACCTGTGACTAGAAAAGCAGCACAGAATGAAGTCTGGATGAGTGTGGCAGCGGAGTGTGCTTTCATGGCGCCCAGGGCATGGGGTGTGCAAACCCAGCTGGTGCTGCCGGAGCAACACCAAGCCCAAGCTGCTTTGCGAGGTCGGAATGATCCCAGCCACACAAAGTGACACAGGACCCTGCACCATGTTGTGAGCCTTGCAAAATGACTCAGGGAGGACGGCTTGAGAAGGACGCTATGCACCCTTCCATCCTAGCCCCTTGAGGATGAGGTTGGTATCAAAGGGCGCATGGTGTCCTTCTCAAGCTATCCTCCCAGAGCCGCTTTGCAGGGCTTACAATGCAGCTCAGGGCTGACTCTGGGAGGGCAGTGTGAGTAGCAGCACCCCAAATGGGCCCAGGGCGATAGCCCCAGCAGCCCCCACCATGCTATAGCCCTGGATGAGCCCTAAGACACACACTCTCTTTCTCTCTCAGTGTGGTGTAGTGGTTAAGAGCGGTAGACTTGTAATCTGGAGAATGTTAGCGCTTTGAGACTCCTAAGGGGAGTGATAAAATGGAATATCAAATCCAAACTCTTCTTCTTCTTTCTCTCTCTCTCTTGCACCCTCCCTCCCCTGTCTCTTGTATATTATAAAAAAGGCTCTAGCAACTATAAAAAGATACTTTTATCAAAATATTATAGTAGCTTGGCAATCTCCTCCTGAGTCTCAATCAAGGGTGTTCCCTTCTGATATATGGTACATCCATGTTTTGCCCCAATGCACCTGAAAGTTGTTGCCATCACCAAATGGCAGGTTGAAAACATCTGACTGGTCTAACTCAGTAGTTCCTTACAGACTTTTTGGGAAATTTTTGTTTGTTTGTTTGGGATTTTGAGAGGGCCAAACTCTGACATTTCTATGGAATGAACAACGTGTGCTTTGCTTGCTGCTGCATTCCTATCACACCTAGGTAGGAAGAGAGAAGCAAAGGAGGAGGAGCTCCCTTATACTGAGTTAGACCGCTGGTCCATCTAGTTTGGCATTGCCTACACTTACTGGCAGTAGCTCCTTAGGTTTTCAGACAGGGACATAAAAACATAAGAAAAGCCCTGTTGGATCAAGCCAATGGCCCATCTAGTTCAGCACTCTGTTCCCACAGTGGCCAACCAGATGTCTGTGCGAAGCCCACAAACAGGACATGAGAGTGCAATAGCACTCTTTCCACTTGAGATTCCCTGCAACTGGTTATTCAGAGGTATACTGGAGATACTGGGCATGAGATATGGGACCTTCTGCATACAATGGAGGTGTTGTTCTGCTGAGCTTTCCCATTCACTCTACTACTTGCACATTTCCATCCTAAAATTTTATTTTAAGTCCACCACAAGGAAGCCCCCGCTGCTTTTCCTTCTGTTTGATAGCATCTTTGGCCATTTGCATCTTAAATTCCTAAAGAGTTTTCAAAACAGCACAACATTAAATATATAACAAAATATAACTTTTTCTCGGTGTCCTTTGTTTCTCCAGTACTTCTTCTCTCTTCTTGGATATGATTTCCATTCTTTCTTGATCGAACTTTTTTGATTGAATGAGGCCATAGTGAAAATTCTGTATATCCCCATATGGGATTATAACAAGAGGGTTTTTTTCTGCCTTTTCTTTTTAAAAGGCAAGTGACACATTTTATTTCTCTTCTCTGAAACTGGAATTTCTCCCCTCTTTTTCTTCAGAGTCTGTACAGACAGTGAAATATAGATGAAGCTCTCTGACTTTACTTTTCCTGAAGGAACATTCTTATTCAGAATACAGGCTTGTAGGTTCTGTGGGAAACAGGAAGTTATGACAACTGGTGAAGTGGAGTGCATGTTTTACTGTGGTATTTTTGCTTCCAAAGTTACATGAGAAAGTAGGCAAGGTACACAAAAGACTAATTAGCTGTGTTTCATCACAGAGCACTTCAAGGTCTTCAAAGGAGATTTCCAGTCACAAAGGGATTTTAATTACTTTCGCTAAGAAAAAGGATGGCTTGCACAATGTTCCATGTCTGAAAGCCTCTTGTTTCCCCCCAGAAAACAAACAAGTGCTTCGGTTTTCAAAGATGCCTGAAATATTATCAATTTAAATCAGTGGTGGACAGGTTTGAGGCTAGTGAGATCAAGATATTCCCCCCCCCAAGAAGCTCAAGATCTACCAAATGTAGCCAGAAGCAAAATACATTCACCTAGAATGAATGAATTCCAAGCCCAGTTGTTTGTTCTGTGTGTCCAGACTGAACTGAGCTCATGGTCTTTTTGCATGAAAAGAATCATCTCCTGTCACCCACTTCCTCTTCATTTCAACATTATAGTTTGGTGAGGATGAGTCATTTTCTTGTTGCATTTGCTCAACAGTTGGAAGTCAGAACTCCTTGCCAATCTGGTTCACATTACCCAGAGATCCACCATCTTACCTTCTGCTTTCTGCCCATCTAAAACATAGCTTCAACAAATGCGATTTCTTTTCATTTGAAAACACACTTTGACAATTATCCTTCTGCATGCATTTCAAAGGAATCAAAGACAGCTTTGTTGGTATGAGCTGTGCAAAATAAATTTTAGTGTTTGAAATACACTAAACAAAGTATATATTCAAGACAGTTTAAAACAGATAAATGGATATAGGCAACAGCTAATTTGCATGAGTTCCAATTACCACATTATACTGGGTGTGTATGTAGATCTGTTTATATGACACATAAGCAATCAGTGGATACATATGACTTACCGTACGTATGACACGGGTGGTGCTGCGGTCTAAACCATGGAGCCTCTTGGGTTTGCCGATCAGGCATTTGCAGGTTCGAATCCCCGTGTCAGGGTGAGCTCCAGTTGCTCTGTCCCAGCTCCTGCCAACCTAGCAGTCTGAAAACACACCAGTTCAAGTAGATAAATAGGTACCCCTGCGGTGGGAAGGTAAACGACACTTCTGTGCACTCTGGTTTCTGTTCACGGTGTTGTGTTGTGCCAGAAGCAGTTTAGCCATGCTGGCCACATGACATGGAAAGCTGTCTGCAGACAAATGCCGGGTCCCTCTGGCTGAAAGATAAGCACTGCAACCCCATAATCGCCTTTAACGGGACTTAACCTTTGAGGGGTCCTTTTACCTTTACATATGACTGCAGCAGGCTCCGTCTTTAAAAAGCTATATGTCACCTGGCATTCATCTAGGTTATTAAAATTCATCTTATATAAACAATGGCCATGATTAAGTTCAACAGATCCTTGCTTGCAGACTGTCTTGTAGAAGCCACATTTGCTATGGCCTTATTTTGAATCATAAGCAGCAGTAACTCCTAGGAAGGCTGATTTTGTACAAGAAGGAGTTGCTATGATATGATTGGAATATTGAACATGTACCTTCAGGGCTCCTAATTTTAGAAAACTTACAGAGATGATGATGGTTTGGTTGTCTTTATTACAGCTGCACCCAACAATTTAGCTCTTGTCAGCGTCAGAAATTAAAATAATCACATGCTTTTTAGCTGCGTTAGATGACATTAATGTTGTAGCTTCTGTTGCAGGTAGTGTCCTCATGTGAGACTCATCAGTGATGACCTATTTCAGTAACAGCTTCAGAAAATTGTTCGGACCCACTTAAGAAATTGGATTCTGCATGCAGGTTATTTCCATGCCAAGCCAAGCCAAATTATTCAGCTCTGTACTAAGCTTGTTCCAGCAATGACTGGTGCCCATTGGAACTGATAGGGCAGAAGGCCAACAGTCAGTGCAGCCATTGCCAAAGAAAGGCAGAGCCAAACCCATCATGTTGAGCTATCAGAAGAATTAAGGTAAACTAGAGGGATTAATGTTTTTACACTGTGCCTCCCATCCTCCTGGCTTTGGGGGATACTCAGTAGAAAAAACCCCAGAAGTCATTGCAAATCCCATGGTAGTTTGTATTTTTATGGCATTTGCTATACAGGCGTTTCTCATGAGATGCTAGCTGTAAAATTGCCTTGGTTACCATCCACACATGGTTGTAATAGAGCAAGTCACTCTGGAGCGATCAAGTTTGTTTCGGCATCTTATTGTGTAGCTTAGCATTTAAATTTAAAAGGTAAAGGACCCCTGACAGTTAAATCCAGCCACAGATGACTCTGGGGTTGCGGCACTCATCTCACTTTACAGGCCAAGGGAGCCAGCATTTGTCCGCAGACAGTTTTTCTGGGTCATGTGGCCAGCATGACTAAGCCGCTTGTGGCATAACAGAACACCGAGACCCGAGCAGTGCACAGAAATGCCATTTACCTTCCCGCTTCTTTGGCGTGCTTTTGAACTGCTAGCTTGGCAGGAGCTGGGACCAAGCAACGGGAGCTCACCCCGTTGCTGGGATTTGAACCGCCAACCTTCTGATCGGCAAGCCCAAGAGGCTTCGTGGTTTAGACCACAGCGCCACCCGTGTTAGCTTAGCTAACCATAAAATGATATGATTAAACTAATTGAAGGATAGCAGGATTTACACAAGAGAATGGAAGGGGCTGCTTTTTGTTTCGGGTTATTTCAGAAGAAGATTGTGTTAAACGTCTGCTGTCATCATAGATTTTGTATACAACACACCCGTGTGCATGCATACTAGAGGTGGACAGACAGACCTGACTCTTTTTGGTCTGAGTTGTTTTCACCTGTGCGCATTCATAAGTTTTGTGGATTCTACGAGAAATGCCCACAATTCCTATTGGCCTAATATACCTTGGCAAGAGTTCATTTCTGGGATGCAGGAACTCCCAGAAGACATCACAAGAGCAATCTGACAGGCAACTCAGAAGTAACCCCCAAAGCTAGGCTTAGACATGCAGCCTACAAACACCTCAGTGTCCCTAAGCAAGAAACCTTATTTTATCTGGTTGGGCATAAGTGTGGCTTCCATGCACATGTTAATAGTACTCAACCTTTTACCTCAGTCTGTTAGAGATGATTCAGTTCTTTGCAGGGAAGAAGTTGCCAGAGTGCTTTCAGGAAGAAGAACAGAACAAATTCTTCCAAATGCTCTTGAATCAATTCTGACTTCTCCTGTAATTTCTAGAAAGTCATTTCTGGAACAAAATGGTTTCCTAGAAGGACATTTCCTCTTCCAAGATATATACTATAAAAAATTAACTTCTGGAAGTATAGCTCTCCTTCTGGAAAAGAAATACTATGCATATGTAATTTGATTACTTTTTTGTACTCTGGCCTATTATCATGCTTCCCTTAATTTATAGGCTCTTTTCTCTCACAAGGAAAATCATAAAACAGTTCTCCATTTTTAAAATGATGCCACTTTATTCTAACAATGCATTTAAACTATCATATATTATTATTGTGAGTAGGAAGGGGAGTAAGCTGTATGCAGAGACGCTTCTAACCCCTGAATCCAGTAAGCGTTAAAATATAAGACTAGCTTATTGATGAAGTGATTGCCCGGGTGATGGGCCATTAAGGGGATCAAAGGAAGGAGGCTCTGTGTGAGTTTCCTCTTCAGGATCCAACCACCCGCTCCACGACAGCTTCATGGGGCTCATGACATTAACTTTGAAGTAACTAGAGGTAGGGGGAAAACAAATTTCTCTATGTGTTCCATAAGTTGTTTACTGTGTATGAGCAGGGTATACATGAGGATAGTGTAAAGGAAAAATGGCTGCCTTAGAGTCAACCCTTTGGTCCATATAGCTTAGCATTGTCTAGACTGAGGGTCTCCAATTTTTCAGACTTTCCTAGCTCAAAGTGGAGATGGCAAAGATTGAACCTTCAATCTTTGCATTGATGGCATGTGCTCTAAACTGAGCTATAGAGGGCCAGATAAGTTATAAATAATGCTTCCCCAACATAGGTCTCCTTTCATGGTTCTGCTTCCTGCCAAATTTGCAAACTTACATCAGAGGAAAGAATATATTGAAACTAATACAAAATTAACATCTGCCCCCACTACTGAGCAACTTTCCCTTAGGCTATTAGTTATTGCATCTGGCTTCAATGTTCATCTGATTTTCCGGGAACTAGTTGTACTCCCTCCCCATTTTATGAATGTATAAATATTGCACTTCTATATGGCATGACTATAGCACTTTCAACTGTTATGTAGCTTCCCTGCCCTCACTCTAAGCACATATATCTTCTATGGAGAAACCTACTATGTGAAGGACTTTTCATGCATGGACTTCCATGAAAACTGGGACTCCTATTGCTCTGTGCACCAGCTTCCTACTAGCATCACTCCTACTAGCATTCATAAGAACATAAGAAGAGTCTGCTGGATCAGGCCATCTAGTGATGTATCCTATTCTTACAGTAGCCACCCAAAGGCCTGTGTGAAACCTGCAAACAGGATCTGAGCATGAGTCGGGATCTCTCCCCTTCGGTAGCTTCCAGCAAGTAGTATTTAGAAGCACTGCAGCCTTGAACTATGCAGGCAAAGTGTGTTGCAGATATTACACAGTTTGAAGTTACTGGAAACATAAGAACTGACTTCTTTTGGAAGAAAACATTGTCCAGGCCATAAAAATAGTATTCAAACTTTTGGGAGGGAGTTGCACTAGGTTCTAAACCACTGAGCCTCTTGGGCTTGCCGATCGGAAGGTTGGTGGTTCGAATTTGCGCAATGGGGTGAGCTCCCCTTGCTCTGTCCCAGCTCCTGCCAACCTAGCAGTTTGAAAGCACACCAGTGCAAGTAGATAAATAGGTACCACTGTGGCAGGAAGGTAAACAGCATTTCCGTGCGCTCTGGTTTCTGTCATGGTGTTCCGTTGCGCCAGAAGCAGTTTAGTCATGCTGGCCACATGACTAGCTGTCTGTGGACAAATGCCAGCTCCCTCGGCCTGAAAGCGAGATGAGCGCTGCACCCCATAGTGCCATTGACTAGTCCTAACTGCCCAGGGGTCCATTACCTTTTTACCTTTATTCAAACTTTTACTGCCAGAACTCTTCAAAACAGAACATAGCCATCAAATGATACATCCAAAAAATCCTAATAATAATAATAATAATTTTATTATTTATACCCCGCCCATCTGGCTGGGTTTGCCCAGCCATTCTAGGTGGCCCCCAACAGAATATTAAAAACATGATAAAACATCAAACATTAAAAACTTCCCTAAACAGGGCTGCCTTCAGATGTCTTCTAAAAGTCAGATAGTTGTTTATTTCCTTGACATCTGATGGGTGGGCGTTCTACAGGGTGGGCGCCACTATAATATCTTGGGGTGTCCAACAGAGGCTCAGCATCTTAGAAAATATGAAATAATCCCAACAGACCTAGAAACAAAGGTCTCTCCACACCCTGCTTTCCAGCTTCCATTGGCCTTAGGCTGTTTACTCTCCCTTCAGGAGAGCTTCATTTACATTCTCACTCCATGGAGTTTGGGAGACAAACAACTAAAGGCAACTCTCTTTCAAAATGGAGATTTGCAACTCAGTACCTTCATCACATGATCAAAGGTTCACTCTCAGCACAGAGTAGAAAATGGAAAAAGCAACATGGGAACAAGCCCAGTGTTAGCAACCCTTCAGCAATACACATTTAGCCATTTTCCATTTTAAACCTTCATTAATATACAGGCATTTTCATTGCAGTGTCAAATCAATTATTCTTAACAAAGCACAGCCATCATGGCTAGTGGCCATTGGCAATCTTCTCCTCCATGGATTTGTCTAACCCTCTCTTAAAACCAACCAGGTTGGTGACCCTCACCACCTCCCTTGAGAGCGAGTTCCATGGTCTAAATATGCGCTGCATGAACAAGTTCTTTCCACACTCAGTGCATAGTCTTATGGTCCCACCATGAAGACTATGCTCCCATCCACCCTCCTCCCTGCTTCCAGACCCACCGTCTGTGGCAGCCACCTCATTCTGCCATTTTGTCATTTATCTAGCTCCTTCCTTGGTGATCATTTTAGACGGTGTACTTTTAGCATCAGGGACGCAGGTGGCGCTGTGGGTAAAACCTCAGCGCCTAGGGCTTGCCGATCGCATGGTCGGCGGTTCGAATCCCCGCGGCGGGGTGAGCTCCCGTCCTTCGGTCCCAGCTCCTGCCCACCTAGCAGTTCGAAAGCACCCCTAAGTGCAAGTAAATAGGTACCGCTTTCTAGTGGGAAGGTAAACGGCGTTTCCGTGTGCTGCGCTGGTGCTGGCTCACCAGAGCAGCTTCATCACACTGGCCACGTGACCCAGAAGTGTCTCCGGACAGCGCTGGCCCCCGGCCTCTTAAGTGAGATGGGCGCACAACCCTAGAGTCGGACACGACTGGCCCATACGGGCAGGGGTACCTTTACCTTTTACTTTTAGCATAAATGATATGAAGCTATTTTCTGTGGTGCTGGTGGTGCTGGTGGGCCTGTTTGCAGAGATGGAATGCTCTGAGTTACCAGCTTGAGCACAGAGATGTCTGTGCTTGTCCCTGAACTTTCCTTAGAGCTGTTGACAGCAGTAGCAGCAAGTGATGTGGAAGACCAATAAATGTCATGTCAAGAGCGGAGCTCCAGAGCAGCACAGAGGGAAGCAGTGGTTTGGGAACACCCTTGATTAAAATCTCCTCTTACAAGTGGAATGCAGGGGATATTTATAGAGGTGGGAAAGTGGCTTCCTTAGATTCCTGTCTTGCCATCACATCATTAAAATCTTAAAATAATGTAACTGGGCTGACCCATGGCTCCATATGGGAAGCAGAAAAAGCTTCTGGTTATGAAGAATATGATTATGGAGTGTTAAAAATGCATTAAAAACGTAAATTATGTACTTTCCTTCACAGGGACTTTAAAACGGGCATTTTATTTTTTTTAGCAGTGCTTTCTTCTAAATTAATTGTGTTGCCATTTAAGAAACATGGAAATTGACGTCCAGGTTGGCAGAAATTTCTGCCTTCGCTGTTAACCTGAATAATTCAGAGAGAAACTGATTCTGCTCCCATGAATGAGACTCTCGTGGACTCATATGGCAACCAGGATTAGGCCTCAAGCACTGAAGTTGGGGCGCCTGAATGTGCCCAAACATGCCTTATGATCTCTTGGACATTTGGCTTCCAGCTACTCAGGAAAGAAATCCATTTGCCTTGGCTTCCAGATATCTAAATCTGCTGTAGTAAATAACTGAAATAAATATAATAGCAGTTTTATTTTTATTGCTTTACAGGATGATGTTCCAGTGGCATGATTAAAGTAAAGGTAAAGGGACCCCTGACCATTAGGTCCAGTCGTGACCAACTCTGGGGTTGCGGCGCTCATCTCGCTTTATTGGCCGAGGGAGCCGGCGTACAGCTTCCGGGTCATGTGGCCAGCATGACTGAGCCACTTCTGGTGAACCAGAGCAGCGCACGGAAATGCTGTTTACCTTCCCACCAGAGCGGTACCTATTTATCTACTTGCACTTTGACGTGCTTTCAAACTGCAAGGTTGGCAGGAGCCGGGATCGAGCAACAGGAGCTCACCCCGTCGCGGGGATTTGAACCGCCGACCTTCTGATCAGCAAGTCCTAGGCTCTGTGGTTTAACCCACAGCGCCACCCGCATCCCTAGTGGCACAATTAAAAGGTAAAGGTAAAGGTACCCCTGCCCGTACAGGCCAGTCGTGTCTGACTCTAGGGTTGCGTGCTCATCTCGCTCTAGAGGCCGTGAGCTGGCGCCGTCCAAAGACACTTCCGGGTCACGTGGCCAGCGTGACGAAGCTGCAGCTGGCGAGCCAGCACCAGCGCAGCACACGGAAACGCCGTTACCTTCCCGCTATAAAGTGGTACCTATTTATCTACTTGCACTTAAGAGTGCTTTCGAACTGCTAGGTGGAAAGGGGAGCAACGGGAGCTCACCCCGCCGCGGGGATTCGAACCGCCGACCATGCGATCAGCAAGTCCTAGGCACTGAGGTTTTACCCACAGTGCCACCTGCGTCCCCTAGTGGCACGATTAAGTACCATTAAAAGCCATTATGCCACAATATTCCTCCCTTCTGCATTTTGTTAAGGGCACAGTCAAGACACCCCTTCCTCTACTCCATTGCTTAGACCTACATCAACTCTTGCATAGAGTGGTGGGTGGAAGATACCCTTCCAAGCTTTCCTGCTCATCAGGTTGCCCATGCTTTGCCTGGCATAAGGTGGCCAGACAAGGTGCCACCTGCCCCTTCCCACTCTGGCCCTTCTGCCATTCTCCCTTGGCGCTGCCTTTTTCATGGTCACTACTGTTAGGGATCAGTTTCTCTCAGTCTCACATTTTCCCATTCTTAAGGAGTGTGTGGTAAGATGTACATCAGTGAACTGAGAAATATCTTACCCACTGATTTCAGTGTGCATAAAGTATGCCTAATTTTCTCTAGATTGCATCTCCAATCTGTACTTTTCACAGCATCCATTAGTATAAGGATCTGCCAGCTCTTCTTTTGGGGCATAATTGAGTACAAATTATAAGGTGTGACCTACTGTATCTACTGTCATCCATTCGGCTCTTGCCTAATCTTTTGCTTTTGTTCTGAGAAGTTTCTTAGAAAATGCTAGGAAACACTTGTCCTCTCACTGAGGTTCCTAAAAAGTCCATTCAAGATCGGCTTGCATGTACTGGGCTATCTTTGCAATGATCTCTCAGTAGGTGGATTTGTAAGAGCAAGATATTTGCTTTATTTTCAGATCAAAGGAGGAGAATAAACCTACCTATTTGGCTTTTTCTGTTGCAAATATAGACACACTCTCTTATTCATAGACATCTTCTAAATAAGGGTATTTAGGACTGAATTTATGAAGCCAAATCTGATGCCCGTTAATTTGGGGTGTCCAGTTTTTCTTAAAGAACATTACTTCTAAGTGCACAGAACAGCATAGTTATTCACCACTGTCTTGTATGCATTTTTAATTGGAAGCAAGCCTTGAAGTGTTCAATAGGAATTGTAAAATCATAGAGTTGGAAGCCCCCCTCCCCCCGAGGATCATCTAGTCCAACTCCCTGCAATGCCATACAAGGATCAAAAATGCAACCTTGGCATTATCAGTACCATGCTCTAACCAACTGAGATATCCTGGCCCCATAACAGACTTGTAAGTGTGTTTAGGATCCCAGCCTTGCAGAACAATCTAATCCACGTCTGCTTATTCATAAGTTCCATTTAGTTCAGTGGGGCTTTCCTCCATGTGAATGGTTCATAGGGTTTCAGCCTTACAGTGCAATCCTATGCATATCTTCTCAGTAGTGAGTTCCATTCTGTGCACTTACTCCCTAGGCAAATGCATAGGGGATTGAGATCCTTCCCATGTTTGAGTTCAGCAAATTACCCTAACATGACATCACCTTGCCAACAAAGGTCCATAGTTAAAGCTATGGTTTTCCCAGTAGTGATGTATGGAAGTGAGAGCTGGACCACAAAGAAGGCTGATCGCCGAAGAATTGATGCTTTTGAATTATGGTGCTGGAGGAGACTCATGAGAGTCCCATGGACTGCAAGAAAATCAAACCTCTCCATTCCTAAGGAAATCAGCCCTGAGTGCTCACTGGAAGGACAGATCGTGAAGCTGAGGCTCCAATACTTTGGCCACCTCATGAGAAGAGAAGACTCCCTGGAAAAGACCCTGATGTTGGGAAAGATGGAGGGCACAAGGAGAAGGGGACGACAGAGGACGAGATGGTTGGACAGTGTTCTCGAAGCTACCAGCATGAGTTTGACCAAACTGCGGGAGGCAGTGGAAGACAGGAGTGCCTGGCCTGCTCTGGTCCATGGGGTCACCAAGGGTCGGACACGACTAAATGACTAAACAACAACATCCATATGGTTTACATGCTACGGTGTCAGCAAACTGGCTCTGAGCCTCAATGCAGGTTTCCAAAACTTTATACTCTTCATTTCAGTTGAGGCACACATTACAACAGCATTCAGCCTGGTTAATGAAGAAACCCTTGTTCTTTTTTGTGTGTCCGCTTCTGCCAACTTGATGTCTGTTATTTGTTTTGGATGCAGGAGACTGTGGAGTGCAGTTGCATTTCTTCCCAGAATGTGCCATTATTGATTGCAGGCACTCATATAATTATCCAGCATCCAAGGCTTTATTTACCCTTTCCCCCTGATTACCGGTCCAATGGACTCAGAATTGTTTTCTAGATTTGAAATCTGCAGGTTGCTAAACAAGCCTGAATAATAGGTTTGGTTGGCACCGACACCTTAGCAAACAACTTGCCACGCCAGAACTGGCAGTATCTCCATGTACACCCCCACTTTGACAGCTTGTATGTTGAAACAGGATCATTTAGTGGCAGTGTGGTAGCAGTGGGGGTGGGGGGAAGAAAGGATGAAGGATGACGGAACACTGAAACGATATATTTAGCTTGCATTTTCTGCTTCACGGAGATACATTTTCACAGGCCCCAGTTTTAAAAGGACCTTTTATACGCTCAAGAGATAAGCCTAGATTTGTCTTTACACAGATTATAATAGTCAGCGTGGAATCGGATCTCTGAATTGATGACAGCTCTCTTGAACTATGCTAATGGGGTCTTGGCAGAGCTTTCTCAATGACCTATTGTACTAGAATGGGTTGTACAGACAAAAAGATGAATGGCAGGAGCCAAGCTTAGGGCTTATCCACACTTTTTCTTGTCTTGCTGCTTCCCCTCCCCTCCCCAAAGGAAACCGCTCTTTCATGCGCAATCGGAGCAAACAGCACTTGAGTTTCCCCCCAGATTGACATTTGTTCCGATCTATCGCTAAAGAGCAGGTGGAAAACCACTTGGACCCATGTTTTCTAGGCACAGCACAAGTGGAAGTGTGCAAAACTAGAGCCCTATCTGCACTATACATTTAAAGCAGTACCATAGCACTTTAAACAACCCTAGCTTCACAGAAATAATCTTGTGGGCTGTAGTTTGTTAAGGATGCTGAGAGTTGTTCTGAGACCCCTCACAGAGCTATACTTCCCAGAGTTCCCTGAAAGAGAAGAAGAAGAAGAGTTTGGATTTGATATCCCGCTTTATCACTACCCGAAGGAGTCTCAAAGTGGCTAACATTCTCCTTTCCCTTCCTCCCCCACAACAAACACTCTGTGAGGTGAGTGGGGCTGAGAGACTTCAAAGAAGTGTGACTAGCCCAAGGCCACCAAGCAGCTGCATGTGGAGGAGCGGAGACTCGAACCTGGTTCACCAGATTATGAATCTACCGCTCTTAACCACTGCACCACACTGGCTCCCAGGGGTGGACTGTTAACCCACTCTGGGAATTGTAGCACTGTGGATGAAATATAGGTATCCAAACATCAACCAGTATCCTTAAAATCTATAGGATTGGGGGGAGGGGGGAACCATGACTGTTAGAGTGGTATATGAGTGTTTTAAATATAGGGTGTGAATTTTACCCATCTCAAGCAGAGATCTTTTCTCAGTTCTGCTGCATGTGTTTCTTTTAACTGTAAACACCAGGGACTGACCCTCTGCCTGCCACCCCTGTAATTTGCCACTGATCTATGACCTCCTCTCTTAGCTATTGTCCACATCTTCTAGCAGTTTAGAGTTTGAGCAACCTCCAAAGAATAGGGAAAATCATAGATCCCTGAGATATTATTTTTACAGGGAGTATTCTGCAACATAAAAAAGCCAAACTGGATAGTGTCGGAAGTGTTGTTTGCTTGTTGGAGTCAGCAAATTTTATAACACATCGAACAAGCTGTGAATCACTCTAGGCAAACAGATTGATGACTAAATTGTTTACAATTTAGTAGGATATCCATATGGTGTGGGTGTATGTGCATGCACAGACATTCATTTAGCAACACAAGGTAGAAGCAGTGGCGAGGAGAAGATTTAAGAATCCAGTGTTTATATTTATTCACATAGGGCTGCTTGTGTGGAATATTGTGTGTGTCTACCTATCTACCTATCTATGGAGAGAGGGGCAGTGAGGAGAGTCTTTGAATCCAAATCATCCTTCGGCCTATCTACAAAATTATATATTAGGTGGGTAATTCCATCAATATTTACATAGGAAAAAAATATATCTCGTCTGTAATAACATTACAATGTCAAGGAGATAAAGAACTACACAACTTTTAGAAGACATCTGAAGGCAGCCTTGTATCGGGAAGTTTTTAATGTTTGACATTTTATTATCTTTCTATATGTGCTAGAAGCCACCCAGAGTGGCTGGGGAGACCCAGCCAGATGGGCAGGGTATAAAATTATTGTTATTATAATAGTTGTTATTACAGATATTCACATTCAGAAAACATTAGAGAGCACAATGTGGGGATGCCTTCTCAAGGCCCTTTTATGCTCCAGGTGTTTCACCACATGGGTGGCCAAAGGCAAGGCGCTGTCCCGTTCCCTGTGAAGTGGTGTCCCTTTCATGAAATTAATGTGTGACGAGGGCTGTAATCCTTACTTCTCCTAAATCAGTTTAATCAGCTAGAAGGTCCCACTGGATTCAGGTTCTTTTGTTGATCTGCCTACAGAAGCCAATAGGAACATTAGCTGTTGGCATCCATCTTCCTTTGGAGATAATGGAAGAGTGCAACTTCAGGTGTAAAGTCAAACCATTGGAGAGTTACAGCGCCTGCAGTGGCTGTAGAGACCTATACGGGAGAGATATGTTTTATTGCAGGCAGGGCAGATCTGCGTATGGAAGCCAATAGGAACATAGGAAGCTGCCTTATATCGAGTTAGGCCATTGGTCCATCTAGTTCACCATTGCTTGCACTGACTGGTCTGACTGGTTCTCCAGGATTTCAGGGACTGAAATGTCAGGGACTGAACCTGGTACCTTCTGCATAAACAAAAACTTCTTTTTTAAAAAAAGAAACTCCCTCCAGCTGAAATTTCAATTCACATGACCACATCTGAGGTAGAAAAGGCCCACTTATAAGAACTAGACCATTGCTCAGCTAGTTTTGGGACAAATTTGTATGCTAACATGGCTTTGAAGACATCTGTGTCAATAGTTGGGAAAAGTTCTGGTTTTCGCACAAATTTCACTTCAGAGCAAATGTTTATTGAACAGACTGAGCAGAAGTATTGTCTCTGGAGCGAAACCAACAGGAAATTGGCAGAAATATAATCCTTCCAACATGGCATTGTTTCAGAGAGTTTTAAGCTAGATCTTTCCCCATTTGTGTGCATCTGAGGATTTTACACAGCTGTTATGCTTGATACTGATGTATCTGTGGTGAATATGATAAGTTATAAGTGCATCTCTAGACCTTTAGGTCACATAGTTAACACATGCTGGAGGTATGCAACTGATTGTGATTTCCTGGCATTTATCCACTGCACATTATCAGACATACTTTTCTGTGGATAATGTCATTATACATTTAGTTACTAGATAGCTCTGGACTTAATTGTTTCTGGGTGGCTTCTGGAGTTTCCTGTTGCTCTTATGTTCTTCTTCAAAAGAAACAATAAAGTTCTTGTTTAGCTTCGTGACTAAATGTCCATACATCCTGGAGTGTATCTTAGGTACATTTTGCATTAACATTAGTACTGTCAACTGTATTTTATATTGCTTAAAATCTATGCTTCTCAAAGGGTGTGGCATCAAAACAATGTTTTTTATCTGCACAACATGGATAGATATCTTTTCAAAATGACAGCAACAGCATCAAGTGATACTGCAAGCCCACTGCTCATTGTGTTTGTATACATACTTAAGGTATGATTTTATAAATATCTGGAGGGCTACAGGTTCTATGTCTCTGGTGCAGACCAGTTTATGCAATCCTGTTTGCTACACATGATTGCAGTGTGTATTGATGCCTCAATCACAAGCCACACTGTTGTTTCAGAGTAACACCTTGAAGCTTCCAGAACCGTCTTGAACTAATTAGAATAGGAAAGATCTCTACATATCAGATAAAAAAAATCCCACGGCTTTTCATACATCTGACCAAGCAGACTCTACCCCATGAAAACCTTTGCAAAAATAGATTCATTAGTCTGCCACCGGTTTCTTCTATGTTTCCGATATTGTGGTAGAATAGCAAGTCATGCAATTATTGATTTTAAAACACATTTCCCTCATTTCTCGACACATCAAGAAAATGAACACATGCTTTCTAGGAAACAGACTGTCATTGTTGTTTCTTTTAATTATAACTTTGAAAAGGGAAGGGCTGAAGCTTGCCCTCTTCACATCAATTTATTACTACGACTTTTGTATCAAATCCAACATAAAAGTCCAACAGGCATTTTCAGCTGAAAGATTAACCTCTTCCACCAGGAGTCATTTGCAAGTGTTTCAACTGCCTGCACGTAGGTGAAAACAGGTCCAAATTTTGTGCTCCTCACTTCCATGAAAGCTAGTTCTCCTTTTATCAAAGTTTGGCAGAAAGTAGCATATAGGAAAATAAAAACCAAAACTATAAAAATCACCCCTCTTGTTGAAAAGTTTTTTTTTCGGGGGGGAGATAGGTGCACTGCACAAGGGATTTATTTCATTTTCTGCTGGCAATTCTCTCATCTTACTTTAATAGCTGCGGGCTGATGCACTTTAGAAGGCCCCAGGTGCCTCTGCCAGTTCTGGCTCCTTTGATGTGTCCCCTCAGTACAGCATGGCTTGCTTGTTCTGTATCTCTTGAAACTCTTAGGAGACCGGCTTGATAAGAGAGGCCTTGGCTTAAAGCTAAGGGAGGAAAGGGTTTTCTGTTCTGCTGAAGCGGTCAGTACCATGGAAACCAGGGCACATTGCACGCTTGCCAGCTTATCAGTGGCAGCCAGAAGAGCCCTGAAAAAGGAACTGAAAAAGTGAAATGGAATCTGTTGATGGAGAGCTACTAGGTAGTTAAGCTAGTTTCCTGAGCAGGAGAAATCCGTTTTAGGCATTGTGTGGTTCCAGTTTAAGAAGTCACAGGTCATTTAAGGATGAGGGTGAAACAGAAGAAGAAGAAGAAGAAGAGTTTGGATTTGATATCCCGCCTTTCACTCCCCTTCAGGAGTCTCAAAGCGGCTAACAATCTCCTTTCCCTTCCTCCCCCACAACAAACACTCTGTGAGGTGAGTGGGGCTGAGAGACTTCAGAGAAGTGTGACTGGCCCAAGGTCACCCAGCAGCTGCATGTGGAGGAGCGGAGACGCGAACCCGGTTACCCAGATTACGTGACTACCGCTCTTAACCACTACACCACACTGGCTCTCAGAAGACAGGGGTGGAGAACCTGTGGCTCTACAGAGGCCCTTGGACTCCATCAGCCGCAGTCCACACAGCAAATGGTCAGAGATGATGGGCATTGTAGTCCGGGTTCTCCAATCTTCCTTTAAACGTTTTGTTAAAAAACAAGGAGTTTGGACAAGTATTCTTGCTCTTCATCTGCAACATAATTTTCATCAGTCAAATTTCTCTCCTCTATACAGCTAACCTTTACATATTGATTTTATGCATTTTTGTATCCCACATCATACATTCACACGCACCCTGCCAAGAATCCCAGGAACTATAGTTTTCCACCTGCAAAGTTATAATTCCCAGCACCCATAGCAAACTACAGTTGCCAGGGTTCTTGAGGGGGGATGTGTTTTCTTTATGGTTATATTTACATAAACAGGTCATGTCCACACCAGATATTTAAAGCACATGGCTTGCCATAAAGAACCCTGGAACTGTAATTTGCAATGGATTCTTGGAACTGTAGGCCTGTAAGGGCTACACTCCGGGGACGCGGGTGGCGCTGTGGGTTAAACCACAGAGCCTAGGACTTGCCAGTCAGAAGGTTGGCGGTTCAAATCCCCACGACGGGGTGAACTCCCATTGCTCGGTCCCTGCTCCTGCCAACCTAGCAGTTCAAAAACCCGTCAAAGTACAGGTAGATAAGTAGGTACCGCTCCGGCGGGAAGGTAAACGGTGTTTCCGTGCGCTGCTCTGGTTCGCCAGAAGTGGCTTAGTCATGCTGGCCACATGACCCGGAAGCTGTACACCGGCTCCCTCAGCCAATAAAGCGAGATGAGCGCCGCAACCCCAGAGTCGGCCACAACTGGACCTAATGGTCAGGAGCCCCTTTACCTTTAAGGGGTACACTCCAGTCCCCGGGATTGTTTGGTGGATGCCATTTGCTTTTAATTGTACGTTATGAGTGTAACAGGATATAACCTGAGCGGATGGTGGTAGGTTCACAGCATTGACACTCCAACAGATTACTTACTTACTTACTTACTTACTTACTTACTTACTTACTTATTGTTATTTGTTAAATTTATATACTGCCTTTCATCCAAAGATCTCAGAATAGTTCATAGGATAAAAATAAGGGATCTTGCTCCCACATTAAGTTTTGGGAAGGATGTGGGGCGCAAAGCACAAAGCCATAGCTCAGGCCCTCCAAGTGTCCCTTATTTTTATAATGAAATATTTTTAGATTGTGTGACTATTTGACTGTTTGATTATTTGATTGTTGTTAGCCACCCTGAGCCCGGCTTCGGCTGGGGAGGGCGGGATATAAATAAAAATTATTATTATTATTATTATTATTATTATTATTATTATTATTATTATTATTCCAGGAACGGTCCTGGATTTACAGAATCAGCTCCGGTTTCTGATTTGATCCCAGAATGCCCCACTTTTCCTTAGGACGTCCTATTTTCATTGGATAAATGTTGGAGGGTGTGATAGGATGTCCCTCTTTTCATCAGAGAAATGTTGGAGAGTTAGGAGTTATGTGACCCACAAGCCGAGGAGATAAGTAACTATATAACCTTTAGAAGACATATGAAAGCAGCCCTGTATAGGGAAGGTTTTTTTAAAAAAAAATATTAATGTCTTATTATGTTATGTTTTTATATATGTTGGAAGCCTCCCAAAGTGGCTGGGGCAACCCAGTCAGATGGGAAGGGTACAAATAAAATTATTAGTATTAGTATTTTAGCATTGAATAGGACATCCCTATTTTCATCAGAGAAATCTTGAAGCTGATGAACTGCAAGATGAGACTGGCTGCAGGTCTATTCTCTTGCATTTATTGATAACATAACTTGTAGTCAGAGGAGGATGGGAAGGTCTCCGCTGCTCAGCCCACCTTCTGGAAGCTTCTCCAGCTATTTCGTTCCTATGACAACACACCTGCAACTCTTTAATTATACAGTACAAAGGGACACTTAACTGACTTGGCTAGAGCTATTAGCTTAACAAAGGGACTGGTTCCACCACCTTAGCAGCCTCTTTCTCTACAGAATCCCATCTTATAGATATAAAAGCACAGACTTGGAGGCATTCAGCCCCCAATCGTATAACAATATAGAGGGGAGGAAACGATGCCTGCTTTTTGCTCTGCTGAGAAGGTATGCCTTTTACAAATGAACGGAGTAATTTCTTTTTCTTTTTATGGTTCCTCCATAAATCGTCAGCACCACTAGGTATACAATCAGAGTAATTGCAACGTTTACATTGTAACTGGTATGACTTACATCTAATCCATCTTCATTTGCAAAGTATTTTGCAATGTGGAGTGTGTTTGACGCTAAGAATGTTCTAGTGAGGTAGTGTCCTTTCTATTCCCATTTTATAGAAGGAGAAGAAAGTCTTAGGGAATGAAGATTTGTGTTTTGAAAACTTGCCCCAGACGCAGAGAATGTAAATTTATAAATGAGTCAATTCTTCTTTGGCGATCACTCTTAGCAGAGTAAGATTGTCTTCCATAAACACGGTTTTAACAATGAGACTGTGAGTGTGGAGGCCAATTCTGGACCCACATGTCCTTTCACAGTGGGGACATTGGTTCCAGGGCGAGAGTTGATCACGATGTGGATTTGCCAAGTGTGCCTTCCTCCTAGCACGTTTCTCCCTTGCGTCCTGAGTCTGAGCATCTTCAAAGTCCATGACACCTTCGGTAAAGGCTGTTCTCCAACTGGAGCACTCACAGGCCGGTGTTTCCCAGTTGTCAGTGTTTATATTACATTTTTAAAGATTTGCCTTGAGACAGATTTTTTTTAGATTTGCCTTGAGACAGTCTTTAAACCTCTTTTGTTGACCACCAGCATTACGCTTTCCATTTTTAAGTTTGGAATAGAGTACTGTAGTTGCTTTGGAAGATGATAATCAGGCATCCACACAACATGAGCAGTCCAACGAAGCTGATGTTGAAGAATCATCGCTTCGACACTGGTGATCTTTGCTTCTTCCAGTACACTGATATTAGTTCGCCTGTCTTCCCAAGTGATGTGTAAGATTTTTCGGAGACACCATTGATGGAAGACTGATCAGCAGTTAGGAGCGTTTCAGCCCTGTTCTTGAGTTTGTTTAAAATCATTTAAGGTTTATGATTTCTCTATTTCCTTCTGAGGAAACTGAATAATTCAGTGAAACGAGGTTTGTAGCTGGCATCCCGTTAAGGCTTTGTTCAATTCTAGGTTAATTTTTTCCTCAAACTTTTTGATTTTTGTTATTTAGCTTAATTCTATAGTAGATTACTTCTCGTTTCAGGGATTTTCACGGTATTTCATTTGTTTTGTGTAATTGCTCAGATTGAAGAGCTTTCCATCTGTTCGACACATGATCTCTACTCCGGTGGGGAGTTTCCCTTTGACAAAGCGTAGGATCATGGCAATGAAAATAATGAATAGAGTTGGGGCAATAACACAACCCTGTTTAACACCTGACCATACTGTGAATGGTTCACTTTGAGAACCATTGTTATCTGCGATTGTTGCTGTCATATTATCATGGTGGAGCCAAATGATGTTTACAAATTTATCTGGGCAACCAATTTTCAGAAGGACAGTCCACAGGGCATTAGAATTTACAGTGTCAAAAGCCTTAGTCAGGTCGATAAATGCCATATACAGTACAGGGGTTGGTTTTGCTCTCTGCGTTTTTCCTGAAGCTGTCGAGCGGTGAAAATCATGTCCACTGTCCCCCTAGAAGGCTGAAAACCATTTTGGGATTCAGGAAGGGTCACTTCAGATATTGTTAAGAGATGGTTTGCTAAGATCCTTGCAAGAATTTTGCCGGCTGCACCCACTTTGAAGATTTCAGCAGGTATCCCATCAGGTCGACTAGTTTGTTGTTTTTCATTTGGTTAATAGCTGTACACAATTCTCCCAGATTTGGAGATACTGCAAGCTCATCTCTAATTTGTTTTTGTGGAATTTGTGAGAGGACCTCAGCAGCTACGGGGGAGTTGCGGTTAAGGAGATGTTGGTATTGTTCTTTCCAGTGCAGTGCAACAGCTTCTTTATCTTTTAGAAGTGTGGTACCATCTGCTGAGCGTAGGGGGCATATGCCATGCTTTATTGGCCCATAGATGGTCTTTGTGGCTTTAAAGAAACTCTGTGCATCATGTCAGCTAAGTGCTGGATCTCTTGAGCTTTTTTTTTTTAATCCACCAGGTGTTTTTTAGTTCTCTGGTTCTTCTTTGAACCTCAGCCTTAGTGTTGGCATATGTGTTTTTTTAGTGGCACAGCTTCTATCTCTTTGCCAGATCTGAAAGGGCTTCCTTTTCTTGTCAATCATGCATTCAATCTCACTGTCATTCTCATCAAACCAGTCCTGGTGTTTCTTGGTTTGGTATCCAATGGTTTGTTCACAGGCTGCAATAATGTTTTTAGCTTGGTCCAGTGTTCCTCGATATTATCAGGGAATTCTGAAAGCAGATGTTCCTTAAGACTCATTTGGAAGCAATCCCGCTTCCATATAGACAGTCCATAACAGCAGGAGTCTCTAACATACTTGTTCAACTTTATTGTTGGTGGACATCACTAATTTCTGAATTATAATAGTGTGACAAACATACTTCCCGGCCATAAACCAAGAGGTCTTATCTCTTGGGCCATTTGACAGTGTATATACATACCCTCCAATATTTCTCTGATGAAAATGGGGCCCTCCTATTCAATAATAATAATAATAATAATAATAATAATAATAATAATAATAATAATAATATTTATACCCCACCCATCTGACTGGGTTGCCCCAGCCACTCTGTGTAGAAACCACCTTAACCTTTGGCCCCACTCCTCACCGGCATGTGCCCTCACCTCACAATGATGTGCAGAAGGGACCAAAAAAAGCTTTCCCATGACCCATGTTCATCACATACCTCCCAACTGTCAGGGACCATGTTGAGGAGGGCTGCACTGAGGAAGAACTGTGGGAGCCACACCCTCCTCTTGATCCTGATCCTGAATCTTCCCAGGAGCAGGAGGACAGTATAGATTTGGAACAGTGGTTTGCAGAGGGGCATAGTTCAGAAGGCAGAAGCTGGGAAATACTGGATGGGGAACAGCTAGGAGAAGAAACACTGGAAGAGAGAGGGTTAACAGATTCACAGCCTCTGGACAGCATTCAACCCCCGTCTCCAAGGTCACGTAGATATCAGAAAGTGGTGGAACAGAAAACACAGAGGCTCCAAGCTCAAATTACAAGACGCAGGAGTGAACTTAATTGGGAGCACCTCCATTTCTAGGAGATGTGTTCTTTGCTCTCTCACTGTGATTATTGAAGTTTCTTACGAGTAAGAAGACTCCTTTTTATTTGTTCTGCTTATCTACTGCCACGGGGGAGGAAGCCGATTCCCTGAAGCCTGACACCAACATTTCAGGAGGGCAAATTGTAGCATCCCCCTATCATCCCACTGCCCCCGTTACTCACCCACATGCCCCCTCCCTCACCCCCTCACCAGACCCCTTCTCTTGCCCACTAAATCGCTACGACTGCCCCTCCTCCACCCCCTCATACCTCCTTCCACAGCCTCCTCTTCCACAGCCTCCTCTTCCACAGCCTTCTCGTCGGGAGAAGCAACTCCAGCCTGTGCTGCTGAGGGAGAAGCCATGCTAACTGGTGCAGCCTTCCCCATCTCCTTCTCCTCTATCGCCACAGATGTACTACCGGAAGTGCTGCGATGGAAGGAGGAAAAAGAGTTGTGATGTGTGTGCTCATGCTAGCTTTTGCTTCTGTTTTCCGATCCCACACTCTGATGTGAACCAACTCACTCATATCACAGGGTGGGATGAAAAAACACCCGTCTTTTGGTCCTACATTCTGGTGCAGCCAGAACAAGGGAGATAAAAGGAGACATCTGGTATTGGATTCAGAAGCTGGGGTGGCTTTTGTCAATCTGGGATGTCCCACTTGAAACGGGACAGTTGGGTGGCATGCCATCGCCTTCTTTCTGCTGCTTCTGGGAGCCAAACAGAAATATGGCTGGGGTTGCCCAGAGTTGATTCATACTGAAAAGAAATCCTTGTTCAGTCAACAAGCAACATGCTTTCCTGCTCCCTGCAAACTCCTAAAGCTGAGTAGTTATTTAAATTTATTGGGAGAATGTGTGGAATGTGAGAGCCTACTCTAAATGCTAAATTTAGGAAAGTGTCAGCAACAACCAGGCGTCACAGAAACCCTGCTCTTCTTGGCATCTGCTGTCAGCCACAATCACAACAAAACCAACAACTGGGGGTGGGGGGGACAACATAAACCTTTTAGAAACCTTGTAATTTGCATGAGCTAATATCTGCATAGCAAGTTATACTGCCACTCAAATGGCAAGATGGATTTTTTTTTTTGGTAAAAAGAAAAGAAAAGATCTCAGACTTGCTATGCATACATGAAACATCAGTGAATATTGCCATTATACTGTGCAGGCTGCACATCTGGTCTCGTGGCATTTCTGTGGGTACAAAGTGGTGACCTTTCAAGTCAGTCTAACATGCTATCCTTATAAAACCTACCGGATGAGTACAAAATCAATGTCATTTCCTGGTTAAGAAAGACTGACATAGAAATGGGAGATGCCCTTGCTGTTATCATTGATTGTAAACAGAAGCAGAATGCTATGTGTATCAAATAAAGGAGGATTAAACTGGGATTTTCCAAACACAGATTAATTAAGTGACACACGTGTGTGTGTGTGTGTGTGTGTGTGTGTGTGTGTGTAGAAATTGATAAAGATGTGTGCAAAAACTGGTTGCTATTACGACAGAATAATAATGAGTAAACTGTCGCCAGCAATGACAACTGAAATGAGAAAAACACGAAAGATGGAGGGCCTATTGCCCACACCCAGGAATTATTTTCTGCTACCACAGATTCCCGTTTCTCAGCAATCTGTAGTAATAATGAAAAGTTCTCCAATATTTACAGGATTTCATCCTTCAAGGAACTTTTTGATTCTTCCCACACCCCTATTAGATGATACTTTTGGACCCATATTACCTTTTGTAGTATCAAACACTATTATTTTTTTTATGGCAATTCATGTTTTGGTAAGGTGCTTAAGCGGGTTATTGCAAACCTGATACCAAATGACAGCAGCGAATACTTAGAATGAAGAATTTTGGCAAATGATTTATTTAGAGCTAGTTCAGATTAAAACATTTGTAAATTGCTTGCTCGATCTGGAGCTCAATTTTTATTTTTTATGAGACTTCATTTTTGCATAAAAAGAAGGCATTCCATTATATTGTATGAAATGCACCTTTGTAAAGCGAATGCAGCTTGAAATCTCTGTGATTGCATTATATTATTTTCCAGATGAAGAAAGGCCTCCCCTCACTTTTTCCTCCAGCAATCATGTTTTACTTTGGAAATGTAATTAGACCTTTGCCATTCATTGTGAAGGTTTGAAACCCGTCATTATTTGTATACTTACTAGACTATAAATAGGTTGCAAACTTCAGATGGAAACTTGGGCAAGGCAAATGCCTTTCTGGGTCGCTATTAGCACTCACAAATGAAAGGAGACCATTATTTGTGATTTTTTAAAATAAAAAATGATAGCATTTATTTATTTATTTAAGCTTAGGGTCCATTTCTCTGCCAAATCCCCCCCCCAAAGCAATTTGCAATCATATACAAATACATATCTATAAAATCCCACAATGAATCTATTAAAATCCCTGGTTGCATCACACACACCCATCAGCATACCAGACAAAGAAATTTAGGAGTATCTGGACGCATAGGTGAACTTGCATAGTCTTGATGATCCTGGTTTCTGTTCACCTGCAGAATGCAAACAAGGAATATCTCCCATTGTTAAGAACTCTTCTTCCCTTTGAAAGCAGAAGCTCCAGTAGGAACAACTAGTTCAAATATGGCCTCTATGTTCAGTCTACAACTAATTGCATTACTAGCATTCAGTAACACTTGCAGATACATTTCAGCCATGATTGTGACCTTCAGTGAGTCCTGTGATCTTTGTCAGGGCTTTTTTCAGTTTTGACACCTCTCTGGTGGGCGCCATTGGCTTTCTAAAAGAACATGGGAGGTGTTTATGGTGTTCTAGAAAAATAGCACTGATCTTTTTGTTTATGAGATTCAGACTTGCAATTATTAAGTCTTTCAACCCCATGTTCTATGTTGGTGCAAAAAAAAAACAAAACAGAGTTATTGTTGTTTCTCCTTGTAACACCATCAGCTGGCCTGCCTACTGCATCATCATCTAACTCACAGCTGTCCTCTTAATATTTACCACTTCAATTACATTTCACCGCATTCTAATACTTCTAATCTTTGAACAATTTTCTTGTCCTGGAATCATAACAGACATTCCGTCAGCAGATTCAGATCTTGCAAAATAAAATAAAATAATAAAATAAAATATACGAATGTTAGAAATGTATTTCTAGATGAGCATTCTCTTTGTCGTGGTGACAGACATATATCCCTGGGAAATTCACAAGCATGGATAGCTCCCATTGTTGGTCTTCAGCATCTGGCAATCAGGGCTTTGTTGTCCCCTGTGCTAGCATGGACCTGACTATTACAAATCCTAGGTGTTATTGCCCGACAGCACACAAAATGATACATTAAGTGCCTAAGCAGCAAATCAATATCTGCTTCATAATTACTGCGCCACCAGAACAAAGCCTCTGCAATTGCTCTTTGAAAAGCCAAGAGCACATTTATGGCCTTCTGAATGGAATTTCCAGGCCGCACAAATCAGTTCATCAAAGTCTGAGGAGGACACAATTGTTTGCCATGCCATCAATCTGAAATCAAGCTAGAGGCATTTTCCTAGCCCAGAGCTGGTCATTATCATTTCCACTGCTCTTGACTGACAGCCTGTGACAGCTTGTTGTGATTAAGAGATGTTACTTGAAAAGCAAACAGTGCTCCAAAATGTTCCAAACAGTCCCTAGAAAGGAAAAGTGCTGATGATGGCGGATAATTTCTGATGATAGTAGATAATTTCTGAAGAATCGTTATCATAGGATCAACTCAGACTTTTTTTAGCCTGCAAGGAAAATCTAACAGCACATGTCCTCAAGGTCTAAGAAAGGTCTTCCCTAGAAAGGTATGGGCGATTTCCAGGGAATAAACTTTTCTACCTTGACCTTCTCACAGTGTGTATCTTAAAGGTAGATCTAGACCAGGCATAGGCAAACTCGGCCCTCCAGATGTTTTGGGACTACAACTCCCACCATCCCTAAGCTAACAGGACCAGTGGTCAGGGATGATGGGAATTGTAGTCCCAAAACAGCTGGAGGGCTGAGTTTGCCTATGCCTGATTCTAGACCTTTCCCCCTCAGAAATGCATGTCTGCAATGTAGAAAGAATTGCTATGGAAATGTTAAAGACACTCTATTTTGTAATCACAGTTGTACTGCATATGTGAAAATGGTCCACAATCAAGAGGACAACCTCAGTGGTATGACATATGCTTGGGAAGGGGCATCATTAAGACGTAGAACCTGGCAAGCAAAAGGTCCCAAGTTTAATCAGGTTTGGCTGGGAAAGACCTTTGTCTGAAACTCTGAAGAGCCAATCAGAATAGACAATGCTGAGCAAGATTGACAAAATGTCTGACTCTAGGATAAAGCAGCTACCATATGTTACACCAAGCCAATGAGTGAATCACTCAACAAAATAACTATGTGTCATTCATAAACATCTAGAATGAAATTTAATGGGGAATGGCAACAAGAGTCTTTTTTGGGGGTCACACATTCCCTATCCTTCTGTGGCGTTCCAACCCCAATCACCAATGACTCTTTCTACCCATCTACAGAAGCAGCACCGCACCACTAATTTATATCAGGGTCCATCAACATCTTTCCTAATTCGGAATTGCTCTAGCACCTCATGAGTAGATATGACCCTTCATGTCCCTTCATGTCCCTTGGCCCTTGTCCAACACTCACGAACCCGCAGTCATTATCATGCAGAGCATCTGACAACCTCTGCTCATTTAGTCTGCTGTTTCCATTTTAGCAAATTGTTTCCATTTTAGCAATCTTATACTTACTTATTTCAGATTGGAGTAGACTACATTGTTTTTATTCTGCGCCATTTTCTCCTTTGTCATAATGCGCCCACATCCAAGGGTTTGCAGACAACATCTCTGCAGAAATTGGAAAGTCATTCACCACTACTCATGTGTAGATATGTCAAGCAGTGTCAAGAGGAAACAAGGGGGGACTTATTTATCATGTGCAGGCCTAGTGTCAACAAACCCCGGCTCCAACTTTCTTGCCAATTGTCAGCCATTAATTCTCTGAATAAAGGACCTTTGAAAAAGTTTCAAGTTCTAAAATAAATAACTAATAACAATGAAGAATTTTGTAACAGAATACAGCTGATTTTTTCCTGTCAAGTGGGAATTAGCCTTGATGGCATTTTTCATCTCCCTTGTAATTATTCTTAGGAGGAAGAAAGAAGTAATTCAGTGTGATTGGCATTATTTCACAATAGTGTCTGCATTGGCACTGGCATCTACTTTCATTAAATCATATTAGCATGGCATTAAAAAAGCATTGATGTGGACCAGAGCCTTAGGCTGATTTCTTAGCATAGCTCCAGACATCAGGAGGGTACTCCCTGTTGAGTCACATTCAAATTACATTCAATCAATCTCCATTTATCAACTGCTGGTCTGGAAATCTACAAGATGTTTCAGAGATGGTATATATTGATGCTACTTGCGTGATGATTATCCTGATGGGATGAATCAATGGCTAATTACGTTGGACTAGCGCGGGAGGCACTGTGGTCTAAACCACAGAGCCTAGGGCTTGCTGATCAGAAGGTTGGCGGTTCGAATCCCCACGACAGGGTGAGCTCCCACTGCTCGGTCCCTGCTCCTGCCAACCTAGCAGTTCGAAAGTACGTCAAAGTCCAAGTAGATAAATAGGTACCGCTCCGGCGGGAAGGTAAACGGTGTTTCCGTGCGCTGCTCTGGTTCGCCAGAAGCAGCTTAGTCATGCTGGCCACATGACCTGGAAGCTGTCTGCAGACAAACACCGGCTCCCTCACCCAATAAATCGAGATGAGCGCGCAACCCCAGAGTCGTCCGCAACTGTACTTAACGGTCAGGAGTCCCTTTACCTTTACTAGCACCACAGAATCTGAAAAATTCATAAATTGGAATATGTATTCATTGAACTTCAGAAATTATCCATGTTATCACATTTTCTAAGAAAATAGGCAATCCTAAACAGTCCAATCCAAATGGAATGGAAAAGAAAATGGAAAATTGAGGGAGTGGAATAAAGCATCTTCAAAAAGACTGTGGAAGACTGAATATGAGTACCTCTTTTACAAAAGGAGGATACTCTGCCACAAATTTTGTTGCAGATCCCAAAATGGATGAATCACAGAACATGGGATAGCCTCCTGGAGACCCCAAAGCCAGTTGCGGTTGAATTTGACAGTTTAACTGCCAGATAGGGTCTGGCTAGGAAAGTAATTGGGTCGTAATGGTTTTTTTAGGCAGGGGGCACCAGTTTAATTTCCTTAGAGAAAGGAAGAGATTCTAGAAAGAGGCTGGGGGCATTTTACAGGCAGGGTAAAACATTTTAGGAGGAAGTAGATTTATTGGAAACAGTCCCATAGAGGAAAGTTATAAGTACGTAAATTTCTTAATTGGAAGAAGTTTTGACAGAAACTAAGGACTGTGCTATTGCTAGCAAAACCACTATATATTATCTCCCATAATGCTTGTCAACAAAATTCCAGTTTTGCTCCCATTGTGCTTCATCTTTAATTTATTCCCAGTTGAAGAAATAAGTGGTCACAGGACCCCCACAACAACATAGAATCTCTGAATTTACAGTTGTTTCTGACAGGGAGTGTCTTAAGTTTAAGTCACACAGACTTGGTCACGTTACCTCACTCCCATCTTTACTGAGGCAGTTTGCCACAATCCAAAAAAGCAAAAACTTAATTGAAGGAAGCATTGAACAGATTAGATATCATGGACACAAACAGACAACATATAATGGGATGTTGTACTGGTTCCCACCCAATTTCTTTAAAAACAATTAGAAACACATAGTACATTATTAGCAAATAGACTGAAGAACAGGGTTTTTTCCAGTCGGAACTTGCTAGAACTCAGTTCTGGCACCTCTCAAGCGGCTGCCATTGCCATTCTAAGAGAAGGGCAGGTGTTCATGGTGAGTTCCAGCCCCTCTTTTTCTAGAAAGGTAGCACTGCTGAAGAAGAAACAAGGAAATAATATGCCGTATTTTTTGCACCATAACATTCACTTTTTTCCTCCTAAAAAGTAAGGGGAAATGTCTGTGCGTGTTATGGAGGGAATGCCTACAGGTGGCATGCCTACGGATTTTCCTCCTCTAAAAACTACGTGTGTGTTATGGTCGGTGCGTGTTATAGAGCGAAAAATACGGTAATTGCCTCAATAATGAATAAAGAGGAAGGTAGTATTGGGATGAGATCAGCAAAGAATTTATCAAATATTAGAATAAGGTACAAAGAACCCAGGCAACAAATGAGGGACGTGTTAAAAGTGTTTTTTTGGGAAAACGACTCTCCCAAGGTCAGGTGCAGAAGACAAGAGAATTCATGGACCAGAAAATAAGAAAGTAGAACAACTGATTAAAAAAATTAAAAGCAGGTAAAGCGTGAGGACCTGATGGGTTTATATCAGAGTATTGTTAAGCATTCACAGTGATAAGAATAGCACCATTAGCTGGAGTTTTAACTGAAATCCACAGGCAAGGGGAAGTATTGGAGGGATGGACGATAGGGGAAATTGTTGGCATCTATAAAAAGGGTAATATAAGAAGTGATGGAGATTAGACCACGAGTGATAAATCTTGCTGCACACACCCTTCTCTGGTGGACTACTGTGAGAACAGGATGCAGTTGGGCTAGATGGGCCATTGGCCTAATCCAACAGGCTCTTCTTCTGTTCATTATGAAATCAGCAACTAAAGAGCAGCTTTGTGCCTGAAAGTTGTTTCCATGCCAAACCACCCTTCACCTCTCAACCTTAGTTCTTCTCAGCCAAAGTTTCCTGGAATAGGTTTAGGCAAGAGGGCAGAACAATTCTCAGTGTGATGTGCAGTACAATGGTACCTCGGGTTAAGTACTTAATTCGTTCCGGAGGTCCGTTCTTAACCTGAAGCACCACTTTAGTTAATGGGGCCTCCTGCCGCCGCCGTCCCCCTGGAGCATGATTTCTGTTCTCATCCTGAAGCAAAGTTCTTAACCTGAAACACTATTTCTGGGTTAGTGGAGTATGTAACCTGAAGCGTATGTAACCTGAAGCGTATGTAACGCGAAGTACAACTGTATTTGCAAGATTGCAAATGAGCCACAGAGACTGGAATGGAAGGAACAAACTTTACTTCAGTGGTGTGCTGCTACCGAACTATATACAAAATTGAAACCTTCTAGCTTCCTTTCTCTACTGCTGTCACTCAGAACTGATTCCCCCTAACCCTGACCCTAACCCCATACAACCATTTCTAAATCACTTTAGTTCCTGCTCACATTGCAGAGTGTATGCTCTGGCAGCACATCTAAAATAGGCTGTCACTTAGACAGGCATGTTCCCACCAGGTTTCTGAAGTGGCACCTAGATCTGTCACAACTTGACCGATATAGCACTACTGTATTTCCCAGGTGAAATAATATAGCATTTCTGAGGCCTACAGCAGTGAGCAAGAGATGAGACATGTCAAACAGGGTGTCTCCACATCACATTTGGGGTGTTAGGTACGAAGTGCTGGGTTTTTTGCCTTCCTACTGTCTATGCAGTTATAAGAGGAAATTATCTGGGCTGGTGGCGATTGTACAAAAACGTTCAACCAGTTTCTTTAATAATCACATTGAAGTCCTTGATCTTTCCTTCAGCAGCCTATTCAGAAGATTAATATTCTGCTCTCCTTTGAGCCTTCTGTTGGAACAATACTTTTCATGGAGTTTAAGCCACTGTTTATTTTAGAAGACAAGGCATAGGAAACAAAGAAACTGCTATTAGTCAAAGTAACATGAAGGATTCCAGGGTGTTTTCTGGCAATTAATGCAGACACAATGTGTGTGGCTGGTTGTTGAAGATGAATGACTCAACTATGTAGCTTGTTTCTTATCTGTTAATTCAACAGGAGAAAAATACTCTTGAACTGCAATTGCGGGTCCATGTACTCCAACATTAAAGCAAAACGATAATTCTTTACCACATTGCATACATGTTGAACAAACAACAGAAACTAAAAGCTAATTTAATGCACTTTAAAACTGTATATTCAAGGCACTATCAGAAGTGCTTGTTTGTATTTTAATGTTTTGAAAGCCTGGTCAGTCTGACCTAACATGAACAAAGCTTTTGGCTGGAATCTGCATGGAGTTTTATGTTTATGCTTACCGTTAACATAAATATGAAGAAGGATGGAATATGTTGCAGTCTGTCTGGATCAGAAAGCTGATGCCTGAAATCTGAACTGGATTGAGATAGGGATTGCAGAGTTAGCAGAATTTGGAAGGAGCAGCAGAAGGAAGAAGTGTGCTGTGAATTGGGGAAAGGTCAAGAGGACATGAGGGGGGTTGTCTTCAGATCATAGTTATGTTCCAATTTTTAAAGACTTCCTCTCTCACCTGGATGCTTACAAAAACATTTTATGTTGGTATCATGCCGTGTTGGCAACAGCCAAAGAAATGATGTGAGGCTACCATGAGGTAATTAACATGCTAGCACAAGGGACATAAAATCTAGAATAAGGGAAGAAAAGGATGTATGACAGGGGTGATGGGTGGGGAGAAGAACTTTGAACCTAATTAGTTCCAGTTGTGTCAACTGAAGATGATGCTTCTAAAACTAGGACAACTGGCTGCAGAATGGTCTATCTGCACCAGTGGTGAAATCTTCTCCTTAGACTGGATGGAAAAGGTCTAAGACTTGCTTCCACCTGAAGATCAGAGGAATGGCCATTATCCTTTGTCAAAGTTAGGGATGGAAGGGTCAACTTAGTCTCATTCCTTGCTGGTTTTATGTGTGCACAAAACAACTGGTTCCAGCTTGCGCTGTTCATGGGTGGATTTTTTTAAGGGAAAATATTTAAAAATCTTCTCAGTGTAACTCTGTCTACCTACCTACCTACCTATGGTGTTCTGAGGGCTACTTTTTTTCTTTAACATTTTATACCTGTTTACAATAGCTAATAATTCCTCTGCAGCTAACAGGCAACAAAAGCTGTATTTTTAAAAAAGTAAAAAAATAATCATTGGCATTTTCGCATAATACAGTAAATTAAAAGTGTGTAATCTCACTGTATACAAGTTGTACAAGTGACAATAAAGTATTTCATTTGCAGCTACAAAAAATACAAAACAAAGGAGAAAAACAGAAGAAGAAAAGAAATGAACAATAGAAAGAAAGAGAAAGAAAGAGAAAATAAAGGGGGGGAGCTGTCTTATAATGCTCACAGGAAGCTACTATAAGTCATAACATGCAATCCCTTCCTTGGAAATTGCACAGAGAAAAAGTTGGTTGCCCCCATATACCTATGGGGACAGCCACCTTTTTTCTGTGCTATGTTCTTGCAAGCTATGAATTGTCTTTGAATGATAATTATGTCCCCTGTTGCAGCTGGAGCCTTGTGGCAATTTGCCTCGCTTTGTTGTCAATAACATGAGTCATACCTTTCCCCCTTTTGTGGTCTGGTTTCACATTCCTGTTTACACAATCTGTAAAACCCTGGTAAACCCTTCAGGCTAACCTATATGAGTGCTTTCAGTTTGATGGCTCTGTTGTAGAGGATATTTTGTGAGGAAATGTAGTAGGTACTCTCTAATCCAGTCTATACCCACTAACCTGGACAAAGCACCGCAGAACTGAATGAGAGTTACTTCTGAGAAAACTTTATAGGATTTTATTGTTCATTCCTTCTACAATGATGGCAGGGGCTGATACATAGCTGTCAACTGTCCCTTATTTGGCGGGAAAGTCCCTTATCGCAGCGTTGTGTCCCGCTGCTGTCCCTTATTGGTGATGTCCCTTAAATTTCCCGGGTTTCAAAGGAAGCAGCTCCTCTCCTTCCCTCCCTGGCGGCCAGGGAGGAGGGAGGCTCCAACTGTGTTGCTTGGGTGTGTTGCTCACCCAATAAGGAGTCTAAGAACGACTGGGGGGTGGAGCTTGCATGCCTTGTGCCGATCAAATCGGCCTCGTTGCCTGGGGACTCGCCTTTGCTCAGCGCTTCCCAGTGGAGAGGTGACGGTGGTTTTCCTTGCTGCATCCCCTTTGCCAGGTTGCTGCACTGTGGGAGCCACCGCTTGAGGCTTTGTTTGGCTGCTGGCTGGGCTTTCTGCCTTTGGGTTGGAGGGGCTCAGAAGTTGAACATACCTGTGCTGGGAAAATCCCTTATTTTTGGTTGCTGATCCCTTATTTTCGAGGCTGCTGGTCCCTTATTTTCAAATCTGTAAGTTGACAGCTATGGGCAGATACCTTAAACAAATGGCTTAAATCCAAAGAGATACTTTTGTCATATCTATCAGCTCAGCTTTGCCTTGTAGTGGGACTTTCAACTTCTTTCCTTCAAACAATGGACCATTTCATGGCCTGCTTTTGAAAACAAACACACCCGTTTTGCATACATGCATAATTTTATTTGTATGCTGCCTTTCCACAGTCCAAGCCATGCTCAAGGCAGTTTGCAACCTAAAGAAATACATAACTACAACATAACAAAAGTTGTCATCAACAATTAAAATACACAGCCAAACCGAACAATTTCCACATAAATTACAAGATCCAAAATATACAAAAACCCAAGAGCAACAACCTCACACTCCACAATAAACCCCGAAAAGAACACTCCATCCCAAGAGTCTGTTCGGCAGCTTCAACTTTATGTAGCTGGAGTCAGTCAGAGCTCCATCCTTCCAGGCCAGGTGGGGAAAAAGCCTGCAAGGCAGGGAGCAGGTCTCCCAGAATTCACAGCCAAGATGATGGTTTCTGGTGTTTTCAGCAGCCTCAGCTTTTGTAGATGGAGTCAGTCAGAGCTCCATTCTCCGAGGTCAGGTGGGGGAAAAACCTGCAGGGAAGGGAGCAGGTCTTTCAGAACTTCCTGTTTTAAAAGTGGCATGCCATGTGGCGTGGGAAGATTAAAAAAACATAAGCTCAAAGAGTTCTTGAGTACATAGTGTAACTAACTGTGCTGTTCTTTGGACCTTGGCCAAGGTTTTAGACCAAAACTAAATAAAAAATAAAAAATGCTTGGGAAACCCAATACAAAGATGAAATTCCTTTTTAAGAAGCTGCTGCTGCTGTCTTGAAAAAATATCTTTTCATAAAGTCCGAGGGAGGAAAGGACTTAGCAGAAAGCAGAATGCAAAAGCAGTATCTCTTTGTGAGGAGAAGACGATGAGCTGAACCTGTTCAATAGACAATTATTTCCTCGGGGTGGCATTTTTTTTAAATGGAAGTTTCTCTTCATAACAAATAATTGGGCTTTGAAATAGATGGAATAGATTTGCATTTCTGTTCCACCCAGAATAGAGGGCTAAGCAGCTTTGATTTGAGTTAACAAACCAGCTCTGAACTGCTGCGTATACTCAGAGCATGTTGCATTAATTTCCTGACATTTTGACACAAGCTAGGAAGCTTGTGTCAATATGCAGTGCTTAGTGGTGTGCTGGACAAATGCTTTCCCCTGCAGAGAGATATGTGGTTGAAATAGTGCCTAATTTCTTCTGCATGATGTCAGAATTATTTCCCCATATCAGAGGGAACAATCAGTAATGGTTTCTTATGCTGCAAGCTTCTCTTCTCTTTATTTCCACTTTCTAGATTTCCTAACATCCGTATAGATGTTATTACTGTTTCTCCAGCATTCACCTGTCATTTCTACCAGCTAAATGTATCAGGTTTTAGGCTCTTTGTCAATATTCTTTGCTTTATCACTTTTTCCAAAGCATCCTAAACTTTTGTGGTGGTAGTGACCTTAATTAATTACTATTTTATCTTTATTGAGTTTTGAATGCAACAAAACAGCAACACTTAAATGTGCCAAGTTTGTAATAATAGTTGTTGGGTTTTTTTTTAAAAGATAAAATTATGAAACAACTTGAGAGTGTTTGTCTCATTTTTCACATATTCCCCCAATTAAGCTTAACCTTAGAGCCATTATCCCAGCTGAAACTAAGCCAGCAAGTGCAACTGAGATCAGCTCACATTGTCACCTTTCTCTTCCCATGCCCTCACCCCTCTCTCTCGTTGTTGACTCCCACACAGGAAGAATTTAGATTATAAGCTTCTTAAGACAGGAAGCCTGCTCTGCATTATTTTCTGAATCCCTTTGTACTGTGCCAGTACTAGAGAAAGGATGCACAATAATCAAACAGGTGGCTTTGAAGGTCATTTACAGAACAGTTTTATGGAACTCTTCTTTTCCAGGAAACGGTGCAAGGCCTCTGATGTAATCATACAACAGTAGGCTCCATCAGTCATTACACCTGAATTTGACAGCACATTTGTCAGCCTTCTGCTTTTGATCTTAAACCACAACATGTCATAAATATTTTGTTCAGTGGTGTTGTTTTTTAAATAAAAAATTGACATTAGACTGAAGGATAAGGAATATTTAGACGAGCCTTTTTCTATTAAGGGGTGTGTGTGAGGGAGGTGTTAGGCTTCAGTTGGCTTGAAGCTTAGTGAAGTCAAGATAAATTTCAGGTAAGATAAATGGAGATAAATTGACCTAATAAAACAAAGTTGGGTGAACAGTGGAGAAGTTGACAGAAGCTGTCAAAGATAAGAAATTTATTTCCAAAGTTTAGACAACTTTTGTTCTTCTTTTAATTAGCAGGCAGTTCTCCACAATTACTCTTCATCCTAGTATTCTTGGTTATTTTTAAACACTTTGATTGTTCTGATTAGAACCTTAAAGCTAATAATTTTAGTCTGTTGAATATTACTGAATGCAGTTCCACCAGTCTATCTGAATGTCTGTGATGTTGTTGCTCATACTGAGCATCATCTTACATTCCAAAGGGATGAGAAATTTGTTTCAGTAGAGGAATGGACAAAATGAAAGGGTTGGTGAGGAACTCATGGGTCCTCCAGATGTTATTGGACTCCATCAGCCCTAGATAGTGTGTCCAATGGTCAAGAATGATGAGAGTTATAGCTCAGCAATATTTGGAGAGTTTTGCACATCTCGTCTAACCATTTGATTGAAGGATGAGCCTGGGGAGTCTGGGGGTGGGGACTGGCCGAAACCATCTGTCTATCTATCTATCTATCTATCTATCTATCTATCTATCTATCTATATCTATCTATCATCTATCGATCTATCTATCATCTATCTACCCAGTGCTTTTTTCTGGGGTACGCAAGGGTATGCATGCCCCTAAACATTTTGTGAATCTTTGCACTTTTGTCCATTAACTGTATTTATTTTTCCCAATTTGAACTATAAAATTGTGATTTTCTTGAGTCAAAATGAGAGTACCCCTAAACATTTTTTGGTAGAAAAAAGCATTGTATCAAGCTAGCTAGCTATCTATCATCTATATCTATCTATCTATCTATCTATCTATCTATCTATCTATCTATCTATCATCTATCTATCTATCTATCATCTATCTATATCATCATCATCTATCTATCATCATCATCTATCTATCTATCTATCATCATCATCATCTATTTTCCATCCTAAGATTCTTAGTACTGGCTTTGTGTTTAATATTTATTATATGTATTGTAATAAGTAAAGCTTATGAGATAAGTAAAGCTTTTTCTTAAAACAAGAAGAAAAAAGAGGAAGATAGATTTCCAAAAACAGGCAATTTCTCCAGCCAAGATATTAAATGCACTGCTTGTTCTGATCTGGCCTGGCAATTGTAGATTTCCATCGTAATGTACCCCTACTTCATTATCATCTTTCATTTAAATTACTTTAATAAGTTCTCTTCATATTTAATCAACCATTATTACTGAAAATACAATAGAATTGGCTTTTTAATAATGTAAGTAGAGCTTTACTTTAGCAAATCACGAATCCACGATGAAAGTTTAATCTCAAATCTCCCTTACTGTTGGCTGTTTTTAAAAGCTTTTTACACAAGTTCACAGTCCATCGAAGATTAAAAAAAAATGACAGCATGTGTTGTAATGATATCTGGATGCTTCTCTTTCAAAAAGCAGAGTATCAATCTTCTCAGGCAGGTTTCTGTGGATCTTTTCTTTTAATTTTGAGAAATGAGTGCCAGAAATTGATTTCATAAAGCTCTGAGGAGAAACCCTGTAGAAATATATATATATATATATATATATATATATATATATATATATATACACACACGTATAGGCCTGTTCGAAAGAGCTACTTTAGCTGTGTGCAAGGCATTGAGCACAAGAGCATAGGAATATAGGAAGCAGATGCCTTATACAAAGTCAGCCCATCTAGGACTGCGTTGTCTTCTCTGACTGACAGCAGCTCTTAAGGGTTTCACACAGTCCTTAACAGTCCTACCTGGAGAGAGCAGGGATGTTCTGCATGAAAGGCAAATGGTCCACCACTGCAATAGAAGCCCTTGACTGTTGTATTCTATCCAGGGTAACTGCTCAGATGCAAAGTATTGGTGGTTGTGGTGATAACCACTTAAAAGTTTTCTTTGAAATATGAAACGGTATATAAATCACTTAAGCCAATACAGTGGTGCCCCGCAAGACGAATGCCTCGCAAGACAAAAAACTCGCTAGACGAAAGGGTTTTCCATTTTTGCGTTGCTTCGCTAGACGAATTTCCCTATGGGCTTACTTCGCAAGACGAAAACGTCTTGCGCTTTTTTAAAAAGCCGCTTGAAGAGGCGCAGTTGCAACGGACCATGCTTCGCAAGACGAAAAACATCGCAAGACGAAAAGATTCGCGGAACGAATTCTTTTTGTCTTGCAAGGCACCACTGTACATACAATTTTGAACAGAAAAATAGTGGGGCAATAATTTAAGCACCATCCCTCTGACATTTTGCTGGAAATTACAGTCTCCAGAAGGTGTTTTTATTGTTGTTGATGATGATGGTGATGATGATGATGATAAACGTATGTTGACCAACACCAGGTTTCCAGGACATGAGTTTTCCTGTCTATTAAAAACAGAAAGAACCACAGTTCTGTTGACGGTCTCCATGAGAACTTTGAACATTTGTAGGGTTCTGGTGCAACACTTCTCAAAGACAGCCCTTGCACCTTGGTGTAGGCTATGAAAAGAAAGACACTCCCCTCAGCCCATAAGTCATTTCAGGTCACACAAACCTCCAGCTGAGTTTTAGTTATTACTGTTTCATGATCTCCTGCAGCTCTTTCAAGTCTTGATTTCAAGTGTGGAGATTTTCATGCTTTTGATCAGGGATAGCTAACCTGATGCCTTCTAGCTGTGGGACTACAACTCCCATCCTCCCCAACTATTGCCCATGAAATAGATGGGGCTGATAGGAATTGCAGTTCTGGAGGGCTCCATGCTCTATATATTATTAGTCATACTGGTTGTCGTCATGATCAGGATGAGGAAGATCATCCTGGGAGAAATGGGGGTGGGATGTGGAACCTGCAGATTTTTACCAGCATAAAATACTGCCCTATTCGTCCCAGAATGAGATGCTAGTGTGGTTTATATCATGGTGATGGTTTTTTAAAATAAAAGGCAGTCAAGGGGTGAAGAAGGCTGTCAGTCCCCCCTTCTGCTAGAGTGGTTGGCTGGTGGGAATGGGATGGTGGTCTGCTGACTGTATCAAGTTACATTTTAAAACTAATGAACTTCATTAATTCTGCAAATTTATTTAATAATGTCCTCCATCTGGAAAATTTATAATAATTTCCTGTGTGGCATATGCAGAGACAGAGAACTGGAAACTAATAATGATTCCGGAGTTCCGGATGAGGGAAATCATTGGTTTCTCTTACATGACTGGCTTGGACTTCACTGAAGCAAATGGTTCTGCCTGTCTAAATTCTGGCAGCTTTTCATTCCAGGGCTTTTGAGAGAAGAGGGTGCCTTGGAGAGGTTGCGGGTGGGGGGTGTCTCTAATCATATCAAGACTGTTTAGGTCATCTGGCTTACCAGACCTTCATTCTCTGGAGATGGAGTGCTATGTATTGACAGAACTTCTTATGAAAAGAAATAACATAAAATTAAGAAGTAAAGAAAGGGTGGGGGAGGAATCTGTTCCATAAAACATGCTGTGTTCATATTGCCTGATCCAGATAAGAAACTGGCTATTGAAAAATGTGAATACACTGTGCTATAAAGTGGGAAAATGGCAGGCAACAGGCATTTTAAATGATCTCTGAATATAGAGTATTGCAGCTGGTGTCAGGTCTATCATAGTGAATCCAGAAGGGATGCGGGTGGCGCTGTGGTCTAAACCACTGAGCCTCTTGGGCTTGCCAATCAGAAGGTCAGTGGTTCGAATCCCCACAACAGGGTGAGCTCTTGTTGCTCTGTCCCAGCTCCTGCCAACCTAGCAGTTTGAAAGCATCCCAGTGCAAGTAGATAAATAGGTACCGCTGTGGTGGGAAGGTAAACAGCGTTTCTATGAGCTCTGTTTTTTGTCATGGTGTTTTATTGCACCAGAAGCAGTTTAGTCATGCTGGCCACATGACCCAGAAGCTGTCTATGGACAAACACCAGCTCCCTCGGCCTGAAAGCAAGATGAGCGCCGCAACCCCATAGCCGCCTTTGACTGGACTTAACTGTCCAGAGGTCCTTTACCTTTACCTTTTTACCTTAGTGCATCTAGAAGTCATAACACCACTGTTTCCACACATGCATGTGTTGGAACCCACAGGTTCCATAAACAACATGATTAAGAACTTCATAAAAATGACTTATTCCATCAGCTTATAAAAGTCCAGCAAAAAAGAGTTGGGTTTTTTACCTGAAGTCTAAAATAATATAAAGTCAGCATGAGATGTCCTTCAGGTCATATCTCAGACATGAAGCCACCACAAAAAAATGGAACGAGGCTGCCAGGCTATGATCCTTTATTCAAATACAGATGTTGGTGACTGTTTCTTATGTCTAAATATAAATACTTTATTGCATTTATTGCATGAGGGCGATATTGTTATCTTCTTGTTTATAAAAACTCCAGTGTTTCAAAAGCCTCATTCCCAAAGTACCCAGATGCAGACACTGTGAGGTATAGGCTATGTTTTCCAGACATGTATTAATGATACATGAGGGACAAGCCAGGCTTATCTCAAAAAAAGATTTCTGACTAGTTGGTTCCCAGATAAATTGAAGTTTTAGGAAACTATGATGCAGAAAATGAAATATAAAGGTCAGTGTACCAAGTGAAACAGTCACATGTTATTGCAGGCAATACTAAAATATTAACCATGTCTGGCTTGGGCCTCCTAGTAAATCATTAGTCAATGAGGGGAAATATAGGTATAGGAAAAAAGGACCAAATTCCTAGAGCACATCCCAAATTTTCATTTATTACTCATTTTTCTTTTATTTAGTTTTTGAAGCCTTTCATCTACAATGCTCTGCTATTAATACTGGCTCAAAAGAAATTAATTACATAGACGACTTTATAGCAGAAGTCAGTGACATAGCATTTCAGAGACAAAAGTTTTGAGGTCGATGTGACCATGTTCATCTAACAGTGTTAATTTGACATGTATTAGTACTCATTTGGGTATTATTTGTGTGCCTCCTTTCAAAAGAACAAGCATGTTAAAAATGGAATATTTATATAAAGTATGCCGGCTTATGATCTGGCCGAGTCTGAAAGCTTTTAGGTTCCATTCATTTGAACAGCACCTGGGTTAAGCACGTGCCTGACTATCTCACTGCAATAACTGTGATTTAAAGTGCTTAATTTTGCTAAATTGTGCCCTAAGTGATTAATTTGATTTCTCCCCCCCTCCCCAGCTCCATATACACACTTTTTAGGCTTCAGTGATGATTGATGTTTTCTTCCTGACTTGCTTTGCGAAAACAGTATGCTGGAAAAATGACTGAAAAACAACAGAGCGGTGGAAAGGATTACGAGTGGATTATATATTGTTACATTAGTGCTTCAAATCAGATCAACTATAGTCACATATTAGGGAAATAGTAGGCTATCTGGAGCTTTAAAGTCTGTCTACGAAGATGATACATTGGGATTGCTATAAGATCATGCATTCCGCTGGCGTTTGGTTTTATCTTTGTTTTGGCTTCTTTTACTCTCAAAAACGTCATAGCCTGATGTGTGTTTACTTAGTAATGTAGTCCTCTGAAGTGCATGTGTGCCTTTGAATCTGTATTTATAGCCTGCTATAAGATTTTGAGAACTGTGCAAAGCCTGCGCCTCTGTATCAGCACTGCAGGCAGAATCAAACTTGAATTATTCGCCAGATCTGCAACAAACCATACCAGCACGCTCCAGGATCTGTTGGGCCAAGATTCTAACCATTCTGAGAAATGTTCTGTCCCAAACTAAGGCTTCAGCCCTATATACAAGGGACAGGCAGCCTCAGTCCTGTGTTGTGGGATTATTGGTTTGTTTTTGTTCTTATTTTATTATGCATTTTGAGTTTTTTTATATTGTAATTTAATGTTGAGAAATAGAAGACAGAACAAGTTCTAAGTTCCATGGGGGCGGGGGGGGGGGAGAGAGAAACCTAGTTAACAATGGAAAAAACTTTTAATTGGTTGGTCCAGTAGACAGTGAGGCTGTGTATGCTGGATAATAAGACCAGGAGACGCTTTGACTCATAGTGTTTTGGGTATTGGATATGAAGCCCTGAAGCTATTCACAAGGCAGGTTGGTATTAATTAAAATCATTGTGTGTTAGACAGAATTACAATATGAAGCAGAATTTGCAGCAGAATTGAAGGATCACAGGTGCAAAAGGTTAAGAATTAAGGGGAAGGTGAGTGCAATTGAAACTGATGCATTGTCAATGCAATTATTCTTATTTCATTTTTAAATTCATATTAAATACTATATTACATTTTCATTAATGTTGCTATGTCTATTTTTCCAAAGTTCATTCTTTTCATTTCAATATGAAGACAATATTTTCCAATGAGTGAAGTATTACACAACAATAACTAAATGTTTCACCTATTGAATCTGTGGTTTTTACCACTGGCTGTGTTGCGTCTCATGACTCACCAAGTTGGTAGAGGGCTGGACAGTGTCAAACCTACATTTTTGAGACCCTGAAGCTTGAACTGTTATTGGGGACCCCTTCTCAACCAGCAACGAGGTCTGAGTGACCACTGTTGTCTTATTCAGTAGGGTCGTTGTACGACAGATCAGCAAACCTTTACAACATCTGTGCTACTGACTCTCAAAGTTTGGGATTGTTGAAATATATGCAACAAAAATTGATCAATTTGAGTCGTGTGGCTCAAATGGGGTCTACTAGACCCCAAAATTTTAAGCTATGTGGACTAAATTCACTTCTGGGGCTCCTCCAGGATTAGGAGCCCTGAAGCTTAAAGCTTCATTAATTTCATAGTAGATCCAGAAACTTGGAAACCAGGGTTCAAATCTCCACTCAGCCAGGAAGTTCATTGGGCGACCTTGGGCCAGTTACAATCTCTCAACCTAACATACCATGCATGTTTGCGGGTTGGGGTGGGGGAAAGGTGTGTGTACCACCTTTAGCTCCTTGGAGGAATATAAATGTAAAGCTAAATAAATAAAGTGCCATTTTGAACCCTGATTAGAAAACCAAGACAACAGCAGAACTTAAATCAAAGTCAGTAACCTATACAGAGGTTGTGATTCTGTACACTTACCTGGAAGTGAGTCCCAAATATCTCAGTACTTCTGGGTAGACCTCTATAGAATTGTGCTGTGGCTGTGAGTTGTCTGCTTGCCTACTGTGGTCCATTAACTAAGATCTCTTTTCAGTCTTTTGCTCCCCGGCAAATCTTCATATGCTAGCAGACTATTTAGTAATGCTGCAAGCTAGGAAGGAGGAAGACATTTCCAGAGGAACATGCAATCTTCATTTACAGTGGTACCTTGGGTTACAGACGCTTCAGGTTACAGATGCTTCAGGTTACAGACTCAGCTAACCCAGAAATAGTACCTCGGGTTAGGAACTTTGCTTCAGGAAGAGAACAGAAATTGCATGGTGGCGGTGCGGCGGCAGTGGGATGCCCCATTAGCTAAAGTGGTACCTCAGGTTAAGAACGGACCTCCAGAATGAATTAAGTTCTTAACCAGAGGTACCACTGTATTGGCACACTTCTGAGCTCATAGTTTTCTGGGTTCCAGTTCACACTTTACAGAGGATGTGAGGAAAAGCCACTTCCTTTGCCATTTCCCCTGCCTGTATGTCTGATTAAACAACAAAACACACATCTCATGTGGAAAGCAACAAAAAGTGCTTCCTTTTCCTGGGCTTTCTGAGAAGAACTAGGCTAAGTTCAGATGGAACGTTTTACATGAAGCAATATACATGATGGGCCACGGGTGGCGCTGTGGGTTAATCCACAGCGCCTAGGGCTTGCCGATCAGAAGGTTGGCGGTTTGAATCCCCACAATGGGGTGAGCTCCCATTGCTCGGTCCCTGCTCCTGCCAACCTAGCAGTTCAAAAGCACGTCAAAGTGCAAGTAGATAAATAGGTACTGCTCTGGTGGGAAGGCAAACGGCATTTCCATGCACTGCTCTGGTTCACCAGAAGCGGCTTAGTTATGCTGGCCACATGACCAGGAAACTGTACACCGGCTCCCTTGGCCAATAAAGTGAGATGAGTGCCGCAACCCCAGAGTCATCTGCGACTGGACCTAATGAATAGAATAGAATCATAGAATAGAATAGAATAGAATAGAATAGAATAGAATAGAATAGAATAGAATAGAATAGAATCATAGAGTTGGAAGAGACCACAAGGGCCATCGAGTCCAACCCCCTGCCAAGCAGGAAACACCATCAGAGCACTCCTGACATATGGTTGTCAAGCCTCTGCTTAAAGACCTCCAAAGAAGGAGACTCCACCACACTCCTTGGCAGCAAATTCCACTGTCGAACAGCTCTTACTGTCAGGAAGTTCTTCCTAATGTTTAGGTGGAATCTTCTTTCTTGTAGTTTGGATCCATTGCTCCGTGTCCGCTTCTCTGGAGCAGCAGAAAACAACTTGGTCCCTTTACTTGGTCAGGGGTCCCTTTACCTTTCATATACCTGATACCTAACAGTCAAAACAGACAATGCTCCCATATCCATGCATTTTATTGCTAGCAGGATCAGCATGGGAGGTACAATTGGAGCAGAAAACAATGGTAACAGCACCAAACATCCACTGGTTAAGATCTTTCCAGTGTCACAGTTCCCCTGCAGGTTACCTGATTAAAACTATTGTTGATGAATAAGGAAACAGTTGTCTGGAGGAGGATTTAATTGGGAATAACTGTTGCAGCTGAGGTATGTAGCAGTGTGCCTTTGGGTCAGGCGAAATCTATTGATAGAACCTCATTTCAAGCCTCTTGCTAGAGAAAGCCAGCTTCTGAACTGCTTTCAAGAGTTCATTGTTAAAAACCTAAAATAATATTAAGAACATGATGATTTGAACATCATAACTTAGGAATTCACTGATATTCCCGTCTAGGCCAACATAGATAAGAGCATGACTTATTGCCAACAAACACTCTTATTTCCTCATAATGCCTTCTCTGGAGCAATTTCTTCCCACTGCCTTCTTCAGTCAAGATATCTGTGACTCAAATATGCCAACATATCTGTGACTCAAATATGTCTTGTTTAATTGTCATTATTACAGAAGCTCCCCATTGTGGCCTGCAAACAGCAGTTGATAGCAGTATTACCCTTTCACATTACAGTTGGTACCTCGGGTTAAATATGCTTCAGGTTACATACGCTTCAGGTTACAGACTCCGCTAACCCAGAAATAGTACCTTGGGTTAAGAACTTTGCTTCAGGATAAGAACAGAAATCGTGCTCCGACGGTGCAACAGTACGAGGCCCCATTAGCTAAAGTTGTGCTTCAGGTTAAGAACAGTTTCAGGTTAAGAATGGACCTCCACAACGAATTAAGTACTTAACCTGAGGTACCACTGTATAACAAAATAGGCAGCTGTGTCTAACTAAAATGGAAATCCATGCTGTCTTTAATTATAGGAAGGTTCTTCCTCATGCGAAAGTACTACAAAACAGGATTGTAAATAACATGCTATCTGTTGACCCCAGGGTTGCATCCAGCTGCATCTACTTTCTGTACCTGGACCCACAAAAGTTTAGCTTAAAGATCAGCCAAGAACCTCTTCTTCAGCAGTGAGCAAATGAATCAAGGGGAAGTAGCAGGCAATGTTGCAAGAGGTCATTGCTCCCCGCCCAAAGAGCTCAAAAACACTTAAAGTGGACAATACAGAGACGGAAGCTTGAATATACCATCATTCATTTTGTTTTACTTTGTTTTACTCCATTCCATTTGCCTTGGTGGGGGGAAAAAAATCACATTTGTATATGCCTTGCTGAAAGAAGGAAACAGGGCTACTTTTATTTTAGTCACTTCAGCTTAACTCAAGTCCCTGGCGAAGGGCTGCTTGTTTCTAGATTGCAAAGAGAGCCATTAATAACAAGGCTGTCTGAAAGATGCTTTCCTTAGCATCCCAGATGCTATTCTACTTGCCCTTCGGAAATGAAGGGACCAAACTTTTATTGCTGCCAAGTGTCACGATCAGTAACTTTCAATCAAAGGGGCTGTTTTACTGTTTGTTTGTTGACAAGGGTCTATTTTATTCCTATAAGATGTCTGTGGCCTGGCAGAAGATTTGTAAAATATACACTTGGGGATGAGCAATGTGGCTATGAAAGGGCTGTTGTAAAGATGAATGGATAGAAGTGATATTGCCTTTGGGATAAGAGATAATATCTTCAAGGCTTCATGGTCAGGAAGTGCAATAATTGTGAAATGAGCACTCAGTTTGGCTACAGATCTCTGTGTTTAGGGTTCCCTGGTGCAAAGGAGAACCTTAAAAAAGAGGAATTGCAGGGATGATGTAAGCTCCACCTGGTACAAATTTATTTTCCACAAAACTAGAGAAAGTATGGAATCCCTGGACTTGGCTACATTTGGTCATTCTGGTGGCCTGCCTCCTTCAAGCTGATCTACCCAACCTGAAATCCTGTGTGGTGAAGACATAGATTTGAGGGGTCAGGAATCAAATCCCTGCTTGGGTTAGGCTGGCTGAGCTATAAGACTGTCTCATAGCATTGTTTGGAGTATAAAATGGGAGGCATGTACAGCACCCTAAGCTCCTTGGACAAATAATCTTGCATTGGAAGCAGAGCTAAATTTCAGCTGGAGCTTACTGACATATCGCCCTTGAAAATTAAAAATAGTACTACTGAGCATGTAGAATTTTTCCTATGATGCAATCCTATACGCACCTGGGAGCAGGTAAGGTAAAGGACCCCTGGACGGTTAAGTCCAGTCAAAGGCGACTATGGGGTTGTGGCACTCATCTTGCTTCCAGGCTGAGGGAGCCAGCGTTTGTCCACAGACAGCTTTCCAAGTCATGTGGCCAGCATGACTAAACTGCTTCTGGCAAAATGGAACACCGTGAACAGAAACCAGAGCACATGGAAATGGCGTTTACCTTCCTGCCGCAACGGTACCTATTTATCTAATTGCACTGGCATGCTTTCGAACTGCTAGGTTGGCAGGAGCTGGGACAGAGCAACAGGAGCTCACCCTGTTGCGGGGATTCGAACCACTGACCTTCTGATCGGCAAGCCCAAGAGGCTCAGTGGTTTAGACCACAGCGCCACCCGCATCCCAAGTCCCACTTTACTAGGATTCTGTTATTAAATTGCCATGCCCCCGGTGTGGCAGGGGACTTCTTTGGCACTCTCTTCTGCACCATCCTAATCTGAGAACGGGCTCCCCCATCATTCTCAGACTTGACCCCCATGCCACTGGTGGAAGGAGATTGAATATAACCCGACCTTTGCATAGCTGGCTTTGGGAGACAGGATTTCCCCCAACCCTGCATGAGGTCATGGCTTCATGCAGTCAGGAGTCCAACTGCGTTGCTCTTTATACATCCTTTGGCCAGATCTTCCCCATATAAGAGAGAATTTTAAACTTTATTGTGACCTTTAATTAAAAGATACTGTGAGCAGCTTTAAGGGAAGTGAAAACAGATGGTCTTGCTAGTAATTCACTAAATTGGGCTTCATCCAGATTTTGAGTTCAATGACCAGCTGTGCTACGACCATATCACTTGGTAATATTTTCAAGATTGGAGGGTTTGAAGCCTCTGAAAAAGTATGCTGGTAATATGTTTGCGTCTCTCGTATATTGGGTATAGGCTTTATTGTGTCATGTAAATTACAAACACAGTTGTATTAGCATTCTATAAAGCTCAGATCCTTGGGAGAAGATAAACTACTGACCAGATAATGGCCCAATTCGCACATGAAATTTTATATGTGCAGAAGGCACATAACTTTTACTCCTGAATTTTGCAAGGCCACAATTTCTCCTGAATGGCCCCAGATAGTGCAATAAGAGACTTTCCATGTCTTTAACTATGCCTTGAAAGTTGATATTGCTTGATAGAGTTATAGTGACATGTGCTGCTTTTGTTGAATCACACTTTTTTATTATTCTGCTGGGCTGGTCAGGGAGGGGGATTTATGGACAAATGCCTTTGCCATCTCACACTTTTAAACTGTATCTCAGCCTCCAGTCACTATCCAGAGCATCCTACTTTGTAAAGAAACAGAAAGCAGCACACTCTTGCCTAAGGTCATGTTCTATGGATGTTCTTTGTGCTCCAAGAACCGCTGTGCCTCTCTAGAGAACTGTCTCATAAGGCAGCATCTATCTTGGATACCACCACAACAAAGAAAAATAGATACAGGTTTTTAAGTGAGGTGCTCATATTTAAAACATGCCTTTATCTACAGCAGCCATATGTTCAAAATAATGGGTTTCTTATACCTACAAGGAGTGTATTTGGCAGAATGAGAGCAAATGAAATGATGTGCTGGCAAGGAAGTGGATTTCATTCCTTTAACAGGCATGTGCAAATTTGAATGAATGTAAAAAGTAGCTCTCACTAAAGCACTGTGTGCGTTCTGAGTCATTATGCACTTGCACAAATTGCATGGAACCAGGAACCCATTGAAAAAGCCTGCAAACTCCCTGTTCTGCTCCCACCCCTATTCTGCCCTTTTAGTGATGCTTCATTGATGTCTTTATGATGTTTCCAGGTCACTTCCAGGTGGGATCTTCTTCTACAACCACCACCACAGGGCTACCTGAAGCAAAGCAGGAGATCTAGCCCTGAAGGGAAGATTTAGTTTCCAAAATGTTTCTCCCTTGTACGTGATATTGGCTGTTTTTTTATATATATAGTTTTAAGTGGTGCTTTTTGTGTTAAACTTTGTATGTAAACTGCTTTGAGGCTCTCTTGATAAGCAGTCAATTTATATCTGTCCTAAGACTTGTGTCTATTCTACTCAAGAGTAGACCCATTCAGATTAATGGATGTGACTAACTTAGGTTCATTTAGTTTAATGAGTCTACTCAGAGTTGGATACAACCATCTATTGATATAGTTGAGGTAGGACCATCACCTAATGTTGTACTTTAAAGCAAAATTTGGATACATTCTTTCAAGGATGATGAAGAAGAGTTTGGATTTGATATCCCACTTTATCACTACCCTAAGGAGTTTCAAAGCAGCTAACAATCTCCTTTTCCCTTCCTCCCCCACAACAAACACTCTGTGAGGTGAGTGAGGCTGAGAGACTTCAGAGAGAAGTGTAACTAGCCCAAGGTCACCCAGCAGCTGCATGTGGAGGAGCGGGAAATCGAACCTGGTTAACCACTACACCACACTGGCTCATTTATCTCTTCCCCAGCTCTGTTTTGTTTGAAATAATCAATAGAATACCTTTAAAGATCTTCACAGTGATTCATTTTTCTCAATTTCTATTGAGGAAGCAGAGAATAGAAGGCCTGGGCTGGGGGTTTTGATCACTGGAGTCCAAGAGAGCTCCATTCATAGTGGGGAAAACTGAAAGCAAATAATGTAATTTTTAAAAAAAATAAATTAAAAGATCAACCTCAAGATGATTCCCTGTGAGGAACAATCTGCTGGATGCTGTTAAGATAAGGTATGTTGAAAGAACAGAAGAAGAAAGAACAGACAATATATATATATATTACTAAAAGCAGTTCAAAGCAGTGTGCATTAGGTTATCTGATTTTAGCTTTGGCAATCTAGTCACTGGGTTGATCAAGACTTGTTCAAGGCCACCTGATGAACTTTGTAGCTGAGCTGGGATTTCAACCAGGATTTTCTCACAGTCAAACCCTTCTCTTTAGCCAACAGCCCACATGGCTGCCACCTAGTGACATCTGCTGCTCTGAGACTGGAGGTTGAATCAGGCTGTCAAGCTAAGATAGATAACGCTGGACCGAGGAATGGCAGGATTCAGCAGAAGCAGCCTGAGATGAGACCAGTTTTCTGGATGCAGCAAAGGTCCCATGCTTTATGGGTATAAACAGCTTCTTAAAATGTTTCAGCTGACTTATTCAGTTGCTTTAACATTTAAGCGGTAGTTTCTGTATTTGGGAAACATTGGTAAGTATAGTTGGCACAAATTCTAGGATACATTTACATTGGATTCAGAATAATTGGGTTACTGTCATTTGGAGGGCATGTTTGCAAAGAAACATCCACCTTTGCCCATTTTGCATCAAACTGTGCATGAAGTAGTTCAGCGGTACCTTGGTTGTCAAACACCTTGGTACTCGGATGTTTTGGCTCCTGAACGCAGCAAACCTGGAAGTGAATGTTCCGGCTTGTGAACAGTTTTTGGAAGCCGAACATCCGACATGCTTTCCACAGCTTCCGACTGAGTGCAGGAAGTTCCTGCAGCCAATCGAAAGCCACACCTTGGTTTTTGAAGTGTTCCAGGAGTCAAACAGACTTTGTGTTGTAGATGTGATAAATCAATACTCTCAAAGACTGCAATGATTATAGGGCTAGGCTTTCAAGTTCTGTGGGTAACTGTGTATTAAGCATCTTACAAAGGAAATGTACTTGTTTATCTTCCTTATATAAATAATTCAAACTCATTACCAAAAAAATAATAATTATATGGCTGTGGAAAATATTCAAAAGATGTTGCCATATCCATATTGAAAGTCCATGCTTGGATCTGAATAAGATAAAATAGGCAGGCCTTCTGCCATAAAACTGCTTAACTGTCTTATCAGTTGCTTACACAGCCACCTTTATCTTTCTGTTCCAGGAAAAGAGAGCATAAGAATATTCGAAAGCAAGCACATACATTGAACCAGTGCTTGGTGTTCGTACTATTTGGAAATAAATGGACATGGGTCAGTTATCACAGTTTGTGTGATAAGTTCTGGACATATTTGCCGAGAGCTGGACATGAACTTTTCGCTGCAGTTTGCATATCAAGCAATTCCTATTCTGTGTATAATGTTTCTTGTAAATAATGGAAGCCATTTCCTTTTCAATATCTTCTTAGTTTCCTTGTTTATGTACAAAAAGCAGGAGCCCTTATCGAGGTGTTTGGTTTTCTTGGAAGCTTTCATGAAATATACATTGCCTCCCTCCTCTATAGGCTGCAGCTCAAATTCATGGGATGTCTAACTCCATGCACACAAAGGAAATTGTAGCCATGAATGTGATTCATTTATCTGCTGCTTTTCAGTGAATCTCACAAAACAGTTTGTATAAAAGATTAAATAAAAAAGCATAAATAATATATTTAATAAAACATAAAAGTCAAGCTATAGAGATGTTGTTTTTGTTGTTTTGAAAGCCAGATTTCTTCTACCTACAGAGCAAGATGATAGGAATGGTGGTGGTGGTGACCAGAATTGGGGTGGGGCTTCAATTGGCTTGCATTTCAATGCAATCTTCCCTGATCTCCACTTTCCAAACCGATAAGGAAACAAAAACACTTGTAATCTTCTAAATTCGTACTTCTCCAAATTTTGTGATGTATCGTATTTTTCGCTCCATAAGACACACTTTTTTCCTCCTAAAAAGTAAGGGGAAATGTCTGTGCATCTTATGGAGCCAATGTGTGGTCAATCGCTGGCTCCCTTTCCGGCCCTGCCCCCTTGCCCAGGCCTACATTGTTGAATGTTCTGCAGGCTGTTTGTTTCCCCAGCGACATGTGACTGGCTGATTAGATTATCTGTCTGGAAACTGTAGAAACGGCTCCCTTTCCTTTTCTAAAAAAGCTGCAAAACTGTGAGCTGAACCCCATAAAAACAGTATTTTTTCCCTTTGCAAAGTTAGCTCAACAACTTTGAGCTGATCCTCAAAAAAAGGGGGGCTTTTCCCTTTTGCAAAAGAAGTTGCACAACTATGAGCTGATCCCCCCAAAAATGGGGCGTTCCCCCTTTCCTCCTCTAAAAACTAGGTGTGTCTTATTGTCAGGTGCGTCTTATGGAGCGAAAAATATGGTAGTTCTCCAGCCAAAAAGTGTGCACAAAAAATGCCTGTTTTGATGTGCATAACATAGAAAACAAATTTAAATTAGGGGAAATTGCTTGCAAAAATGCATATATTAGGCATAAAATTGCATACATTGGGAGAAATGCATACAAAAAGGCATATGGATTTTCATGCCCACATAACCCCAACCTTACCACCACTGTGTCTTGTCCCAGTAAGCAGAAGTAATGCCTATTCTGGAAAGATGTCTCTACCGCAGGGTCTCAGCATGTCAGCCGCTGCTGATTTTAGCACACATTTCCCTTGGTGCATTTGAGTGGAGAGGGGTGGAAGGTGAATGGGTATATACTTAACAAATTGGATGAAATTCAGGCAGCATACAGAACCCAAAGCATCACCCATTTCCCAGTTGTGTAGGGCAGTAAATAAAACCACATCATTCGACTTGTAAATATCTCATTATTATTCAGAACTGCACAGTGATGTTTAGCAGCAGAAGGCTGGTATCACTCTTATAACCCATACTTCAGGGAATCTGAGGTTAAAAATATGACCAATAAACAGATATTTGTAACTAAGGTCATGGACAGATTTGAGCTGTTATACAAAGTCCTAATTAATTGCCAATTCTGTCAGGTATAAGTCTTCATTAATAAATAGATATGTAAGCTTTTGCCTTGAAACCAGCCTCTCCTCATTAGTTGTAGCAGGTTTGCCATTTATATTCATGAACTGCATTTGACATGTTTGATGATTTTAATGAGCATTTTCAGTGTATTCAGGCAATGCAGGCAGAGAGGGAGAAGGAAGTCCCAGAGACATTTTTCCTTTGCATGATCATATGGATTTCAAATTGTACGGATTTCATTAAGACTTGAGGAGGTGGACAGGATTGTTGCCTACAAATATTTGTTGCTAGAATACAGTAACCAAGTGCAATCCATTGTTTTCAATTCAACTTTATTTTTATTTTATTTTTTGCTTTTTATTTTTTATTAGAGCTTGAAAGAAAAAGCTTTAATAAACATTTAAAAGTTGTTCAGTTCAACTTTGATTTATTTATTTATGAACTCTCAGCCCACCAATCAGGGCACAGCCCTTCCAAAGCAACTCACAGAATTGACACAGCATTAAACAGCTAAATGTGAAATAATGACTCCACACCCAGTCTTAAACAGCAACAGTTAAAACATTCATCACATCAACAAAAACCTGACTGAAATACACATATACTCAGAGTCTGTTTGCTGGGTGGTCATGACCATTTATGTTCAAGATGGCATTGGACACACTTATACAGGATCCCACTTGCCATACTGTTTTGGTGTTGAAATATTCTTTCATTTCCACTTGGTGCTTGCACCATAACCTGCTGCTAAAATCTTGTAACTTTTCATATCACAGATGTTCTCGGTTGTTGCTTTTGGTTGTTTTCTCCTGCTCTTTTTGTGCTGCAGTGCAAACATTTCCCTCTAGGCAGCAATAATATGACAGCATGATGGAAACATTACAGAACTGATAAAGTGAAATGTGTGGATGGATCACTAAAGCATAATAATAATAATAATAATAATAATAATAATAATAATTATTATTATTATTATTATTATTATTTATACCCCACCTGTCCTGGTTCAAGAACTGGGCTCAGGGTGGCTAACGACAAATTTAAAACACTTTAAAGCACTTAATTATAAAAGCAGCATAAAATATAGTATAAAAACATGATTAACAATAAAATTCAAAAATCAAAAATCAATTAGATAATCCCCAGGGCTAGCTGGCTGAATTGGTCCTACTTGGGCCAGCGAGGAGGCCAGGGGAAAATTAGCTGTGGGGTCTCAGAGCAGGTGATCTTCATAAAAGGGGAGGGGGAGGGAAGAGAAGGGAAGGGAAATGAAAGATCAGGCTGAATTCAAATTAAAGGCCAGGTGGAATAGCTCCGTCTTCCAGGCCCGACGGAAGGAGGTTAAATCCTGAAGGGCCCTAGTCTCATGGGACAGAGCATTCCACCAGGTAGGAGCCATCACTGAAAAGGCCCTGGCCCTGGTGGAGGATAGTCTGACTTCCTTGGGGCCCAGGACATCTAAACTATGGTTATTCAGAAAGTTCAGAAATATAACATTTGAGAAGTACAAAATAAGGAATAAAATAAGGTAATAATTTGCTGGCATTTTTATTATAGAGAATGCAGGGTAAGGGAGATGTGAGGAAGTCCAGGTAGTAATATAAAAAAAAATGTTATGAACAGTTGTGTTTTTCTTTTTTCTTTTTTCTTATATTTTTTGTTGGTGTATTTGTACTTGGTTTTTTGTTGTTGTTTGTTATTTCTTTGGTGAAGGGATTATGTGTGTTTGATATGTGATTCTCTATCTTATGTTTGAAAACTTAATAAAATATTTATAAAAAAAAATAAACTATGGTTATTCATGGACCTTAAGGTCCTCTGCGGGGCATACCAGGAGAGGCGGTCCCATAGATATGAGGGCCTTAAACCACAAGTATTGTGCCAACAACATACTGCAGAATACACAGGCAAAAGAGCTCACCAAGCTGGAGGGGCCCTCAGATAAATATGAGGGAACCATATTGCAGAACTTCCATGATACTTAGGTAAGTTTACCAGGAGCTGTATGTTAATACAGAGAGTAAGTTAAGCATGTTTGTATACTCACTGAAGCATAGAATCATAGAGTTAGAAGTGACCCCAAGGTCATCTGGTCCAACCGCCTGCAATACAGGAATCTCAGTTAAAGCATTCATGCCAGATGGCCATCCAACCGCTGCTTAAAAACGTCCAAGGAAGAAGAGTCCACCACCTCCCGAGGGAGGCTGATCCACTGTCAAACAGCCCTTACTGTCAGAAAGTTCTTCCTGATGTTTAGTCAGAATCTCCTATCTTGTATCTTGAATCCATTGGTGTGAGTCCTCCCCTCCAGGGCAAGAGAAAACAAGCTTGCTTTATCTTCCACATGACAGCCCCTGAGATATTAGAAGATGGCTATCATATCTCCTCTCAGTCTCCTCTTTTCCACGCTAAACAATACCCAGCTACTTCAACTGTTCCTCATAAGGCTCGGTTTCCAGACTCTTGATCATCTTGGTAGGCCTTCTCTGCACACGTTCCAGCTTGTCAACATCTGAGAGTGGGGAAGCTGTATCTAATGATGTGGAAAGTGGCTTTTAGTAATTCAGCATGGCTGCCCCAGCTGTCAAAATAATGAATTGTTTCCATGGCTTGAAGTGGACTGTGTACAACTGCATTACAAAAACACTTCCTAGCTATTGTTGTTGGAGGTGTGGGAGGCTTATGGAGTTCATGTGGGAGCTCTCTAGAAAGAAGGAAAAATATAGCCTTCAGCTGTGTATAGTCAGAATGCCTCACCCGGATGTTGCTTACGCAAAACCAGCCATCACACATGACAAATAATACAATGAAATGACCGAGTCACTTCTTTGTTCTAAGGCTCTTTTTCAGAGAACAAAGGCTGTTTTCTAGCCTGTCACTGACCAATAGGCTTACTACTCAGTGTATCAGTGGCTTCTAGCTTTCATGGCTATGTTCTGCCTCCACTGCTGGAGACGCATGTCTCTGAATGTCAGCTGCTGGGAATCAGAAGCAGGGAGAAGAAGTTGCACTAAGGTCCTGCCTTTTGGCTTCTGAAAGGCATCTGGTTAGCCAGATGGACCTTTGGCCTCATCCAGCAGGACCCTCCATAGGTACCAAGATTAGAAATGTATCCACAGTCGTTTTATTCTTTAGACCCATTTAATAGACAATCATGAAAAGTAGAGACATCACCTTGCCAACAAAGGTCCGTATAGTAAAAGCTATGGTTTTCCCAGTAGTGTTGTATGGAAGTGAGAGCTGGACCATAAAGAAGGCTGATGATCGCTGAAGAATTGATGCTTTTGAATTATGGTGCTGGAGGAGACTCTTGAGAGTCCCATGGACTGCAAGAAGATCAAACCTATCAATTCTGAAGGAAATCAGCCCTGAGTGCTCACTGGAAGGACAGATTGTGAAGCTGAGGCTCCAATACTTTGGCCACCTCATGAGAAGAGAAGACTCCCTGGAAAAGACCCTGATGTTGGGAAAGATGGAGGGCACAAGGAGAAGGGGACGACAGAGGACGAGATGGCTGGACAGTGTTCTCGAAGCTACAAACATGAGTTTGACCAAACTGCGGGAGGGAGTGGAAGACAGGAGTGCCTGGCGTGCTCTGGTCCATGGGGTCACGAAGAGTCGGACATGGCTAAACAACTAAACAACAACAAATAGACAATCTTGGCAATTTCTGTTGCAGAAATTGTCTCCCATGCTACAGAGGTCTGAGTGGTCTCAGCTAGAAGTTGGACACTTAATGTTCTCAGTCCTGTGCTATGAAATACTTGTCCAGCAGAGGTGTTAATTTCAAGATCTGTTATTGTTTAAGTCTTAATTTAAGCATCTCTTGAAGACCTTCTTTTGCCAACAGACCTATTCAGTTTAAATTTTCCTAAGATCAGCCAGCCGTTTTAATGATGATTTTGATTTTTTTTTATGGTAGTCTATTGTCAAAGCTGACACAGTAGTTTCTAAGGCTCTGAAATATCACACACACCCGTTTAGCGTCTCAGCGGCTATTCCAAGGTATGCGCTCTATGGAGCAGTTGCTGCAACAGGGGGCCAAGCCCCCTCCACCAGCTTCCTGCAATGGGCTGCACACACACACAGCCAGAGACTATGCCTGTATGGAATCTGCCTCTGCTCTTCCCATTTCAATTCTCTCTTGGTTCTGGGAGACAGTGGTGCAGGAGAGGGTGGGAAAACATTCAGCCCTTCACTTGCCTGGCCTGCCTCTTTGTCTTCTTCCTCCAGCTCTGAAGCTTCCCCTGCCTCTGATTCTTGCATCCTGGCTCGTACAGGTCCCTGCAATTCACTGCCTCCCTCTCCTGAGTCAGACTCCAGCCCAGCTTCCCCCAGTGCACACTTGCCAGCATCTTGCCAGTCAGCACTGTTTTTCTGGAAAAAGAGGTCCCGGAACTCACCCTCCCTTGTTCTCTTATAATGGCAATGGCGCCCAGCTGAGAGGTGCTGGAACTGAGCTGAAAAAATGCCCTACTGCCAGTCCCTGACGTTGCCTTGATGTTTTAAAGGAGATGGTGGTATACACTTTTTTCTATCCAAATAAATAATAGGGTTCAGCAATGTCACTTTCACGTTGTTTTTAAAATAACTTATCCACATTTTAAATCTGTCCAAAAAACCCCTTTCAGATGTATAGTTATTTTATAGATTCCTCTTGTGACGCACCATGCTAGATCGAGTGAAATACTATGACTATGATGTGATTTTACTCAGCATGAAATGATAGAGAAGGGTGTGCTGTGAAATACTTAACAAAATGAACCATATGTCGTGCCTGCATATGCTTTAAAAATAATGAACTCTGAACAATAGCAGAAAATGAAAATGGCAAGGGATCAGAAATTTTAGGTCTGCTTATTGTAGTGCAATTTCATGAGCAATCTTACTTTAATACTTGTTTCACTCTTAGGTGATATTTTAGTCCAGTTCATTTGTTCCATTTCCACTGCTGCAATCCTACTGATGTATGAAGTACTAATTGTGGTGCTTATGACTTTTTCCACATTTAAAGAGCTGCAGGCTTGTAGAAGGTGGAATGCCATGATTTACCCTCAAATCCTGAAGTGACAGTAATTTTTTTACTCTTTAATTTCCCCCCATGATAGATTTCTAAACTGTTCTGAAGTTATCGTTATTCAGACTAGATTCTGATTTGCTAGCAATTCATCTACCAAGATGGAAAACTGAACCAAGAAGGCCACTAATCAGAATTGCACAAAGCCTTTATTACAAAAAAAAAACTTGTACCTGAGTTTCATTTTTTTGGTGCATGGTGTATTAATACCTGGGCACTTCTGGAGAAAAAAATCACTTTTATGTTGCTGGAATTTTGTTTTGCTTTTTCTTAGCAAGCATGACTTGAATTGTGCTTATGGACTTCCCAAAGACAACTGATTGGTTACTACAAGAAATTAGATAGGCCTTTGGTCGGATCCAGCTATCACTTAGTGCCTGGTGTCACCACTATCTTGTCAATTTAGATATTCCTCCTCATTAAATGATTGCACAGTTTCAGTTTCCCAGTTAAATGTTTTTGCTTGGTTCATTTAGCAACTGGGTCTTGTTGCGTGGCAAGAGCTGGACTCTAGTCCTCAGAAAACCTGCAGATGTTGCCGTTGTGAATCCTCATCATATGCTATGGTCTTGAACAGGCATCACCAACCTTTTTGGGCCAGTGAGCACACCTGGAATTTTGAGAAAGTGTCCTAAGTGCCAGTCACAAAGTGGCTGCCATGAGGGTGTGAAATAACACAAAATGAGTGCCATGTCTAAAAGAGAAGAAAAAGAGGCAGGACCACAAATCGGTGTAAGTATGCCCTCTATCAGCCACCCCATCAATGAGAAAAGGGCATCTACATCAGCCACCAATGCATTTGCATGCAGTGAGAAGCTCTTTCTACTTCTCCTTTGTTTATAGCAGATGAAAAGTGAGTACTGGGCCTGAAATGCAATGAAATGTGGGCATGTTTAAGGGTGTTTGTAAGAGAGGCTGTGTGAGGGCCAACAGAAAATTCTAGTTACAAGCCAGAGGTCTTTGACCTTTGTGTGGTGCCTTTGTGTGCATGTTTGTAGCTTCCTCGAATTAAAAGCCCACCACGAGGAAAGCTACCAAAAGAATAGTCAAATATATTATTTTCCCCTAAGAAGTCAATAAGCCGTGAACTTTTCAGCTTGCTTTGATGATTGAAGAAGAACTTTTCTATTGTGGTTACTATGGTGCTCTGAATCTTCAATTGCTAACTCTTTTGCAGCTTTTAAATTGCAATTCAGGCACAGAGTATATCTACTAAAACATGCATGAGGGAGTAATTGGGGTACTGTTCATTCAAATAACAGAAGAGCGATAACTTTATTCACACACTCCTGAGGGTTTCACTCATTTCAGTAGATACACCCTGTGTTTAGAAAATGAAGACTTCCAGTTGGGTTTTAATGCAAGATGCCAGAGCAATTTAGATGCCAACTTAATACCTATCATTTTGCACTCTTCTGTGCACCAGGCAATAAATTTACTCGATGAGTGGGCAGACCCGTAGTCTTTGGCATAAACCCCAGACCTTCATGACTGCCACATAGCCCTACAATAAGACCTTTAATACCAGGCATGTCTCTATGTTATTAGAACATTTGTAGAATGTGAAATATGAGGAGAGCAGTTCTTTCTGTTCTCTTCCTGCAATTTAAAAAGCTGTGGATAGACAATAGACTGTGAGGTAGTAATGGCTGTTTCTTTAAAGGTAAGTCCCATATTTAAAATCAGTTAGCAACCAGCTGCCTAGCAAGCAATGAAGAAGACAGAATGTATGAAATCCATCTTATGATGAGATATTTAGATGGTTTCTGTGATGGCTTCTTGTAGACAGTATGGTTGTTTCCAACTATTTCAAAGAAGAACCACTGAAATCAATGGACAAGTTAGCAATATCCATTGATTTCAATGGTTCAACTCTAAATTCATTTCATAACTAATAAAAAATGAACCAAATAGACCCTATTTGGTTTATTTCAGTCACTACTAAAGGAATGTTGTTACAACGTAGTTACAAATGAGTACAAACTGCCATTATCATTACCTCATTGATCATTACCTCATTGATCAATCCCACTCCTTGCTTTATTTGGGGGCATTCCTGGAGGAAATGTGGGTTGCTATTTTTAATACTGAAAAGATGCTATGTCTAGGGCATAGTGAGGGAGAGGGAATTGGAGATGACCATGAAAATCAACACTATCACTAAAGATTTTCAGAGTAAAATGGGAAAGAAAGAACAACAAAGAAAAATAAACAAATGGGAGGAATGGGAGCGAATGTAATTTAAAAAATGAATAACAAAACCAGATTGATTTCAGTTGGTCTACTCTCAGTTTAGATTAATTAATAATGAAATAGATGGTTTCCAATAATGAAAAATAATAGAAGAATGCTGATATTAGTTTCTTGGATTTATTTGTTAGAAAAAGAAATGTTCTTTGGTTTTCTACAGAAAACTATTTAACAGAAATATATATTTGGAGGAGACTCTTGAGAGTCCCATGGACTGCAAGAAGATCAGACCTATCCATTCTTAAGGAAATCAGCCCTGAGTGCTCACTGGAAGGACAGATCGTGAAGCTGAGGCTCCTATACTTTGGCCACCTCATGAGAAGAGAAGACTCCCTGGAAAAGACCCTAATGTTGGGAAAGATGGAGGGCACAAGGAGAAGGGGACAGCAGAGGATGAGATGGTTGGACAGTGTTCTCGAAGCTACCAGCATGAGTTTGACCAAACTGCGGGAGGCAGTGGAAGACAGGAGTGCCTGGCGTGCTCTGGTCCATGGGGTCACGAAGAGTCGGACACGACTAAACAACAACAACAACATATTTGAGATTTGATATAGTTCACATACCAAATTTCTTGTAGGGGCTGTTTTTATTGTTAAGATGTAACTTTTCAACAGATAATCCCCACCCCCCTCACCAACGCAGTTTAGAATATTAAGTAATCCTTTTATAGACAGAGGCTACACTAAGGAAGTTTTACAAAGTCTGTAGCAGTCATGTCTGCTTCTACACGATGATCCCATTTTTTAGTTTATAACTTTGGGTATGGAGCCAGTTGTGCATGCCTTCTAGTAGGTTCTGCATTTACCGTATCTTCATCCAAATTAGATGTCAGGGCAACGTGGCCCAACTCAGGTCTTTTGAAATGCCTATAAACCAGAGTATCGAGTGGGGAAGGGCAAGCAACATGGTCAAACAAGAGGGAGGAGTTGAGCATTTCCACCCAGATTCTTCCTCTCTAAAAGCATTTCCATCTCTACTCACTCTCCACTTTGCCAAACTGAGTCCCACTACCAAATTCTTGCATTCAGAGATAACCCCTGCGTTGCTTCTCCCTTCCTAGTTCCCCATTACCTGACGCTCAGCATCAGAAAGGAGCCTACATGATACAAACTCGTCCACTGTGCTATTAGTTGAAGCATCTTAAATTGAAAACTGCAAGGATAACAAGGGCTTTCTGGAGATGCAGATTATCTAGACTGCTTAAAATGAAAGAGCAGATACTCTTTGACTAATCCATTTTGTTCTCCCTAGAAGTGGCATGGATATAACAAATTGCAGTCTGAATAAAACATCCTTCTGCCGTTAGCTGTTTTCTTGGGGGAAATTGGGTGGTTATTAATACACCGGAGAAGCAATACATCAGGAAGATGTAATTGCCACTAATTGCAGTGCTTCTTCATAATCAATAAGTCAAACAATTGCTTAGTATCTATTGTGTTGATAATTAGTCTTTTCTGTTTTTCACATCTGCTGCTCAAAGTGAGATATATTTAATCAACAAGTTTCTCCAGAGAGTGATTTATTTCCTGGTGGTTTCTCACTTCATTTTGTAATCTCTGTTCACAGAAAGGCAATAAATGGCAGTTTTCCCTCTCTCTCTTACCTAACAGATTGCTTCACATAAAAATAAAAAAGCACATTTACATTGCATAAAATAAAAGGCACATTTATGTTTATGTTAAAATGAACAATAGGAATGCATTGTGGAGCGTATTTGATTGCAGTCAATGAAACAGTATGAATGCAGCTTTCTCCTTTTGTAGATGTTCATGCTACTAGTGATTTCAGAGACAATAATGACATAGGTTTATGGACCACATAGAATAATGAAGAAATAGTCTGGATAGAGAAAAGACTATCAGAATGTCATCACTGGGATGGAACTTCTACCACTTCAGAAAAATGGGCAGTACTAAAAAATGTCTTGCCTCTTGAGTCAGAAGTTCCTAAACATTTATCCGGCACAAGATGGAGGCTCATGCAAAAGCTACTGCTAGACCAGTTTCATAAGGTTAACAAGGTATGCCAAAGTTTGCAAATTTCATTGAACACATGTGCAAATATTTACAGCTCACTACTGCAATTCGTATCAAACACTTGGGCTAATTTTGATAATTGAACACCAAGAAAAATTTACTCTACCAAATGTAGAGTTAGGTAAAGGGACCCCTGACCATTAGGTTCAGTCGTGACCAACTCTGGGGTTGCAGCACTCATCTCGTTTTATTGGCCGAGGGAGCTGGCGTACAGCTTCTGGGTCATGTGGCCAGCATGACTAAGCCACTTCTGGCGAACCAGAGCAGCGCACAGAAACACCATTTTACCTTCCAGCCGGAGCGGTACCTATTTATCTACTTGCACCTTGACGTGCTTTCGAACTGCTAGGTTGGCAGGAGCAGGGACTGGGCAACAGGAGCTCACCCCGTCACGGGGATTCGAACTGCCGACCTTCTGATCGGCAAGTCCTAGACTCTGTGGTTTAACCCACAGCGCCACCCACGCCCCTAAAATGTAGAGTACAAAATTTCAAAAGAAGACAGAGTGTACCAACAAGAACAACAAGACAGCACTGAAGCCTTAGACAAACTTTTTATACTCTTTAAGCCAGAAGAGCAATAGCTGGCAATTCTTCACTTTTTGGTGAACCTGCAAACAACCAAAGAACAGGTTCACAATGGCACTGTGATGTTGATGCAAGAGTATACAAAGGATGTTGGCCTTAATCTAGCTGATGGACTCTTGCACTTCCACCTGTACAATCTCACCCTGGAAATGAAAATTTCAGCCACCAAGCTATATATCAAATAATATTCCGGGGGGGGGGAATCAGACAGCCTTTCCAAATGTGGAAACAATTTTCATATTGTTCCTGTGCTTGATGGTTACAAACTGTACTGGCGAAAGATTGCTTTCTAGACTAAAAAGAGTAAAAAAATGATTTATGGTCAGCCATGTCCCAAGATCGGTTGTCTGATCTAAGCATTCTTTGTACAGAAAATGATAAACTGTGACTTTAATGATATAATTGATAAGTTTTCATCCAAAAAAGCTTGAAATTAACTGTTCTGACTTTGTATATAGTGTAATGTTATAACATAGTTATGATTTCCCTATGAATATTCTGTGTGAATTCCATACTTTGGTAAATTTATTAAAGTTTATACATTTATAAACAACCTTTTTATCAGTGCTAAAACTTAAGCAATGTTTTACTTTCATTGAACAGATTAAGAAGAGAACTAAGTTTTGTTTCCCATGATCAGATGCTGTTAAGTTTTGGCCTACCAAGCTTTCTTAGCCCAGGACTTCCACTGCTTCAATATCTTACATCTTATTGGGGAGAAAGCATCTTTCCCTTTGCTACCTGTCTTGCAATATTAGCACATTTAACTGCAGCACAAAGTCTTTAAAAACGGCAACTCTTCAATCTAATGGGCAGAGTCAGAGTTTGAAATCAAACCATCTAAACGAGATTGGGGGGGGGACCTTTTTTGGCCCAGTGGGCCAGATCTTTCTCTACCCCCACCCCTGCAAACTAGCTTTGACAGGTGACAGGTCCACCCACCTGCCTGTCATCTGACATCAGGTGACCAAGGTCTGTTGAAGTTGACCTGCGGGGGTCAGAAGAGGTACTGTATTTTTCCTTGTATTGGATGAAGTTGTTTTGACACAAAAATCATCTCAAAAAACTGGGATCGTCCAATACACGGATAGTGGCATGGGGGGGATGCTGCTGCGTGGGGGGAGCAATCTGGGGGTGCTGGCTGGCGGTACACAGCTTCTCCCAATGCCACAGTGAGTGGGGAGCGATCTGGGGGCACTGGCTGGCTGGAGCGCAACTTCCCTCGACGCTGCTGCGCGAGGGAAACACTCCCTACCTGTGTGCGGGAAACTATCTAGAGAGTGTTTCCTGCCTGCAGCTGTGGGGGGGGGGGAGAGGCTCAACCACTTTGGACCATCTCCCCACATTTTCTTAAAATTGAGTCCCCCAAAATGGGGGGGTGTGTCCTAATACACGGGGGCTTCTAATAGACAGAAAAGTACGGTATTCCCCAGTGGCGTAGCGTGGGTTGTCAGCACCCGGGGCAAGGCAAGTAATTTGCGCCCCCTAACCCATGGATTTGCGCCCCCTAACCTGTGGATTTGCGCCCCCTAACCCTAAACCCCAGATGTTGCGCCCGGTGCAGCCGGCCCCCCCTGCACCCCCCATGCTACGCCACTGGTATTCCCTCCAGCACCCAGCAGGACTGAACCTTTTGCTCCACTGACTTCCCACAGTCCCCATTTGCAGTCCCTCTCAGAACTGGACCTACCCTGCAGGCTTCCTTTTCACAATGGGAGGAAAGCTCCCAGTGCGACTACTTGAAGCTTCCCTCTCGTTGTGAATAGGAAGGAGTGGTTTTTGTGTGTGTGGTGGTGATAGGGATTGGCAGAGGGGAGTCAGTTATGACCGTGGCAGAGACCCAGCCTTTTAAAAAAACCCAAACAACCTACCTCCATGTTAGTGTTGGATCCAAGAATGTCCCTAAGCTGCACTCCTGATCCACAATTGTTTCAGTGACCAGCGAGTTTGAACCTTGTGAATAAGAAACAGAGTGGGGGACTTTTATCTAGTCTCTGCGACTGGTTCATTTGCTTCTTTCAACCATGTGGGATAGTTTTTAATGAAACTGTCTTGTAGTTGGCTTTTCTATCAAAGTATGTAATATTTCAGTTCCCCCTGGGGACTTTGTTTTATCATTGTTTTTGTGTGTCTTCTCCGTGATTCTGCATTAAAACTCAAAATGGATTATGTGTTGTTGTTTCCTTAAATGAGTTTCTAATCCAAAAGAATATTAGCTACACATAATTAAGCTGCCTTTATTTAGAGATCATTTGATGTATTTAGTACAGAATGCTGAAGTGATTCAGTAAATGAGGCTGCCCGCCCACTGTTTATATATCTGCTCTCACCGCTTAGACTTGCACTCAAGTATACTAACGAATGCACTGCAATATTTGTACGCCTGCAGATATCTTGCTCCTGAAGCTCTGATTTACAATTAAGGCTACGTAGGTCAAATACTAGAATTTTTAGTTTAGCAGAGCACTGAAAATGTATGCTAGGGCATCTTCCCACCGCCACCCCCAAAATCCTCTAAGATTTAAATATCTGATTTAGAATTACTTACCTGAAGAAAGTCCTCAGATTGTTTTTTCCAGAAAAACTATATAAATTCATTGACACAAGGAATGTGTCCATGAATAAGGCTAAAGCTTAACACAGTGAATGCTTCTTTCATGACATTCTGTCTCCAGGAGCTATTCTAATAGAAGAGGTACAATGTTGGGCAGAAACACAATGATGAACCAAATCTCCAATTAAAATGAAATGTCAAGTATTCACTTGGAAGCCAGCAAGAGGAAATCAAGATCCTAGTAGTCCAGACTACAGAGGATTGTTTCATTTTTAGATACTTAGCTGATATACATGGCTAGAGATGCGCAAACCTTCCTTTAATTGCTGCTCAACAATGCAGTTTTATACATGTTTACTCAGAAGTAATGAGGTTTATTTATAAGAGGCAGCTGGGTAATGACAGAGAAATCTATCAATTTTAGTTTCTCTCAGTTTCTCATTTTACCAGTCTTCATTTCTCCACATTTCCACATCAGTTTGTGATTTGCTCTTTTAAGTCCCTATAGAATTTCGTCATGATTTTAGCACAATTTTCTCATTATATACACATTTCTGGATGGATTTTTTCCCCTAATATACACATTTTTACAAAGCCCACTGCCCCCCAGTATTTATATTTCCCCTAGCATAAAGCATTTATTTATGCCATTTGCACAAATACGTGGATGGTGCTGTGGGTTAAGCCACAGAGCCTAGGACTTGCCGATCAGAAGGTCGGCGGTTCAAATCCCCGCGACAGGGTGAGCTCCCTTTGCTTGGTGCCTGCTCCTGCCAACCTAGCAGTTCAAAAGCACATCAAAGTACAAGTAGATAAATAGGTACCGCTCCAGCGGGAAGGTAAACGGCGTTTCCGTGCTCTGGTTTGCCAGAAGTGGCTTAGTCATGCTGGCCACATGACCCAGAAGCTGTATGCCAGCTCCATCGGCCAATAAAGCGAGATGAGCGCCGCAACCCCAGGGTCGGCCATGACTGGACCTAGTGGTCAGGGGTCCCTTTACCTTTACCTTTACTTGCCAGAGAACTGTATTGCGGTAGATGCCATGTCGTTGTTTCAGTCTTTTTTAATGACTCTTTCCTATTCTGTGAACATACACATTACAAATAATCAGAATGCACATTTCCCGTTTCAGCTTGACTTCTTCTTTTCCTTGTTTAGCAGGTTGTTTTCCTTAGGGAGTTCTTAGGAAAGCTACTTAGCATACATGCAATATGGTCAGGAAATTGTGCTTTGACGATGGCTAGACTTCAAGCCTGAATGCAGCTGCTCTATAACTTTAACACTCTTAGAATGGTGCAGATGAAGCCTCTTCCAACCCAAGTTGTTCAGGGCTTTGCAAATTAACACAAATACCTTGAACCTGACTCAGAAGAAACCAGTGCAGCACTCTCAGCAGTGGGAAAACATTAGCCCAAAGAGAAAATACATGATTCCATTGACCGCTGTAGAGGAAGCAAATTGCCTGTGTAACACAAAGGCATAACCATTCCATAGCTGTCAACTTTTCCCTTCTCTTGTGAGGAATCCTATTCGGAATAAGGGAATTTCCCTTAAAAAAAGGGAAACATTGACAGCTATGAACCATTCATAGGAAACAAACCTAAGCCCCATTGTATTTCCTAAGGGTGCTTTTGTTGTGAGTCGAGTTTGACTATGAACCACATGGCACTCCTAGGCCCTTGGGCCTCTAATGGCAATGACAGATTCAGAATGACCCACAGTATGTTTGCGTTCATGAGATGGGGTGCCCAATAGTCCACTGCGGGAAAGAATGAATTTGCCTAAATGCAGATCATGTGTGCTGAATTGTGGATTCAGATGTGAGAAAGCACTTAATGGTGAACTCAGCTGTAGTGTCAACCGAGAAACATGCACGCAGACTTCTTTCCTTTCACGTGAATGTTTTGCTTCCATTCCTTGTGCCGTATTTCCCCCCGCCAAACACAGAATCATAGAATTGTAGAGTTCGAAGGGACCCTGAGGGTCGTCTAGTCCAACCACCTGCAATGCTGGAATCTCAAGTAAAGCATCCATGGCCAATGGCCATCCGATCCGTGCTTAAAAGCACCCATTTTTGTGGTGGTTATTCTGTCAGGGCATTTGTTATTAATGCTGTTCTCCTTTGTCTCTGTTAAAAGAAAAAGTGCTGCAAGGGTGTACTGTATACAGCGTTGCTATGACCCAGTTTGAGAGACTGCTTCATATAATGAACCACAAACAGTGTGCTACAACCGCAAAGGAAGTGTCACAATGAATGTCATGCCCAACTTGCTTACAAGAAATGCATCTCTCTCTCTCTCTCCTTCCAAGGGTGAAAGTTTTAAACAAAAGTAGACTTCGATATGTCATATATTTCATTTGACACTCAGAGAACTGGTTAGGAGGCAAAATGGAAAGGTGTAGCATGTACCTAAAAATAGCATCCCCTCATACGTTGTCCACATGAACAACACTTTTGAAACACACAGAAGGCTCCCAAAGCTGTTCTGGAAATTATTTACTTTGGCAACATCGTGTTTTAGTAGGTGTTCAGCCTACAACTAGACACAGATCGACTTCCACACAAGTGTATTTTGAAAGGTCACTTCTTCTCTTCCGCCAATTTTGCTTAAAACAAAAATAAACCTGCTATTTCATTCCACTAACTAACTAGTCCTTGAGCAAAGTTGTCATGTTTTCATGGTTTTCACATACCTCTCAACATATTTATATGTAAAGAATCAACCTATTAAAAGCATTGGAAATCAATATTTTGGACTTCCGGGTTGGCGCCATCGCCGAATGGCGGATTCCCTCCGAGCTCCGGAGGGAGTCTGCTCGACAGGGGTCGGGTTCTGCCGCGCCGGCGACGCGGGGACCCTTAAAAACCACGGGCGTGGATGCCCGTGGACCTGGTGACTCGGCTGGCACCGTTAGCGCCCTCCCGACCCGCGAAGGAGCCTTTTTAAAGGCTACGGAACGGGGGACGGCGAGCAGCGCGCTGCTGTGAGTCTACTGCTTCCCCTGCCGAGCGAAGCCACATGCCATTCGTCGGAGAGCGCTGACTTCTTCCTTTGAAAATTTGGACTAAAAATCAAGAACAACCCGTGAGTAATTTGGAAACTGGATTAAAAATCTTTCCCTTTTTGTGGATTCGGCATGAGCGGGGGAGGTGCAAAGAGGAAGTCCGTCTCCCCCCCATTGTAAACATTTTTAAGCAAGGATTTGACAACTAAGGTCGAGAGAAGAGTCTTTTTTTCCTTTTGGGATAAAAGTTATTAATTCCACGGATTTATAAGTATAAGTTTCTGTGCTGGAGGATAAGAGTTTATTTTTTGATTAAGTTCCACCCTTCCCGGGACCGGGAGTGATCCGCGAGAGGAGCCTGCTGAGGAGATACAGAAGATTTTGACAGCTGTTAAATTAGCTGTTAAAGTCGAAAAAAATAGAAAGCTTTGGTTTAGCCGGTCATATTGTTACAAGTTGTTGAAAATAAAGAAGGACTGAAACAAATTAATTTGATTTTTGAACTGGAAGTGAAACTAAATAACCAGAATCCCTCTAGAGGGGGTTCACCGGCATTACAAGAATGGAAATAGGTCGGAAAATACTGGCTGACCTGGATGAGGTTGTTTTTCTCATGGGAAAGCTGCGAAAGATGTACGAGCAAGGTCATGTTTTGTCTACAAGTGCTACAAACTTGAAGTCAACAGCAAATATATCTATTGAACTGGAAAAGGACTTGACGTACAAAACCCAGGCAGCTGGACAAGAAAAGAAACTAGAGATTGAAGAGGAGGAAGAGATATACGCTGAACAGGAGGAGCAGAAAGGAGGGGCTGAAATGTTACAGAAGGCAAATGAGAGCCGGAGGCCTGTCAAGATGGACATAAAAGAAAATAAGGATTGGAAGAGGAAAACTTGGTTTGAACTTAGAAATGAGGTTTGGAAAGATCTCCTTTTGGGGGGATCTGAAGATTTAGGGACTATTAATTTGATCAAGGTGGGAGCTGGAGCTTTTGGGACATTTGGATTTAAGAAACAGGACTTGAGCTACACCTTTGAACAAGGAGGCCTGGCTGGAAGGAATATGGACATTATAGAGAGAGTGCCCCTTCGAGACTGGGTGTTAAATACAAGGGACTTTCAAAGAAGCCGGCAGAAAGGGACTGAGAGAGATTTAAGAGCCTAGGACGTGAGGTTGCCAGGCTAATAATAGATGGACTAATGGACTATGGTTTTGGGATCGAAACTGGGGAAGGGAGGGTGGGGTTTGGAAATCCAAAGGGGGCCTGATCTTTTTCACTGTGTGTTTAATTTTGTGTTGCTATTAGTATAAGAATGGGGAATTCGTGGAAGGGAAATAGGGTCGACCTTAGAAAAAGTTTTCTATAAATGACTGAGGTATATAAGTTAAAAGTTGATATATAAATTGAGTTAAATATAATATTGAATTAAGGTTAAAAATTTAATATAAATAAACATAATAACAAATTAAGGTTAAGAATTGAGAGATAAGAACTTGTTGGATAAATATTTGGACTTGGAATACAAGAAGGGGAGGTGAGGGGAAGTCGCGGAAAAAAGTTATTGAAAATGGGACTGTAAAGGATGAATTCTTTTTTTTTCTTTTTTCTTTTCTTTTTGTTCTCTGTATTACTCGAAACTCTAATAAATATTACTTTAAAAAAAAATCAATATTTTGGAGATTGGGAGCTTTGATGTGTATTGCTTGTAGTTCCTTTTACATAATAGACTTTTTATTGAACTTCTAATTCCTTCTTGGTTCAACTCAGGTGCCTGAAACTCCAGTTCAGCTGAAAATCAATTGGACAATTTCTTCACTCATAATAGAAGTGAGGAGCAAGCTTTAAAGCAGACATCCTTAAATTTCTTTTGTACTCTGAAACTATTCCTCTGTAATTTGCAGCACAATCTTTTGCATATTTACTTAGAAGTACCGTAAATTCCATTTACTTCAGGAACTGTGCACATAGAATTTCAGCTTTAATACATTTCCCCCCAATGCCAAAACTTCCCCATGGAATTTTTTATTATTATTTCCATATTCATTCATATAATTTCTGTTATTAGTGGGCAACATGATTTCACTTTGACCTGCATTTCTATATATTAAGGTAGTTAATCTGCAGAATACTAGGGTTGCCATTTTCAAAAAGTGGAAAGACTCTGTTACAGAGGGCCGAATCCCATCTATGTCTGAGGAATTCCAGGTGTATGGCAACCCTAATTGAATATACCATTTGTTTTTGGGAGAACCAGGGTAAACACAGCCAGTTGGGGCTCATATTATATCCCTTTGTTTTTATGAGCATTTCACCCCAAATTAAGTGTTGGACCTGGATTATATATACAGTGGTACCTTGGTTCTTGAACGTAATCAGTTCTGGAAGTCTGTTTGACATGGCCTCTCCTCCTCCCAGAGGGGAGGGGTTGTGAGCGGGAGCAGCCTCCCGCGGGGGCAGGGAGGCGTATTCGGCTCCCTGCTCCTGATTGCTTCTGTTGTCGAGGCCAAGCCTCCCAGCCGACCAATAGGGCCGGCTTGTGGGTGGGGCTAAAGGCGTTTAAACAGCCACAGCAGTGCTGATATGACTCCCGGCAGTGCGAGGTGGAGTCTTGTATTGCTGTTTCATCCAATGCCTACGCCAATACTACTCACATGCTGTTGAAGCAAGTGAACGTAAGCACGTACTTGCCTGGTGTTAAATAAGGATCAGGCAGACTCAGCAATGGAGAATAAGAAGGTAAGGTTTATTGCCAGGCAATAAGGACCCAGTTTGGGATCTCTTCCAAAAGGAACTGGGACCCCGATTGGCAGAAATCCAGAGGTCTTTATACCTGAGCAGATCACAGCAAATCATAGATCACGAGACAACCATGAGGGATTCACGATATTGTCAGCGAAAATTAGCCAATTAGCAAGCTCTTGCCACGCTACCAGCTCCTGGTCAAGCATGGAGTTCCAGTTCTGCTTTCCATTGCTCGCAGTGACGCTCTGTCTAACCTCTCCCCTAGTTATGACAGGACAGGCAGTTTTGGAGATTTTGTGGTTTTGCTCTTCCTGTTCCGTGGATTAATTTAGCCTGTATCTGAGGGGATTTTGTACCAGAATCTCTGATTCACATCTTCCCCTTGTCCAGGGTACACAGATGTTTGTAGGGGAAAGGTCGGCTCCTAACTTTGCTGTTCCAAGCAGTATGCAGTTAGCTTAAGGCACAGCTTTCCTTTGATTCAAAATGGATTATAAAATACTGTAAGCCTTGATTATGTGTAAGCATATATGAATATATTGATTACTGATAACTGATTATATGGATAGCATAGGGGTAGCCCTTCTTCCTTGCCTCACTGTAACCAATAAAAGTTGTGACCTAATTTTGCCCATTAACCTAAACTAATGTGTCTGTGTGTCTTATTATAATCCTATGCGGGTAGAGGGTCCTCAACTCACAACCAAGATGTTTGAAAACCAAAGCACGACCTCCGATTGGCCAAAATGTTCAAGCACCAAGGCATTTGAGAACCAAGGTTCCACTGTAATAACTACTGTTTTGATACATTATATGTATCTGACCTAGACACATGATAGTTGCTTAACACTATAATTCAAAATTATAGTCAGAAAAGACATTAATCAAATTAAGTCTACTCAGGGTCTGATTAACAATGCATATCACCCACAGAGCATCGCTAAATAGATTATAGCTCTATACCATGTGGCAGAATATTTTACACCAGGTTTAAGAGATGCAAGTCCAGCCTTACCTTCAGAACCAGTCAGGGAGGAAATTCCACAAGACAGAACTGCTCTTAAGAGTTTACGAAAATTCAAGCACACAAACCCTTTCAGTTCAAGCTGTTTTTCCTTACAACCCTTATTGTGCTATCTTCAGTCGGTCAATGACATAGATAACAGAAATGGATTCCTCTCTTCCGTCTGAAAGACAGTGCTATTTTTCTAGAAAAAGAGGTGCCAGAACTCACTGTGAACACCTCCATCATTCTCTTAGAAGAGCAATAGCATCCACCTGACAGGGGCCGGGACTGAGTTCCTGTGAGTTCCCCCTGAAAAACAGCCCTGCAGTGGAAGCAGTGTTAGAAACTGAGATATAAAAGCTAGGAGCTAAATGGCACCTTAAACCTAGGTTATGGGTGCAACACTGGAGTGTCTAGGCACACTTATAACAAGAATACAAAGCTGAAAATGAACGAACAGCAGATAAAATATTATGTTCATTTTTCACATGAACCAGTCCTTCCTCTGCCCACCCCCTAATATTCTAAGAGGGTCTCTTAGAACAATGGGAATTTCAAACACTGAGTGGAAGGTATACAATATCAGATATTAAAGTCAAAACTTAGAACTTGATAGGGAGGGGTAGGAAATTGGATCTGGTTGGCGAGCGCCAGATACTGTTCTCCCCACAGGCCAAATCCGACAGGTGGGTGGGGCTGCCCACCTGTCAATCACCTGAGGCAAATAAAGGTTGGACGTTCCACCTCAAAAGCATACAGATAGTGAATCAGCACAACACTGAATTCTTTAGAGCTGACTAAAGCTTGTATTTGCAGATGTGTTCTGTACACAGAAGGCTGACTGGAGAACTTCTTCAAACAACAACAACAACAAAAAAAAGCAGTCCACAAGCACCTTTCAAAGTGTTCTGGGTCTTGCAAAGCCCTTCACACATGGTTCTGCAGGTGCAGTTGATCAGCTGATAGGTGATACTGCAACACACACCTTTCACCTGTCTTACCTGCCTGACATCTGACATACAGTGGTGCCTCGCAAGACGAAATTAATTCGTTCCGCGAGTTTTTTCGTCTAGCGAATTTTTCGTCTTGCGAAGCACGGTGTCGGAAAAGTTTTGGAAAAGCTTCAAAAATCACCAAAGTCTTCAAAAAACTCAAAAAAGGCTACCACACCGCGTTCTATAAGTTGCTCCTCGAAGTCAAGTCGCAACTGTATTAACGGTGTTAAGAAAAAGGAAACAAACTTGCAAGACGTTTTCGTCTTGCGAAGCAAGCCCATAGGGAAATTCGTCTTGCGAAGCAGCTCAAAAACCGCAAAACCCTTTCGTCTAGCGAGTTTTTCGTCTTGTGAGGCATTCGTCTTGCGGGGCACCACTGTACATCTACAAGGGTGTAGGGTAGGTGGGTGGGACATGGCCATAATGGCCTTGTGGGTTAAATGTGGACCATGGACAGGAGGTTCCCCACCCTTGTAACACAATGTGGGGGGAAACATGTTGAACACTGAGGTTATGAGTGAATGAGGTCTTAAAAACAGGTGAAGTTCCAGAAACATGGAAAGAGGCCTACATGACTTTGATACCGAAACAAGATTCAGATGTAATATTGGTAAAAAAATTACAGGCCTATATCATTATTAAATAATGATTACAAATTGTTTGCATTTGTTTTCTTCCAAAAAGGCTGCACTGAGGGTCCATTGTAGGTTGTTTTGTTCCTGAACGCACAGATGCCAGTAACAGAGGTTATTTGCTTTGTCTAGATAAATATGAGCAGCTGGCTAAGGGTTGTACGTTCCACCTCAAAAGCATGCAGATAGTGAATCAGCACATGCTGAATTGTTTAGAGCTGTCTAAAGCTTGTATTTGCTGGTGTGTTCTGTACATAAAAGGTTGACTGGAACACCTGGAGGGCTGCAGACTCCCTTCCCCTCATAAGAGAGTAAAGTAATAAATTGCTATTTTACTAACACGGAATCAGAGGAGTAAGAAAGTTTTGGCTTTATCATTTTTTGACTTTTCTGTGATGCTTCCTTCTGACATTCAGCTAATCATAATCGTAGTCATGTGTACTGAATAGTATAGGTAAAAATCCCCACAACAGCATACCCATTTCTCCAAAACAAACTAAAGAAAATCCCCACAACACTGAACAAGTTCACACAGTCCATGCTTAAAGCATGGAAGGGAAAAGTAGGCAAATTATCCCCATCCTCACTAACCCCCCTGGCCTATCACCCACTATTCCAACATGCAGCACAAAACCTCCAGATAAAAACCTGGAAAGCTAAAGGCCTACACTGTCTAAAAGACTTCTACAAAAACAACAAACCCATACTAACACAAGAAATATGTGACAAACTAGGGGACACCCAAATACCTTGGCTAACACACCATCAACTACATGCCTTCTTAAACAGAGCAGCTCTTTGCATATTTTTATGGAGGTGAGCCTAGGAAAATCCACTTGGTTTGTGCGTGTGTGTACTCATTTAAAAACCTATTACTGCTTCCAAGTCTAATTAATTGGCATAATGAATACATCTGAAAGTATTGGTGTATGTGCTAGAAGTGGAATTAAAGGAGCAGCACGTACAAAGAATTAGCGAGAGGAGCAAAGGCCCAGAACAACAAAACACTGCCTTAAAACATGTTAAAATTAACTCCAGTTGGAGAGTAGACTCTGCACCTTTCAGCCAGCTCCTATAACCTCTGGGGCCATTCTAGATAATGGGCTTATAGCATAAGAAATACATAAATTAGTTGATGCTCATTTGTTGCATGGAAAGGATAACCTTTGGTCAAAGAAGTACTTTGCTTTGGAGATTTATTTCATTTACCAAGTAGTCAAAATGGCTATATGTTGTTGCTGGGATAAAGCCTTATCTGATAGTGGGTCCAAAAGTTAAGAAGGCAGTTTCTGCATGTGCTGCAGAGGGAAGTGGGGAGAAGATGGGGCTCTTCAACCTGGGAGAAGGAAAACTGTTATGTACGGAAGTTCTTACCCTGGGCCAGCAGGGGGATACTATAGATAGTTTTCACTCAGGTCCACATATGCAAATAAGGAATTGAAAGTGACGTTCAGTGATTGGATAGTTACAGAAAGTTGTTACTGTTGCTTTTGTAGTGGAGCTCTATATAAGCAGGTTGGCTGAACCCTTCAGCCCAGTTCTGTTGTGGCCTGTGAATAAACAAGAGCTGTTTGAAGAATCGCTGTATGATATGTCCACCCACAACTTCACAAAAACTCTGGCGCTAAGCCTCCATTGCCTTGTGGCTCTACTCATGTGGAATATCAGGTACACAAAAACTAACCCTGGTGATGATTCTTTGCTTACTTCAGTTATAAACCGAATTTCAGGTAAATGGTTTATCAGTTTCCATCACTCACTGTGGTTGTTGCTAAAGCCAAGCAAAGCGAGAAAAAGGAAGCATCTTGATTTTAGAATTAAACTGGAAGAAAATCCAAACAATATTGCCCACAGCAATTGAAATTATATATGATAGGGGGGTAAGGGAGAAGAAAACCCAACACTGGAGCAAAAGATTGGAGTAAATCATACAAGATATATCTTACAAGATATAATTTAATGAAAACAAAGGGGTATCTGCCTGACACCACACCAACATTTCTCCCTGCCCCCATCAAAGAATAATAACGCTTCCAGACTGCTGTACCCATTCTTTGTTTATTTGTTGAGTCATTAAACTAGGAAAGAGCAGACCAGCTCTATTGGTGGGAATAATATATAAAAAAAGATCGCTTAATTCAAGGAATGTCACAAGCACAATAAAAATAATTGATTGATTCAGTATATAATTTGCAGCAACCTGCTTTTGCTTCACATTTCAGATGTTCGCTTTCCTTGCAGAAGGCATCAGGTCAGAAGGTCTTATGGTTGCCGTTATTTCTTTATTTAATATCTATAATACATTCCACCTTTCAGCAGAGATTCGAGGACTGTTTACGAACGCGAGAGAAAAGAAAAATACCCAGATAAAATATAACGATTGACAAATGGCTATTCTCCCTCTCGGTAACTACAGGCAACTTATAACAATGCCTGCTTGTCAGATTTAGAACAGTGGCTTACTGGCATGTCACAGTTGTCATTCTAGCAGCCTGACATTTTTGAAGCGGTGGGGTATCTGATAAGATGCTACAATGCCAATTTTCAAGTCGCCTTGGTCTGTTTTTAAACCCACTCAGCGGTCGTTGACTGAGTCGAACTATGGAAGGACAATAAATAAGGAAGGCAGAATACAGGACCCAGAGGACGAAATGTCAGATAAGGCAAGGACTTTATTTCTACCGTGGACAAGGAATTGTCACTTTCAGCCCTTTCTTAGAACAGGAATAATATCGACTTATCTCAAAGATCTTTTTTAATGAGGATAAATGGGATAAGGACTGCTGAGTGTGGGGTAATAATGGTGAGATGTTCATGGGGAACAGGTCAGGAAGCCATTTTAGAAAAAAGATCTACTTTGTCTTAATTTTTTTTAAAAATCCCACAAAAATTCAAATTGCGGTATATTTAACGGGATAGAAAAGGGGACTTTAATCATAATTAGATTTCATAATGTTCACAATGTGTGTGACTCATTCAGAGTTTTGATAATTACCATAAACCTCTGAGAGGCATATTTGAAGATGGAGTCCCTTTTCCATTCCAGTAACCTTATTGCCAAAAAAAATATATTGGCCAAATCTTGTGGGACATTAAAGAGAAACAGATTTAAAATACTTCTAGATGGAAATGATTTAGCATTGACCACTCATTGTTCCACACTTCAGAAAATACATCCCCCTATCTTCCGTTAGGCCAGTGACCTCTCCCTTTTTACTGGGTGACAAGTAGGCAATTATTCATTTAAAGACCTAGCGCTGCGGTCAACTAACCTTTACTCAGTGGAGACCCATTGTAATCAAGGGGTTGAAATTAATCATGGGAATTAATTCCAATTGTCTTTATTTCAATCATTTGAGAGGCAGAAGGGGTGAAGCACAGATAAGAAAAACAGAGGGTTTAGAATTTCAAATTGTAGAAAGACATGTACCTGAAGTCCTTTCTTCAAAGAACCACATGATGCACTGAGCACAAATAGGGTGTTTTAAACCTGATTTGAAGAGAAAAAAGTCCTCAGACACCCCTTTGCATTAATAAGGTAAATGGAAGCACATATGCCAGCCCCTCAAATCCCTCCCCCAATTCTCACACTCCTTGCAAAAGAGACAGTAAAAATGATGTCGCTTTCCCAGGAAGTTTAAGGTTTCTTGGGGGAGGGAGCAGAATAATTAATAATAATAATAATAATAATAATAATAATAATAATAATAATAATTTTTATTATTTATACCTTGCCCATTTGGGCAGCTTCAAACACATATAAAAACATTGTAAAGCATCAAGCATTAAAAGCTTCCCAGAATAATAATAATTTTACTATTTACCTAGTATTTTGAGGCTTCGTGGCTGTGACTCACCATTCTCTCCTCTGGTCCCTGCATCCCAGGGTTTGGCTCAGAGAAAAGGATAATGGTGATGAATTCAAGAGTCTGTGAGAACCCACACATGCATTCAGGGATTCTTTTGTCTGTCTGTTTTTATGTTTTTAATGGCTTTTAAAATGGTCCATGACCTCAAACCTTAGCCTGCAAACCTCCCCAAGTTCGCATCAGGAAAGAATGATCTTCCCAAAGATAGGTATATTATAGATCTTGTCTCCCCTGCCCCCCATTTTTTCTTTTTTGCCTGTGATATTTTTCCAGTGCTGAATCTAAATTGGCCTTTTCATCTTCCAAATAGTACTTTTGTAATATACCTTGTAGTTAAAAGTCCCAAAGTGACAGTACCATTGAAACAGTGTCACCACACTTCCTAATTGCTTCAGAAGAACTGTGGCACCAACTTGTGCTTCCACAAGCATGTAATAATTACTTCAGCTCTACACAGAATATCCATTTCACTAAGCTTCCCCCCTTTATCTTTCAGCAGCAGCAGAATTACAAAAAAAAATTGCTAAGAGAAGTGTCAGAACATGTGGAGAAATACAGCCCACCAATTTAGTTACTCAGAATAACAGAATAACAGAAGGCTCTAAGAATGGTTAGCTGTGCAATGAATTATTTTTTTTTTACGTATAAGCTGCTTGGGAGCCAGAAAAAGAAACTTCCAACCACCCTGAAGAAATTTCAACGCTCCCAAATTGAAAGCAATTTTGCTCCATATTTGTAAAGCCACTGAAATAGTCATTCCCATGAAGAAAATCATTATTATTGGATTCCCTATACAAATAACAGACTCCCTGTGAGTAAGTCTGGGGTGGAGTAGTTTTAGCATCTACCGTATTTTTCGCTCCATGAGATGCGCCTGACCACAAGACACACCTAGTTTTTAGAGGAGGAAAACAAGAAAAAAAAATATTCTGAACAAAACAGTTGATGTATGATGTTTGTGGTTCATGCTGTGGCCACAGACATGTGATCTGACAGTGAGTTTGGGGTAGCCCAATGCAAAAATCCTGAGGATCCATGTGGATCCGTGCTTTGTAACCACGTTTTTGCACCATTGCGGCCCCAGGCAACAATGGGTGTGTGATTTTTTTGGTGCAGGCTGTAGCCATGGACATGATATGTGATCTGATGGTGAATTTGGGGTGACCCAGTGCAAAAATCCTGAAGATCCGTGTGGAACCGTGCTTTGTAACCACGTTTTAAGTGGGGAGGGAAGGAAAAACACTGAAGGGACAAGGAGCACGCGTGGGGTGTGGAGAAGGATCTTTTCAGCGAGCTGAGCGGGGAGGAGGGAGGGAAAGAGAGCATGATCACTTTAAAGCAGCCAACCGGACAGGAGCCGCTTACACCCATGTAAGCGGCTCCTCTCCCGCTTTGCTGCTTCAAAGAGAGCTACGGAGGAGGGAAGGAAGGGGAACCATGAATCCTCTGCTCGCAACTGCAGCAGATCCCCCCGCCATCCATAGGCATTCGCTCCATAAGATGCACAGACATTTCCCCTTACTTTTTAGAAGGAAAAAAGTGTGTCTTATGGAACGAAAAATACGGTATATTGTATCATACTTGTGACTGAGCTGGTATGACAGAGTTGCATCCATTGCTGTGTGTGCTATGAGGTTGCTCTCCTCTTCCTGTGAACCTCCCAAATCTGTTCCAGAGGATCCCCCAATCTCTCTGAAGAAGATTTTGAGGGTGCGTAGGGTGCTGAATCAGGGAGGAAATGGACGTAGCATTGCCAAAGTGGAAGTGTGTTGTACATGTGGAGGAAGACCTTAAACATGTTCCCAAAAACAGACCAGAGGCAATAATACTTCCTCCAGCAGAGGTTTACTTGTGTTGAAGGCAAATGAGGTTAGTGGTCACAAATTCAAAAACATTCAGGATTGGCACAGTCCATAAAAAAATCTAGTTGCAGCATTTACAAAAATTTATACTCTTAACTCAGAATAAGACCAGTGCTTTTTTTTCCTTTCTTGTTTAGGGGTACTCTCATTTTCCTACTCATATTGAAATATTGCTCCTCAATGAGGCTAAACTTAGATTCACAAAATGTTTAGGGCAGGCATGTCCAAAGTCTGTTACAAGGGCCTAATCCAGCCCGCCGGTTGGTTTAATCCGGCCCTTGTGGCATTTTATTTCCTGGGATAAAATCCTTAAAAACCCCTCAACAACTTCAATCCTAAGAAAAGGTTAACAACTTTGGTCAGCCCTTCACTTCATCAAATCTGGCCCTCTTTGAAAAAAGTTTGGACACCACTGGTTTAGGGGTATGTGTACCCCTGCACTCCCCTCGAAAAAAGCACTGAATAAGACTAAAATTCAACACTAAGCATGGTGTGTACAGAACACCACACCAGAAGAGAGACAGAAAGTAAAACCCAGGTTCCTTCTGGCTTATTATTATAGTCAGCATGACCTTAATTGAAAGAACTAGTTCAAACCAGCTTCCCTGAAGGTATAACCCAAACATTCATGACCCTTCTGCCTGCTTCTCTCACACAGAGAAGCTTCTAGTAGCTTCTGGAATCCTCTTGTATTAATCAGAAATAGGGAAGATCTCCACACATCAGATCAATTCTTTCTGCACTAAGAAATGCAAACTGACATTGTGCAAGTGGAACGAGAGCACTGGATATTAACCCGTGTTGGGAACTATACCTATTACCGCTTTTGTTCTTGGTACTAAACAGTACAAGAGCACCTCAGTCAGCCTCTAGGTCTTGGTCACTGTCATGGATCAGAGAGCTCCAGGCAGTCTCTGTGATGCCCCAGGACCAATTGCAGATATATTTCAAATTGGACTGAAGATTGGAGCCCAGGTCAAAATGTTAGGGTGACCAGCCATGCATTGCCCCAAAAGAATACACACATCATAAGGCGGGGGGGGGGGGAGAGATTTGCACAAGCGGAACGACATATTGAGCTATGAATCCATAGCTCAGAATATCCCCTTGGTTGGGGAACTGAAGCAGTCTGTCACCCAGCTTCTTGCTGAAGTTGAGTAATTACATGCTTAGACAGGCAAAGAGAAGCTGTCAGTTTGACTGGGATTAAAACCTCACATGGCAGTGGGCTGCAGAGAGGACTGGGAAGGAGACTGAAAGGGAGGCCGTAGGGTAGCAATGGAATGATCAGATATGCTTGTGTGTCTTTAAGCAAGTGCACAATACAGGTGTACCCCCACTGACATGGAGGTTACATTCCAGGCCCCTGCGTACATAAGCAAAGATCAGGCGGGAGGGGGGCATCTTCTTTAAAAAGATTCTAAATGCCCGTTTCCCCCCTGCTCTTCACTTCTCTGTGCTTTTCTCTTTCCACACAACTCTCTCAACTAGAGTTGCAAGCTGGCTAGGGCTAAAAACTGCCAAACACTGCAGTAAAAATAGAAATTACATAGTTTGAATAGGGTACTACCCTCAGTTTATCAATCTAGGACACCAGCCACAGAGAGAGCTGCACTGCTGAGTTCTAAGAGGCAAAGCAGGTGAAAGGAGCTTATAGCAACTTTTAAAATCCTGAAACTTCATTGTACCTTTAAATTGGGCTTTTTAGAAGACCAGCAGCAGTTAGAGAAGAGACTGTGATTTTGAATTGGACAGGTGTGTTTTTTTTAAGGCATAGCAGTGAGCGTGGATAAATTTGCTTCAATCACCGAGGGGGAAAAACCATGTTTCATTTAAAAAAGTTATATTGAAGATGCTCACTCCCCATTAAGTGGTATTTCAGTTAGCAGTATGCTATGAGAGAGCAGAGGAAAGCTCATTATGGATTTTTAGGAAAGAGACTAAAAATAAGACAGCAGGTATATTTGATTGGGATGTGGGTGGTGCTGTGGGTTAAACCACAGAGCCTAGGGGTTGTTGATCAGGTCGGCGGTTCAAATCCCTGCGACGGGGTGAGCTCCCTTTGCTTGGTCCCAGCTCCTGCCAACCTAGCAGTTCGAAAGCACGTCAAAGTGGAAGTAGATAAATAGGTACCACTCAGGCGGGAAGGTAAATGGCATTTTCGTGCGCTGCTCTGGTTTGCCAGAAGCGGCTTAGTCATGCTGGCCACATGACCTGGAAGCTGTGCGCCGGCTCCCTTGGCCAATAAAGCGAGATGAGCGCCGCAACCCCAGAGTTGGCCACGACTGGACCTAATGGTCAGGGGTCCCTTTACCTTTACCTATATTTGGTTAATCTATGGCACAACCTACATTTTTTATGAATTGTTCCGTTCATCACACATCATAACGGATGCTGTGGGAACATGTGTGAAGTTCATAACACTTTGAATTACACAACATCAGCATTCACACACATCAATTCAGGTAGAAGCTGCTTCTCTGTGCTGATATTGCCCGTGTCTGATGTGTGTGCATGCACAAGTCTGTTTGTGAAGATCACAACTACATTTGGCATTTTGTGGGGTAAGGAAGGGTACACGTTTAATGAATAAACTGGAGGTGGGAGAGAAGAGTGTCAGTAGTGAACTAAGGTATTTTTAGACTCAGAGTTCTAACCAGTAGTTCCCAAACTAGTCATGATGGCTCTGCTCTGCTTCCATGGTCAGAGGTAGTATGAGTCTTTGTTCTCGTCAAGAAAGAACAGAGTTGGTGTTTCTTTTTGTTTTGTTTTGTTACATTCAAGATCAATTCAATGATGGGGTTCTGCAGAAGATAACAAGCATAAATTGTCTTTAAAAACCAGACCTCAAGATTATAATATGCCAAGGCAATTGAGATTAATAACAAACATTCTTGCTGGTTTTATTGGACCTGGATAACTCACAATGGTTTTGGAAGACAGTCAAACCAAACTCTCATTATTGCTTGTCATCAAAGAAAACAATACAGTCCAAGCAAATCAGAATTTGGGTCTCTCATGACATTTCTTGGAACAGTTCAAATAGAACTAGTGTCCCTATGAACCAAGGGATGAGTAATGTCCTGTTCTCTATTCCAGGGATAGGTTGTATACTTAAGCATTTACTAAATTATAGGACTGGCATTTTCAAATATGAATTCATATTTACAGCCAGCCAACATTTAAATGAAACGAACAGCTGTGATTTTGAATATCAAGCCTCTTTTGCTCAATTGAAGAGATAGTTTTATTGAAAAAATCCCAATAATTTGGTCTTAAGTGCTCATTTTTCAGCATTAGTTTAACTGATGCTCATTGTAGTATTTGATACACATGCTGAATAGTCTGAAAATTACTGTTCTAAAGGATAAGGTACAGCGTGCAATGTCTACAAAGTGGCAATGAAAACAAATTCATTTGTTCTACCTATAAAACCTGTATTCGCTGTGATTTTTTTTTAATGGGCTGTCGCTATTTACTTGGTTAACTGCTGGAGATTTAGAATTTTGAATAACCAGGAAGCCAAACATTTATTTTCACAGGGACCAATTCCATCCAGTTGTTTTCTGAAGAATAATGCATATGTTAGGGGCAATGCAAGCCGTTAATGGGCACAGAAATTGCCCATTGTGCAATTAAACAGTAGGAAAGGTCTACTGTCTACCCAAATGTTGGTCTCCTAGATGCACACCTGGAGATGTGGGGGAAATGATGAGGATGCTGAAGTAAATGGACTCTCAGCCTGAGTAGCAGGGCTTTTTTCCAGAACCTGCTCCTTCTGGCTGACTTTAGATGGCCAAATGTGTTTTTAAAAGGCTTTGAACTTTGTTACAATTCATTCAGGCTACAATATGTAATGTGCTTTCTTTTTAGATTTGAACCTGATTCAAGTGGATAGGTTAGAAATCAATGTAGCAAGACCTTGGTAATTATTTTTTAAATGAGCAGATGTCATAAAACAAATGTGTCAAGAAAAAAAAGTGTGTTTATATAATGCTATTGTCAAAATGTTTAATTGACAACTATCTAGCACCACGAATACACCTAATGTTAGTGAAGAATATACAGAAATATACATCCTTCATTTGATTCCAGTAATTAACACCAGTGGATTGCAAAATAACCAGTTTTAAACTCTTAGTAAGGGTGGGTGTTTGAAGAGGTAAAAGGGTGCTTAACTCATGTGATATACATATAGTCTCAGAAAGAAGAGACTGACAAAGCCAAAACAATGATTGATGAATCCTTAGGAGAAAAATGTTCATTGTTAGTAACTGAAATGGGGAGAAAGTGAGGCAAGGTGGCAAGTGGTTGTAAATAATCAGATTTTCACTCATCTGCACCTGAAAAATCTGACAAGAGGTATCAACATTGAAATCTGTAATCATACACAACAGTTTCAGAATCCTGGAATTAAACGTCTGTTTATTGATAAGAACAGAAATACACAAATATTTTAAAACAGCAAATGAATACATACAACGCAAAATTTATAAAATATTTTAACAACTCATTGTCAGCCTTGATTCTACAATATGACCAAAAGGAGGAAACCCCCCAGTTTAAAATAGGTTCAGTCGTGCTAAATCTTATGAGGTACCCTGCTAGAACGGAAGACACACATTTACCTTTTCCACATAAATGCTTCTTTTTCACAGGCTTGGCTCCATAGCGCAGTGCATGGAGCGGTAAATGTAAAACCAGCCTTTCCTCTCTCTTCGCTATCCAGGAAACTACTATTGAAAGTGCGGAGACTTTCCAAAGAAACATGTGATGTGGCATGGGGGGACCAAACAATCCTCATGCGCAAGTGGAAGGTACTTTGAATCCTCCTAGATGGGAGTCTCACTGATCATCCGAAGGCAAGTGTCTTCCCAAAACGGTGCAGAATCAGCTGTACTTCTATACGGACACAAAAAGGTATTTGCCTTAAATACCGTATCTTGTCTTGAGCAGTTTAACGGAAGACTCTTTCAACCCTGACTGCTCCAAATGACCAAATAACGAATGTGCAGCTGTAAGAAAAGAGAGATTAGTGCATTTCTTAAGCCTTTTAATCAGCTCATATATATATATTCTCTGCATGAGACTGCCTGGCAAGTGGCTGGTGAAGAGAAGCGAAGGGCTTTCACAGTATGGGAGGCTTCAAAATGTTCTTTATCAGCTGCAGGGCAGGCTAACAAAGGCAGAGGTGCAGAGAGGAGAAAATCAGGTTCTGTGCTGCTTTGTTACTTTTTAATCCATTTCTCTGAGTAGTTTACAGTGTTGTCCACAGGTATTACTGCAAGCTGGGCGAAAGCTAAGAGTAGCAAACAAACAATGCTACAGTATACAGTTGTACCTTGGATCACGAACACCCTGGAACTCGGACGTTTTGTCTTCCGAATGCTGCAAACCTGAAAGTGATTGTTCTGGTTTGCGAACGTTCTTTTGGAACCCGAATGTCTGACAGGGCTTCCGCGGCTTCTGATTGGCTGCAGGAGCTTCCAGCCAATCGGAAGCCACAATTTAGTTTTTGAAGGTACGACTGTAAACCACTGCTTTTATTCGCCATGTTGCCAAGTGGGTTGAGAGAGTAGACTATAACAATCATGTAGTTTACTGCTATGGGGGCCCTGCAGCAGAATTCACTGTTAATACTGCAGGTGAGAAGTGACTGATTTGGATTTCTAATACCTAATACTGCCCCCTCATATCTTTTAGATTGCAGAAAAAGCTAAAACTACTTCCAATTGTCTCACTCTGACCACCTCTGAGACCAAATCAGCACTTGTATTCCACAGACTTGCATAAAGACCGGTTGCACTTCTAAAATGTTCTAAACTTACGAGAAAATAAATTTTGCACATGAAGTAAGACACAGGTTGGAGCAGGAACTCCTGCCTCTGATGCAACAATTGTTTTTTAAGCTCCAAAAGAAAGAACTGCAACATTGTGCTTTGGGACCCAGTTTGCAATATTTTATTTATATTGGGTTGCTAAATATTAGCAGGAGCTTTAAGATTCCTCAGAGAGAGAGAGAAATCCAGTCACTTTCCATTTCCATTTTATACTAACCCAACAGCAGCACCAGAAGCCCAAGCTACCTAATTTTGGTTTTAGGTTTTGCTGGGGTGGGGGGAGCAGGTGATGAAAATTATTTTCTCAAACAATGATGCTGGATAGAATCTCTCTCTCTCTCAAAAAAAAAAAAAAACAAAAAAAGCAAAACAACACTTTCAGGATTTTGTTGCAGCAACCAAACTGTGCAATTAGCACGCCTATCTCTAAACCTACCAACTACTAGATTCTATTAGTGACCCATGGTTTCATTTTATTTACCTTTTTTCTCTGAATCAGACATAAACATTACTGCCATATCAAATCTTTTTGATTCAGACAGCTTCTGCAGAATTTCTAAGATGAGTGAAGGTTCTTCTTTCCTGTGTGAGAGGGAAACATTAACATACACCTATAAACAACTTCTTTTGATTGGATAATTTCATGACATGTATATGGCATTATCAAACTCAAGTAAAAAGTGAAAAACAGAATGCATGGATAAAATTAGTCAAGTATTAAAACCAATTTATATAAGCAAACACTACAACAAGCTACAAATCAGATATGATTGCCAATAATCTGATAATTTTGACATATCCAGAAAAGCAACTTGATGACCTTATGTTCCTATGGGCATCCAAAATAAGAATATTTTGTATAAAATATCCTGAAACTGCTCTCGTTTAAGGTGCAACTGTGGTATTTCATTTTGTTCAAAGTAGCATAGCAGCAATCATTTTCGCATAAGAAAAGTTTCCCATGCTGAACATCATTCCAGACTGTTTTCATGATAATGGATGTATTTTGTGTACTTGCCTCCTACCAACATTACATTAAATTGATAGTCATCTAATCCTCATTTCCTTGTTTCTGAGGAACTTGATCTTATCTTGCCAGCACTCCTTCAACTCCCCCTTTCTGTGTGTGCAGCATTAATACAGGGTCTTACTAATAATGCTAATAGTAATACACATGCTGTGCTTTCTCATAAGCACATCAAAACGACTAAATTCGTACTGCTCAGTGGTAGGGGACATGCTTTGGTTCTATATGACTCAAAGCTCAGTTCTTGGCATCACCGTTAAAAGGTCAAGATATGCTAGAATATTGATTTCACTTGAAACGAACCACCTGTCTTATGCATAAGCAGCTGCCAAAGAAAAAATGAGCAAGCATGGTGACAAAGTTCCACAAATCTTAACTAGCCTTGGTACAGTCATTATCTCTGGCACATACAGAGGATTTGTATAATCTAGTTTTGATCTTCACACTATGCTTCAGAGACATTCTGAGTGTCTTAAGAGCATAGTGCAAAGCCAGACACTGCATTTCCCATTAACCTAGAACCTGGGCAGAAGGTGCTGACTTTTTGGCATTGCGCTGTGCCTCCAAAGTCAACAATGAGATGTTTCCTCTGCACTCAAGTTACATGGATGGATAGACGGGAGAGTCTCATGTTAGACTTTGCACCACTCTTCAGAGGCATGGTATGATGTCAGAACAAGTGAAAGAACAATTGTTAAGGTGCCCATATATTTATTGACCATTGTATTGTGAGAAGAAGAAGAAGAAGAAGAAGAAGAAGAAGAAGAAGAAGAAGAGGAGGAGTTTGGATTTGATATCCCGCCTTTCACTCCCCTTCAGGAGTCTCAAAGCGTCTAACATTCTCCTTTCCCTTCCTCCCCCACAACAAACACTCTGTGAGGTGAGTGGAGCTGAGAGACTTCAAAGAAGTGTGACTGGCCCAAGGTCACCCAGCAGCTGCATGTGGAGGAGCGGAGACACGAACCCGGTTCCCCAGATTACGTGACTACCGCTCTTAACCACTACACCACACTGGCTCTCCAGTCAACTCTGGATTTTCATCCAAATATTCTGAAAGGTAAGCATTGAAGTGTTCCAGCTCTAAGCAACACTTTGCTGCTGATTTTTTTCTTACTTTCCCCAAAATTGCTTTGTAAAATATCATTTCTCTTACAGATTATTCAAGCGACACTAATTCCAAGTACTGGCATATTGCTAGTATCGGGCAGAACAACAAGCAGCCAGAAATATGCTCTGGAAAACAGGAAAATTGCTTTTCAGCCAGGAAATGAGTCCAGCTGTTCAATTTACCATCTAAAAATCCATGAACTGAAAAACTTACCCAGTATAAAAATCCTGTAGAATTTTCAAAATTTGGCTAAATACATCTGGATCCAAGGATTTTTGGAACAGATTAGGATAAAGTGAAGGATCAATTTGCTTTGAGAAAACAAAAGAAAAAGAAAAACAAAGCAGGCATTACACACTATCAGAATTCATCTTCTTGCACAGTGCCTATAGAAAGAAAAGCTTGACTGGAAAGGAATCAAATCAATTAAAACGTTTTATTATGCCAGCAGTTTTCAAACTGTTCTAGGGAACAATGGATTTCCTTGGGAGTTTATCATGGTTCTCCAATGAGAGTGATAGTAATGGTGGAACACGCCTCCTTGATGTACAGCTTGCTCCTTTTAATACTGACTGTCCCTCTCCCCATACTGGGCAGCATCAGGGAATGTTGGATTTGTTCTCAAGGTCTCTCAGTTCATACGAAGTGACAGTGAGGCTCCCAGGACCAGTATGAATGGAATGTGTGGCCTAGAACATGCTGTAAGATCCTGTGACAGCGTACAGAGACTGTGAAAGGGGAGACCTAGGATTCACAGTCTGCTGCTTAGCTTGGCAGCAAGCAACTTGGATCAGATGTTCGCTCTCAGCTTTACCTACTTCAAAGGGTTATAATGAAAATCAGGGGGTGGGGAGAAAAGAACCTAAGGTCCTTGGAGGAAGAGCAGGATTCAAGGTAATCAACATATGGTCAGAGGATCTTCTACTGTCTTGCTGATGTGGAAAGAGTTCTCTGAAGGTTAAGGGTTTTAAGACTCCTATACCACAGATAGCTCTATAAGTATATGCAGTTTAATAAGCACTTTCAGTACAACTGATGCATGCAATCCTACAGATGGAAAGAATTTCCCGAAGTTACATAAGAAATCCTGTCTTTCCCCTCCAAAAGTACCTCTGATTATACAGATACAGACACGCACGCACGCACGCACGCACACACACACACACACACAGAGAGAGAGAGAGAGAGAGAGAGAGAGAGAGATTATCCAGGCATGCACATTGCCAGCAAATATCGGCAGAAGAGAGCAGCAGGGGCTGAGTTTGGTTGAACAAAAGGAGGCAGCTGACTTCCTGCTTCCTTTCAGTCCAAGATCGCTAAGTGGAAGATGGGTGTCCAACTCAATTCTACCCAGATCCATTTTAAAGAACTGCAGGAGCTTCAATTCTACCTTCTCTTTAGCTTAGCACAAGGGCTACAGAGACTCACAGGAAAAAGGAACACACTTGGTTCTAATACTACAGTGGAAGGTTGAGTCCTGAAGCCAAGTGGAGTGTCAGCACTCAAATGAAGCACCTATGATGGTTTTAGGGCTGCTGGTGAAAGAGAGGAAGGCCACTCCAAATCCCTAAATAAACTTGAGGCTGCACAGCCAGCACTGGAGCTCCCCTCTCCTCCTGCTATTACCCCAAAAAACCCTGTATGGGACGCCCCACACTGGACACAATGGAATTGGCTTTGGAGACTGAAACAGTGAGGCTGCTCAACACGTCCCTGAAGCTTCAATAGGAAAAACTTTCCCTAAAGGTACTATTCATGGACAACAACAAAAAATATGTAATGAAATAAACTAAATAAATCACAAGTTGGTAATTGCTTTACCCTAAAGGAAGGTATTAAGAAAGACTGCACTGTAAAGTTACACAACTTGGCAGAAACCATACTTAGCTATGAAGAAGCTTACCTTCAAGTATGCGTATAATTGATCTGGGTAACCTTTTAATTTTCTGAAATCTGATTCCAGCTGAAAAGAATTCACAGGAACTGGAGGCACAGGGAATGTAAATGCGGGGAGAAGTGTTTGTTTTTCTGTCTTAGTTTGTTTTTTCATAGCACAAGACTGAGATGTAGATGATGGTTTCTCTTTCACGGTGCTTTTGCTGACAGGTCTAAAACATTTAAGGCAGACATGAAGTGGATGATTACCTAGCCTCTATTTGGAGACAGGTTTTACAAAACACGGTTATATTTATTCAAACCAATCTTCAAAATTGGTTCCAGAGTGATTCACACAATTAAAGGGTCCCATCAATAAGACACATGTTAACAACAATTGGCAAACAAAACAGAACTATTAGCAAAACATTCAGAATTCCTAAAACTTAAATGCCAGTGAACAGAAAGATTTTCTTGCACCTGACACCTAAAAGAGAACATCAGCACCAAGTGAGCCTCCTTACAGAAGGTATGTCAAAAACGGTGTGTCAAAACTGAGAAGGCCCTCTCTCTGGTTGTCATTTTTTTCAACTTTGACAAAAAGGGAAGAGTAGGAAGGGCCTCTCTCAGCTGTTGATCTGAGAGTCCAAGCTATGGAGAAGGCACTGATTCTGATACTTGGTCCCAACCCATTTATGACTCCCTGATTTAGAGTACAGGACTCTGTACAGTAGTGATTGATCTCTCTGAGTTTGTGCAGGAGTCCCAAGAAAGTCCGACTGAAATGAAATGGAAACATTATAGCAATTCCTGATTCAACGTATGTAATTTTTACATAGTCCAGGCAGGTGTGCACTTCCACAATGAACTTTGTCTCCTCCCACAGCAGCCCTCTGCTGCCCCCCAAAAAAGAAAAGTGGATCTGGAGTATTGGGGGACCCTCTGGGGCATATTTGGGGGGGCACATAGAGGACTGCTGTGGGAGGAGACAAAGTTCATTGTGGAAGTGCACACAATATTGGAATACATGATTAAGACTATATACATCAACAGTACTACTTACACTTGATCTGACATACATTTTAGATTTACTTGCAGTGTTTAAAGGGTAAAAATGCTTCAACAATCGTGCAACAAAGTTGGTTATGAATATAAAAGTTCAGAACTAGAGATTTACTTAATACCAAATGCTAATGCACCAAATATTTAACGGTACATTTAATTTGTCGAGGAAAAAAGTGGTAAGAAACAACAATTCTTTAAGCCCATAGTGCTCTGAATATTTTAAACACCAAAAGGGATTTTCACAACTAGAAAAGTAAAGCCTTTCCCTATAAAATTTCATAATGTGAAAGGGGAAAAAAAATGTCAATTGTACAAACCCTCTCAACACTGATTACAGTGTAGCCATTTGCTCTCCTGTAATTTATCTGTCATTCCATTTGGCATATATTCAAGGGTTGGAACTTTGCTACAAGAATAAAATGTTGACTGTATACTATATATAGCAGGCATGTCCAAAGTCCATTTTGGGGGCCTAATCCGGCCCACACAGTTTATTTCCTGGGGTAAAATTCTAAAAAACCCTCAACAACTTCAATCCTAATATAAGCTCAACAACTCCAGACCTAAAAAAATCAACAACTGCAATCCTTAAAAAAAGCTCAATAACTTTGGGGTCGGCCCTTTCAAATCTGCCCCTCTTTGAAAGAAGTTTGGACACCACTGAATACAGTATAGTGTTTCCTAAAATATATGAGGGGAAAGTTATAAACTCTTCTATTTGTGTACTTACATAACATGTATTAGACCTGAAAAAACAGCCTTGTAGTTTTACTTTTAAGATTCATTCAAAAGGACATACACACTCTTAAGCCACCATGGTTTTTAGCATCAACTGTCTTGAGCTAAAATTATCCAAACCTATATGTAACTAAAAGACCTGATAAAAATCATTACCAAAGTTCCCATTTGTTTATTCCATTCATAAGGCCTCCGACCCCCATTACAATATGGGTCAATTCACAACTCATAGTAAGCTAATAGTTAATAGTTTATTGTGAACATGTTTGTTTGGAGCAAAACAAACCACTAGTTCATATTTAATACTAAAATCAGTACTTACTCTATGGTTACAGAATCTCCGATTTCTTCTATTTTCAACAGCTTTGCTTTGGGAGTATCAGCTGAAGAAAAACAATCTTTGCTTGGATTCTGTGCAGATGCTGAGGTATGTGTTGCTTCTACACTTGCAGAAACAGACTGTTTAGGTTGCGGATTTGGGGTAGCCACCAAATTTGCGGTCAGAATCTCACCATCCACTTCTTCAATGATTATTCTTCTCAAGGGTTTCTAAACAGAACAGAACCATGCAGGGAGTTAGTTACAGTGGTTTTAACATACCTGTGAACAACTGGGTGCATTCTCAAAGCTTACCTGTGCCTGCCATAGCAAATATGAAAATCCCGATACTAAGAAGTTGTTTGTGGCATAAAATTTTTGTAGGCAATCACAGAAAGACACACTCACCCTTTTAGTATACACACACACAGCAACGGAATTTGCCTCCTATCAATTGATCTCACCCCAAATGTGTCTGGCAGTATTTACACACACACACACACACACACACACACACACACACACACACACACATATATATTCTCTTTGTATCTCCCTCTCTTATGCCACTAGACAGAGATATGGCTCTCCATTCAGATTCATGTAAAATACTTAAGATGAACTTTTCTCTCCTTCCACACCTCTACCCTTTGTGGAAATTTCTCTTGATTTCATACCAGCAAACATCCTGCCTGTACCTTCCCTTCCTGAACAAACTGATCCTCTTCTTTACAACACTTCAAGCCTGCACAAGTTTGCCCTGCTCACACTAACCTCATCCTCAGGGTAAAAACACCTGATACCCTCATCATTTATACTTACTTTTGATCTAAGATGCAACGGTTTATCAATAGGTTTCACTAGATTTTGTGCTTCTGTTTCCTTTTGTGATAGTCCAGGACATTCCGTGTTTGTCCACAGCCCTTTTGCAATTGATTCCTTTAAAAGATTAGTAAATAACCATCCATGAAAATCGGAATGATTTATAACTCAGAAAAATACTCAAAGTAATTTAAGGAAGTAACTAGGGAGATACTGAAGTACAACACACTTACATTCTTAAGTTTCATTATTTCATTTACTGCTTGCTTATTTCCAGGTTCCAGCTTCAAAACAGTTTCAAAATCTGATGAAGTTACATCAAGAGACACCAATTTAATGTAATGTAATGATAATTGGTTTTAACACTTAATTTACACGTATTTATCTGCAATTGTTAAGACATGATCCATTATCAAACGCTAACCATTTGGAAGTCCCACTGAATCCAACTGGTCTCCCAAAGAAGACTTTCCCCACTATAATAAATGTGATTTCCATGACTACGGCATGCTCAAGTATCTAATTATTAATGAACTACTGAAATGCAATAACAGTAACATTATTTATTAAAATGTAAGCTACTGTGAATGAAATTTTGCACTCAGAGCAATAGCAAGGAAATGGGAACTAAGCAATTTTCATGCTCTCTTTCAGTGCAAAATAGCTTTACTTCTTTTGAATCAGCAGTACCAGCCATGACTCCAATGAAGCAGGATGCAAGGCCCAATTTCAAATAGCAAATTTATTAGATTCTCAATTAGCAATTTAGACAGGGTCCAGATTCTGCCACATCTCCTTCAATGCGAGAGTCTCCTTATGGAAATAAAATTAAGTTTCAGTGCTATTCCCTGGGCAAAGGTTAAGTGGGTAGGAGCACATCCATGTTCCCCTTTACAGTGGCCCAACTATATCAGGCAAACATAGCAGCTCAGAAAATCTAGGTGTTAAAAAACCCCAGTTACTTTTTGCCCAAGTTTTGCTGCTATCATACTGGATTGTTGTTGGTGGACTGGGGCTGTTGCACTGAGAAATTATGATTGAGCAAAAACTTCATCGAAAGATAACAACAATCACACATCCATTAAAAATCCCACCTTGCATAGCTTCTTTTAGCTTTCCCAGTGCAGCTCTCGCTGTCCCTCTTCTGGCATAAGCTTTTGAGTAGGAGGAATCTAATAATACAGCTTGAGTACAATCTTCCTCTGCCTCTTCATATCTCATCATCAAGAGAAAACGTTTAAAAGAATTACTTAGTAGTGCAGATCCCATCAGATATTCTTTCTTAGAGTCTACAGTCACTCCAACAAATTCTGACCAAAGTCTGCATATCTATGTCACATGTGAGCAAATATAAGAATTATATGCTACTAGAAGCTGTGTAATTCTATCTCTAAAGCTGAACAGACCTTTCGCAATGTGATTACATTAAAGAAGCGCTTGGATTAAAAACCAATATGTTGCCTAAATTTAAACTTTATGTGACCGTTATTTGGAAAGTTCAAAAACATTTAGTTGAACATGTTACAAAGAAGCATATGTTACAAACTTATAGCAGAGTTGCTCTCTGGTCTTGACAACGTAACAGCTACAGTACCAATCTGAACCTGAGCAGAGCTTTCCAAACTTTTCATGTTGATGACACACTTTTTAGACATGCATCATTTCACGACAGAGTAATTCAATTTTTCTAGCAAACTGGAGGTTAAACTAACCTCTTTCCAGCCCCGGGAGGAGTGAGGGGAGCGTTCACGTGACACACCTACACACTGCAGCTGACACACTAATGTGTTGTGACACAGTTTGGAAAGCTCTGCTCTAAAGGAATACTTTATTCTACTTCACTGGTTGAATATTAAAACTTGATGAATAAAATGCAATGAGAATGGGTGAGGAGATCGTAGCTCTGAATTCCTCCATTAAGTCATTCTTGTAATATATGAAAGTAGTGCTTACATTAGCCACTTGCTTATGTACACAACTTTTAATTTCACACAAAAAAACATTTTCAAATCAGTTCAGTGAAGTGCAAAACAGCATTAGACCAACCCAAGCTATGACATAATCTCCACTGTGGGAACAAAATGTTCTTGTGGGAACAAAATGTTGTGTTGTACTGTTTATGTTATATGAAAATTAATTAAGATTGTTTTTTAATAGATATGATGAGAGTGCAATTAGTAAAACGCTTTGCTTATGAATATGTATTTTAAAAAAGATTTCAAAAGACAGAATTGATTTAAATGCTAAGAAAATACACAGATCATGCGGAATTGCAAGTTCAAGAGCACACACTTTTGAATTTTCAGGTAGGCCATAGCTCTGTTGGCTGGAAGAAGCGCATTGGTGCCATCTGCTGCTATTCCACGTGTGTAGCATTCTATTGCTATTTCATATTTCCCTTCTTTGAAATAGCCATTTCCCTGTGATATTTGGGGAAGAGAAACAGTGTAAACATCAACAATTGCATCTTCATACAAGTGAGCAACACTTCAAAAATTAAGACTTTATTCAATATCTCACACACTCCTGCATGTGAAAGAAGAGAATAGAAGTAGTGATAGGGTATGATTTTTCAGACAGCAATGCAGATTTCAAAATGTCTGGCATATGACAACACAATACAATCATATAGCAGCTGGGCCAGGGCTGGAGCTACATCAGAATACAGTGGTGCCTCGCAAGACAAAATTAATTCATTCCGCGAGTTTTTTCGTCTAGCGAAATTTTCGTCTTGCGAAACACGGTGTCGGAAGTTTTGGAAAAGCTTCAAAAATTACCAAAAACCTCAAAAAAGGCTACCACACCACGTTCTATGAGTTGCTCCTCGAAGTCAAGTCGCAACTGTATTAACGGTGTTAAGAAAAAGGAAACAAACTTGCAAGACATTTTCGTCTTGCGAAGCAGCTCAAAAACCGCAAAACCCTTTCGTCTAGCGAGTTTTTCGTCTTGTGAGGCATTCGTCTTGCGGGGCACCACTGTAATGTAAATCTAGTGTTTTAACACTTGGTCGCTTTAAAGAAACCACACAACTAACTAAACACTAGACACTTATTCCATTTGTCACAGACGTGGGTTCCAGTTCTGCATGGTGCAGAACTGTGCAAAAAGGCTTCCACAATGCAATGAATTCTGAACCACTATAAAATTCCACCACAACTCCCACAACTATCTTGAACATTATATGTTCTATTTACCAAATCTTTTTCTGCCATAGCCTTTTGCTTTAGCTGCTCCTCCTCAGTTTGTTTCTGTTCTGTTATTTCAGTGTTGGTAAAGACATCTGATTCTTCAGTTTGGAAGCCTTCTTTCGACAGGAGAGCCTAATATAAGACATAAGACATGCAAAACATTTATACTACATAGCAAAAAATAAAATCATGTTCATTGGGCAAATTTAAATTATTTACCTGTTCGATTTTCCTAAGTTCGGTTTTTGCTTCAAAGTTGTCTGAATCCAACTCCAAAACCTTTTCGTAATCTGACAGCAGGACATGAAAATATACATTAATAGGGTGAAAAGCACGAACCTTTAGGAAAAATGTAAGTTACGGCTTGCTAATCGTATCAGCAGTGCTTCTTGTATAGGAAATGCACTGACATACCTCATTTAAAAATCAAAACAAGTAAATAGTTCTCAAAGTAACCTCCCAAAAGTTTAATAGCATTATTATCCAACTACATAAACTAGAAGATAACATGAAACACATTTATAGTTCATCAATAGCACAGGTAGCACAGTCTCTAGACTTCATTTTGAGGGAAGATGGAAAACAGATCTCATCACATTTCAGAACACTGTTAGACTCCAACAGTTTGTAATTACGTTTCAACCTGGGCGATTTTCAACATCAGCAAACATGAATCTAAGACAATATTGTTATATCTGCAAAATGACCTTTTTTAAAAAAAGTCATTTCTCCAATGTATTTTTTTTTACAGACACTTACTAAAGAAGGGGAACAAATATAAGAAGTTTCTTCTAAGATTATACAAACCAATAATGTCCAGTGACATTTGAGATACAGCATATTTTACTTAAAATTAATAATATATGGGTGTTTCCCAGAATCTTGTTCAATTGAGAAGTTTCTCAGAATGCTGTATGCATTAATTAATTGGCTGAACTCTTCCATTCATGCTTCAGAGACAAGGAAAATTGAAGAATTAATGCTGAAATTGGTATATTGGTAGGTCAATCCATAAATCAAAAAGTTATTTATCTAGAGCAGGCATGTGGGGAACCTTTGGCCCTGCATATGTTGTTGAACTACAACTCCCATCAGCCCCAGCAAGCATGGTTAATGGCCTGGGATGAAACGAGTTGTGGCTGAGCAATGTCTTTGACAGCCAAAACGAATGAGTATTAAACACACAGAAACAGAAAATCCAACATACCTTCTTTAGCACCGTCAAAATTTTGCAAAGCAAAGCGAGCGGCTCCTCTTCTGGCATAAGCCTTTGTATAATTTTTGTTTAGGGCAAGTGCTAAGTTACAATCAGATTCAGCCACAGAATACCTGCAACAATATTGTAGGTTTGTCATCCCAAATGCATGTTCCTTAAAAGCATGCAAACAGAAACCCATGCAATTCACAGAAATGTGGGTATGAACACTTCTAAAGTTGCACTGGTGCTGAATTGGGGAAGACTGTCAGCTATATTATACCCTTCAGTGTATTCTGTCCCCCACTGTCTGACAGGGCAGCCACAGCATGCGACTCCGATGTTTCCTACCACCCCCCTTCAAGGAGTCAATGCTCATAAAATGGGACTACTTCAGAAATGTTTGCCTCTGCACTTTCAGGATGCTGAGCATCAGCCAGCTTCTGATAAGGCACTAATTTCCCATGTTCTTTGTTAATTAATCTGTCAAATGGCAAACTGAAATGGTTGAGCATTGACAGGTTTAAAGCCAAAACAAGGTTACTGAAAAAGAAGAGAGGGAGAGCTGAATGCTTAAGGAAATCCTGAAATACCAAAGTATCCAAAACAAGCCTTACTTTTTCAGTCGGAAAAAAGCAGATGATCTGTTTGTGGGCAAAACAGGATTGTAAGGATCTGCATTCATTCCTTTTGTGTAACATTCAATTGCAGCATCATAATTTCCTTGCTTAAAATAATTATTACCCTGTTAAACAAAATATAGTGATCAGTGATGTGAATATACTTCAAACTGATTCCTCCCCCTCACCCAATGTTACTTTTCTTGTATCTTGGGAATTGTGTTTGCCAGCTTTCAGGATTTTGTGGCCCATGTTCAATCAAATTCAGATGGAACCCTTGAAAAAGAGCTCAGCAAGACTCACGTGCATCCTAACCTACACCATGGCTTATTTTGAAGATAAAATGAGGAAATGAATATAAATGCAAATAAATAATATAATAAAATTTTGGGAAGAGGGCACATATTCATAATCTCTCTAGCCCCAATTCACACTTCTGTTTATAAATGACTTCCGTAACCACAAATTCTAGCAGTTTTCAGACCTCACTTTCGATCACACAACCTGCACTGGGAGATAAGAGTTGAGCAGGACGGAAGAGTGTGACTGTCACCAATTTTCCAAAACATCTATAGCTTTTACCAGGTTGGGTTTCCTTCTTGTTGTTGTTTTTACAGAAAATGGAACATGATTTAAAGTAAGTAAATACCACAATTCCGAACTGCCTATCTCAAGAAGATCATCAACATAACAAAAGGAGATCAAATCACCATGCAGCCCATAACATGTCTTAAAATAATTAGATAAGGAATGAGTCACGGTAAAATATCCAAAAATGTCTGGAGTTAATCTCTTGGTTTCAAGGTTTAATCTGAAGGTACATCCTAAAGGGTGTTAGGAGAAAACAAAAATGTCCCTCATTCTGAAAGACCAAAATAACCTTTTCTTTCTCAGCAAGAGCCTTTTCTGTGTCTATGTGTATTCCATCTTCTTCAGAATCTGATTCTAGAGACACTGAATCATGGGTGCTATCTTCCTTATCAAGTTCTTCAAGTATCTTATCCTGAAATGACACACATTTGAAGAAAATTACAAATTAAAAAAATTAAAGGGTGAATAAACAAAGTAGTAAAAAACAGTGCATGTCTTATTAAATATTAGTTATATCACTAACATTCATCCACGTATTTCACCCAACTCCTATCCAACAAGCTAAAGCAAACTGTCTTTTCACTTTTTAAATAAAGATTTCCATTATCAGAGCTAAAGTAATATCACAAAATGGAGTAACTGCTTCTGAAAGTAAAATTTTTCTGCCCAATGCCATTTCAGAAGGAATGTTACAAATGAATTTCTGGGAAGTATTTTTTGAAATTCCACTTTGGAGTGGACAAGGTCATCTGTCATTACCGACCTTCATGGACTGATAAGGGAGAGAGCTTTGAGCACTTGTTTATACAGCTGGGATTTGGCTCAAGAGCTCAAGTTACAGCATTTTAGAAATGCTCCCTTGGAAAAGGGAAAAAGTGGATTATGGGTCTCTGCACAGAAACCCATTCCTTCAAATTAAGCCTGAATACTTAAGCTGATTTAGTTCTACTGACTGTTGTATAATTGACAGCCTGTTTATATATACACTGAATGAGGTAGTAGAATTTGGGTCTGTACCACTTCAGAGTGTGGGAAAAGGAGTGATGTCATATTTTGGATTACTTCTCCATATTAAAAACTTACTTTAGCCTCTCCACAATGTGCTCACTAAATGTGAAATAAATGCTTTACATGAAAGCAGACCACCCCCCCGGCACACCCACCCTTCCTGAAGTCTGTAGTGTCACATGTTACAACTAGAAATCTACAACATTTTTCTACAGTATATAGAATGCTCTAAGACAACCCAGAAATACATTTTCTTGTGACTAAATCTGCCTTTGGTGAAATTTACTTTAGCTAAAATCTTAGGCTAGGGTACAAGAATGTAATCTGGACAACGGTGCTCCTGTGCAACATCTATTCGTTTTAATTGGATAAGCACAGATCAGAAATGTTAATTAATCTATGTCCATCTTAATTATCTCATGAATTAGACTACAGTCTAATAAAACATACAGACAATACGTTTCACTAATAAACTGTAATATTCTTTAGTTGAACCTTTGGAGGTATTTGAGTTTTGTTTCAGTGCTGGCTAGTCATGGTAACCCATGCTCTAGTGACCTCCCATTTGGATTACTGCAATGCACTCGTTATGGGGCTACCCTTGAAAAGGGTCCAGAAGCTACAGCTAGTGATAGATATTACTGCCAGATTATTGACTGAGGCAGTAAGATGGGATCACCTATCCTAAAAGCTCTGCACTGGCCACTTGTATAATACTAGATATGATTCAAAGTAGTGATGGATTACAGATCTTGGGGCTCTGCTTGAGGTCCCCAACAATATTTAGGATGAAGATGTGCAGAAGGGCATTCGCTATGGTAGGTCCCTGAATCTGGAATGATTTTTCCAATGTTTCCCATTGTTGGGCTTCAGATACCAAATGAAAACAGTTACCTTTGCTTGGCCTTTCCAGTTTTACAAATAAGAGGTGCTCTATTGAGCAACACATGTATTTCCGTTTTAAATAATTTGCTACAAGTTTTTTTTTAAAAATGTATATATGTTTTATGGTTCTTTTATCATTATTTTGTTCACATGGTTGCTTTACATTGCCCTGGGCTCTTCCTAAGTAAGATAAAGGTGTAAATTAAAAAAAAAAAGTTTGAATTTGTAATTGTATTTTTAAAATTTCATAGCATGCTTTAATGTTACATACTTAAATCCAACAAAACTCTGTATTTTTCCTAGCATTTTAATAACTAGATTCAGCTTACCACATCAAGCTTCCCCCATGCCTCATAATCGTAAGATTTTATCTTATTCTTTTTATTTTCTTCAGTAGTTTTCTTAGAGATGGCTTTAACTTTGTTTTTCTTCCTTTTCTTATAAGTTTCATTTCGAATTGGTGGTAAATCCTAAATATCAGAAAAGGTTGCTATTCAGTATCAGAAAACTTAATAAATTGATTTGCCCTTTTCTAGTTCCCATAGTACACAAGCAGATTTATTGGCCATTGATGAGGATGTATATTCCCAAATGCACTAAAGGAAGACTCATCCAGGTATGCGACCCACTTAAAACAATCTCTATGCTGTGTGTAGTTCCATTCTTCCCCTGCTCACAAAGGGATCTCTTCTCTCAGAGAAAGTAGCTGTGAATGGCAAGGGAGCTGCTTAAGCTGGGGAAACAATTGCAATATTACATATGATTCTATCTTGAAAAGAATGGCACTATGCATCGTTTGTTGAAAGTTATGACCTAAATGTTTCAGAGTTTACAAATAGTCTCCTTTTGCTTTGTAAAAGAGGAAACCTAAGTATATGACTTCCCGCCAAACAAACATGCTAAGCACAAAATGGCAAAAACTACATCGGTAATACAAGTGATTTATTTGTAGTTTCACTTGAAATTTAAAAAGGACATATTTCTACTTGTAAGCATCCCTGTCAATCCTAGTATCAGATAACTGAATTTACCTTGACTGGAACTCCACTCTGTTGCCGTAAATTGCAATCCTTTTCTTTAATATCCTTTTCCCAATTTTCTAATTCTTTCACAAAATCTTGCAACTCTTCTGCATTTTGTCTTATTTGCATCTGTAACTCTATTGCTTTATTTGGTGAAGTCATCTGGTAATTAAAAGGTTTTGGGAAATGTCAGGCTACTAACAAACATTTGCAGATACTAGATGAAGGAAAGAAAAGAATAGAGAAAAGTATTGATGTCCTTAAGTACTGAAACAAGCAACGTCTTCTGATGATACGATAAATTTAGTGGGGAAAACCAGGCTACTATCATTCTAAAAGCCCCTTACTAAAAAAATAATGAAACTAGACTGAATTATACAGAGCCACAGCAAATTAGACCATTAAACATATGCCCAGTCCACTAACATGCAAAGTTGGGGGGTGTCTTATTTTCACAATAAAACCATCATGTGGCAGAGATGTACTAAACCCACCCCTCTATTGCATTGCACCTTGAGTACTCCACACACTTTTCTTCTTTCCTAAGCTACAAATGGTGAAAACTGCCAGAAGCCCCTTCAAATACCAACACTTTTCAGTGCCAATTAAAAACCCACCTATGCTATCAAGCCTTTATTTCAGGGTGGGGGAAGTCAACCATCTGGCCAGATTTTGATCCATAACTATTGCTGCTCTTGCTGTGACTTTATTGTCCCAATTATTATTATTATTACAATCACCATCATCATTTGTATACTGCCCTATAGTATACCCTATATCCACAGGTCCCATTTGTTTACTTTTTTTGCTCATAGTTGTTTTGGCCAGAGTTTATAGTGATGTATCATTTCAATGAAGGGTGAGGCAGAAATAAATAAATAAATAACAAAATGAATCATTGCACGTGGCAAGGAACTGCTCTCTCTGCAGATGCTCACCTGGTGCCGTTGCTATGTATCTTTAGGTGCCAGCCAAAAACACAGTTTTTAAAGCAGGCAACTTTAGCTTTTAACGGCCTATATGGCCTTTTGGAGTGGGCAGGAAGTTTTAATGTATACACCCCCTGGCTTTAATGCATGCATGGTTTTCTTTTTGGGTGAGCTCCTCTGGCAAAACAGCGCCCAACAAGTAAATTAAATAGTGCCATTGGACCAAACTTTTCTTTTACTTTCTTTTTTTCAAACTGCAGAGGTCAGGCCACCCCTCCTGCTGTATACAGGAATAGAGACACGTGTTCAGCACCACGTAACAGTTCGGTCTTCAGCAACAGCGCTTAGGCCCCCAGGGACAGGCTTGGAGGCGATGCTCCCCTCACTAAATTCACGGCGAAGTTCGTTATAACGATACGACAGCTACGCGTAAGACGATGGGAGTCTGACAGAAACCTCCCTAGGAAATTACCTCCGAGTCAAACCGAACAGTGAACGTGAGAATGGCGCAATCTTGTTTGTTGTGTCCGCCCCCCCCCCCCGTTTCAAGGGGCCTCTCGAAGGCCCCGGCCCTCAGACTGCCACAGGGGAGCCTTCCCCGGGCCAGAGACCCCGCCACCCTCGCCGCCGGCCGGCCCCGAGACCCCCTCCCTCAGGCAACCGCCCCACCTGTCAATCGACGGCGCCCACAGCCTCCTCACCTGCGCGGAGTTTGGTCCCGCCTTTTCGCGCTCCCCAGCCGTCACTCCGCGGGCCGAGCGCCGCGCTCCTTTCCCAGAATCCCGCGCGCCACAGAGCAGTGACGCAAAACTCCCCTTGCGGAAAAAAGGTATTTCTGTGGTAACCATAGAAAGGACCCTCGGTCTTATCTGGCGCCTGCGCGGTTTGGTTTGCCTGCTGCCTCTAGTGCCATGGATACCGTCTGATTCCCCTCCCCCTCTTCATTTCCGCCTTCCTGCCGCCTCCTGATTGGTTCAAAAGAAGCAGCCGGAGGCAGTGCTCTCTTTCCTTCTCCACATCTCGTTGGTACCAAGGAGGCGGGGCGGAGCGACCTCGAGAGGCTTTTCCCTATCACTACGGTGAGTGACCTACGGTGGCCGGCGAGGCCTCCCGAGCCATGCTGTTTCCGACGCGCCTGAATGGCTGAAGGAGGCTCCTCCGAGATGCCTCCTCCGGAGCAGCCGCAGGATCCGGAGAGCCGCGGCTCCGGCGGAGAGCGGGACGACGACTTCGGGTACGGCCTGTTTCCCGAGAGGAGCCGCGGAGGCGGGAAAAAGCAGCAGTCCATGCTCTATAAGGCCGTCTTCACCAGGAACCACAAGTGCCAGGTGATGCTGCAGATCGCCCTGGAAAGCAGTAAGTGCCTGGAGGCCGCGTCCCCTCTCTGGCCGCGCCGTGACGAGCGAGCCATTTGCCCTCCGCTCCCAAAGGACTCGCGGCTCCATCCCAACCACCTCTCTCTCTCTCTCTCTCTCTCTGCCTCTCTCCTAAACACCCGTCAATTACTTGCACCCATGCTATTGTGGACCGTAGGCGAGGCTCTTACCGAAAATTTAGGGGCCTCTACAGGGCAGCCAAGGGCGCTGTGGGTTAAACCACAGAGCCTAGGACAGGGGTCTGCAACCTTTAAGACAAAAAGAGCCAATTGGACCCGTTTCTGAAGGGAAAAAACCTGGGTTGCCGCAAAACCATTGCGACATTTAAAGCATGCGCGCCACTGCCCTCCGATCTGACAGCGGGGGGGAAGGTGACGTCGGGACAGTGCGTGACTAACGCACGCACCGCCCCCATGCGACATCACAGCCAGTACAGCGCCTGCCACAGTGGGGAGTGTTGGGGTGCACAATGCGCCTCCTCCCCTTGCTAGTATCCGCCCCGGAGCCGCGGCAAAGGTGTAAAAGAGCCACATGCAGCTCCGGAGCCACGGGTTGCAGACCCCTGGCCTAGGACTTGCCGATCAGAAGGTCGGCAGTTCGAATCCCGTGACGGGGTGAGCTCCCATTGCTCTGTCCCTGCTCCTGCCAACCTAGCAGTTCCAAAGCATGTCAAAGTGCAAGTAGATAAATAGGTACCCTTCCGGCGGGAAGGTAAACGGTGTTTCTGTGCACTGCTCTGGTTCGCCAGAAGCTGCTTAGTCATGCTGGCCACATGACCCAGAAGCTCCCTCAGCCAGTAAAGCAAGATGAGCGCTGCAACCCCAGGGTCGGCCACGACTGGACCTAACGGTGAGGGGTCCCTTTACCTTTACCGGGCAGCCAAAGCAGTTTCCATGCCCAAACTGGGCCTAAACCCCAATTGAAATGGATCTAGAAAATCAGTTTCTTGCAGGGGTGTCTGGAACTGGCCCGTGACCACACGCTCATGAATCTTGCCCAAGAAGAGGAGATTGGCAATCCACAATCAGATCATGGATGAGAGAGGTCTTACTCTGAGCTGACCTTGCACTCGGCAACAACAGCCACAGACCTGCAAGCTGGCTGATAGAACAACCACAATTCCCCAGATTTGCCCCTTTCTCTTTCCCAAGAGAGGTCTGTGCAAGCCTATCCATGCCTATTCATCCCTAGGGAATGCAGGGGGGCTTACTTCCAGGTAAGCGGGGTTAGGTTGGCAGCCTAAGTGCGGCATCGGACCCTGTTTTGTTGCCAGGGCAGACACCTTCCATGTCATAAGTAGTAGCAAGTAGACCATTGCCTGTGGATCAACCACTGGCAGCCTTCCAGCTTGTTCTTCTCAAGAAGTCCAGAAACTGGTTTGCAGTAATAAACAGCCTATTACCCTGTTTATTACTGTAAACCAATAGAGAGTGTGTGTGTGTGTACACACACACACACACACACAGTCGTACCTTGGTTCTCGAACAAAATCCATTCCAGAAGTCCATTCGACTTCCAAAAATGTCTGAAAACCAAGGTGCGGCTTCTAATTGGCTGCAGGAGCTTCCTGCACTCAGTCAGAAGCCGCGGAAGCAGCATCAGACATTTGGGTTCCAAAGAACAGTCGCAAACTGGAATACTCACTTCCGGGTTTGTGGTGTTCTGGAGCCAAAATGTACGAGTACCAAGGCATTCGACAACCAAGGTACAAGTAAGTGTGTGTGTGTGTGTGTGCGAACACGCATCTAAATCTATGTATCATCTATCTATCATTCTTTACTGGAAAATACAAAAGTACAAGTGCACAGAGTAAGACACAAAAAAGCTTGTTCATGTGTAGCGAGTTTGTTCATATCTTCAATCCAGTCGTTAAAGGGAGCCACATTGTTCCCCCCCCCCCAGTTCACCAATAACAGTCTTTTTGCTGTAGGGTGCAGAAAGTCCATTCGTATTGTCTGTTTCCCATTGCCCTTATTCTAAAGCTTTTGACATGCACCCAGCTGTAGTTCTGATCTTACAAAGCTGGGCACCCACATGGTCCGCACTGAAGGCCTGCAAGGGCCACATGTGGGCTACAGGCTGCCCTTTGTGGTCTAAAGCATGTGACCAGTAGCTCATTTTGTCTGCCCAAGTTTTGTGCTTAAGAATAAATGACTGCATTGCTTGGTCTAGGTCCATATGCTAAACTGCTACTTGATGCTATGAAGAATACTGGCTGGTAAGAATTTTTTTTGACCCAAGCTTGTTGCATGTTTACTGCATTTGTGTTCCTACTTGAAGGTGACTTTAATACTAAAAAGCTGACCTGTATTTGGGCCTTTTAGCACTGTTTTCAAAGATCGACACTTCTCATGTGAAGAGTGTGATGGGTGTGTCAGTGGAGGATTCGATTCTTCAACATCACAGGTAGGTACGCAGCAATCTGTTGCAGCATTGGAAACATCAGATAACTTGATGCTTTGACATGTTAGCAAAACGAAATAGTTGCAGAAAGTTATGAGATGTTTATTGTTGAACATTTTGAGTTCATAGTTCTCGGAATCAATGCTTACTCCCCTCTCCCCCATAGTATTATAGTAATTTAATAAAATGATTGCACAAGCCAGAAGGATTCAGTTCAAGTGGAGTATTTAATTAAATAGTATTTAATCAGTCAGGCCTCTTCTTAATTGGAAATACAAATCCACAGGCCCACTCACTGCTCCCAGAGAAGTTATTCCTGTTTGAGTGGAAGGGCTTCTTTTGTTCTAGGCAGCAGACTCACCTGGTAAACTACAGGCCTTCTACAAAAAGGGAAGACTGTTGCCCCACAGCTGGGACTTAATCTTGACAGCTGATTAGTGGCTTGAACGGGCTCAGAATGCATTTGTGTGGGCTCATAATGAGTCTTCAAATGCACGAAGCAGGAGTGAGCAGTGAGCCCCTGGGAAGGTGCACTGTCAGTGAAAGCACACCTTCAAAGGGGCTTGCTGATAAGCACTGATAGCGAGCCCTCTTGGCTGCATGGGAAAGTTCTTGTTGGGGAACTCTGGTGTCCATCTGGTGCTTGCTGTTAGTGCTGGTCATGTAATCAATGCTTTCAGTGACTTCCCACCTGCAAAGTAGCAAATGAAAGCTCATTTTCAGCTCCTAATTGTTCCTTTGTAGCTGTGTTCTTACTTGATGTCATATATGAAATCAGTTGTAGGGCAAGTGGCTTGAGAAAGAGCTTCAGAGGCCAATTTGAGACATGCGTTGGGCCGAATAAGGCCCACAGGCTGCATGTTTCCCATTCCTGCTACAAGCAAAGGTGGAAAAAAGAAGCTATGTTATACTCCTCCCTTTCTTGACATGCCTTGATACAGCAGTGTGATAAGTGTGGATGAATCTGCACCATCCCTTCCCCATTTGCATTATATAATAGTAAAGATATTTGGGGAGGGAAGTGAGAAAGGAGATTTGACTCTCTTCCCATCAACCACCATAGAAATACCAGAGGATGGCTATCCACAAAGTTCTGCACTTGTCAATTTCAGTATATTTTTGAGGCTTGCTTTAAAATAGGATAAAGCCCGTGACTTGTAGATTAAATTATCTTCTGAATGTCCCCCTTATTTCCTTTGTAGATTGTTCTGTGCCAAAACAATATTCATCACCAGTCTCATATGAACAGAGTGGTTGCACATGAGCTTATCCATGCTTTTGATCACTGCCGTGCACATGTGGACTGGTTCAATAATATCAGGCATTTAGCTTGCTCGGAGGTAAGTTGTAAATTAATAGTGCTGCTAAGAACATATTTAACATCTAAGCAAAACATACACTTATCAGTGCAATTCTTCTTAGTTTTTTCCTTGGCTTGCGAGTCAAACGTTTTGGCTCCCGAATGCCGCAAACCTGGAAGTGAGTGTTCTGGTTTGTGAACTTTCTTTGGAATCCGGACATCTCACGCAGGTTCCGCAGGTTCTGATTGGCTGCAGGAGCTTCCTGCAGCCAATTGGAAGCCGTGCCTTGGTTTCTAATCGTTTTAGAAGTCGAACGGACTTCTGGAACGGATTCCATTCAACTTCCGAGGTATGTCTGTATAACAGTTCTGTGATTTCACTATTTCAGAAATATTGATTGACCCAGTGGGTTTTTGTGTATGTGCTAGTAAGAATTTACTCCCACTAACACTCTAAAAAGGAGGATTTATGAGCCATTTAAAATTAGAATTAACTAGTGTACAATGCTAAAACATAATAAAGCAATATAAATGTAAGATTCTAATCAACGATCAGTATCTGACATGATTGAAAAGCCTTTGTCAGTATTCCTATTTTAGTTGTTGCAGCTTTAATAACTGTGAATGAGAAAATTCAAACAACCAGCCTGCCTTTAAAACTTTACTCAGTGTGAAGTAGCAGGGAACAGGAGAAAAAGGAAACCAGACATGTCACAAGGTCAGAAATCTTATAAGTAAACAAATGGTACTTTTTCAAGGTCTTACTTTGTGTCACATAGGTTCTTACGGCCTGTTGTCTTGACTGGCATATAGCTAGTGCCATCTTAGCCAGAGAACTGTTGGGAGCCATGTTAGGAATTGTTGCAGTTCTCCGAGTACTTTATTTAGTTTTGGTGTTTTTGGTATGTTTCCCTAAATAGATTCGAGCTGCTAATCTTAGTGGTGATTGCTCCCTCCTCAATGAAATGACCCGGTTTAAATTTGGATTGAAGCAGCATCAGCAGGTAAGTTGATGGTGACCCGTAAATGAAGAGGAGGGCCAGGCTTCCATTTGCAGATGAGGTCCTGTTTAATTTGGAAATTCAGATATCTGAGATTCAAGTTACAGGAGTTCTGTTAGGTATAACAAAGTATGAGAATCTGCTGGTGGTCAGATTTGGTGCAACCTTCTATGGCTATTCTTCAAGGAGTGACACTGCTAATAGACATCCACAACAAACAATGTGACACTGGCTTTTGAGTTGAGCATCTTGGTGCCTTCCCGGGTTTGTGGAGAATATGGGAGATGGACAGTTGTTCGTTTTGTTTTAGTTAGCAATACCTTTCGAAACACTTTCTGTGTCTTATCATTGGGAATAATCAATTTTACTAAGTGTATCACTTGTCTAGACTTCACAGTCTGTGTCCTGACCTTGGTTTTCTTACCTTCCTCAGACCTGCGTAAAAGACAGAGCTGTTCGCTCCATCTTGGCTGTTCGGAATATCAGCAAAGAGATGGCCGAGAAAGCTGTGGATGAAGTCTTTGAATCGTGTTTCAATGATCACGAGCCGTTTGACAGAGTGCCTCACAGCAGATCAGATGCAAAATATGCACATAGAGATTTCCAAAACCGTGACCGGTACTATGCAAATATATAGCCAAAAACTGTTTATTTCCAGCTACAACATTTTTGGGACAATTTTCAAAAGATTAATTGTGAAGATAACTGGAAGTCCACGGACAACAAAGAATATTCATGTTGTCGAATTCCTGTTCTGTGTTTTGTTTGGCGTACAAATTGGTCTAGCAGTCCCGCCCGCCCCCCAATGTACACATAAAGGTTTATGTGAGTATGCTACTGGAAATTAATTTTGCAAATGCTTTGGTTCTCATCCTTGGTTTAATAAATGCTGTTTCGTTAATGTTTTGGCAGTCCCTCTATTTCTACTGCTCATAGGTGACAGCTGTTGCTTATGTAGCCAAAGCAGCACAAAAAGTCAGGTATCGGCAAGCTTTGGGAAACAATGAAATGTAAAAAGTTGGGGGGTGCATTGGGATGGTGGGGGAACCTCCAAAACCAGGTCTATGAGGATGGAGAATGTTCAGTTGACATGAAATTATATCTTCATCTATAAACACACCCACACCTACACAATATATTACATTTTTTTAATGGAAGTTCGGAGGAGAGCGCCCACCATTACATAGCCAAAATATGGGGAGGTACCAACAGTCTTGTGGGGGAGGGGAACCCTAGGTTTTCAGAAGCAGCATGGAGAAGGGCACCAAATGACCCTTAAATAAATTAAGTGGTATGGAATATTGAGAGATGAAGAGCTAAAACGCTGTGAAGGGGAATGGAATGGCATGGTTGGAGAGGGAAGGAGAGAGGCATATGGAATCGCCTAATTGGCCAGGGTGGTCATTTCCTGTTTCATATCTAAAATGTTCCCAGGGACAGAAGTGAGAGCTGCCCATAGAAACTAATGGAGAAAGTCAAAATTTTAATATAGCTGCGAATGGGCACTATATTTGCCTAAAAACCTGAAAGGTAGCAGCAAAGGAAAGTGGCCTTGCTTTTTCTAACTTTGTTCTTACTTAGGTTGGAAAAGGCCACGAAAGAATGATTTATGAGTGTTCACACTGAATACTCACACAGTGTAAGGCTCCACCCTGCAGTGTTGTTCAAGAAAATCAAATCCTTCTACAGGTTCATTGATTAGAGGGAAGCAAGCCTGTGATGTTACCCACATTGCAGGTTAGAGAGCAGGATACATTAAAGTGTTGTTTATGGTAATATCCTTGTTGCATATTGGAGGGCTGTGCTGCAAGAGAGTACCTTATCGAAAGCCTGTGCTGTACAGTGGTGCCCCGCAAGACGAAAACTCGCTAGACGAAAGAGTTTTCCGTTTTGGAGGTGCTTCGCAAAATGAATCTCCTATGGGCTTGCTTCGCAAGACGAAAATGTCTTGCGAGTTCCTGCGGGTTTTTTCCCCTCCCCCCCTTTTCTAAGCCGCTAAGCCGCTTATCAGCTGATCCGATAAGCCGCTAAAAGCGCTAATAGCGCTAATCCACTAATCCGTCAATGGGCTTGCTTCGCAAGACGAAAAAACCGCTAGATGAAGAGAATCAAAGAACGGATTCTTTTCGTCCTGCGAGACACCACTGTAGTCCAGTTAATATTGCAGCTTGGAGGCGAATGCTCATGAAAGTCCATCTGATGTACACAGCAATCTTTGCACAGATATCCTGAGATGGTGCCAGAGGTTTCGCAGAGAAACTGAAGCTTCCCCTTTCAGCTGCAAGGGCTTGCAGCCCTCCATAGTCATTCCATATTAAATGCAGGGTCGACTACAATGGGAGGATTGTTTATTTATACATTGTCATCACTGAGCATAGTGTAATGCTAAGAGGTTTAAGCAGAGAAGAAATTGCAGTCTAAATTACAGATTGTCTAGCACCCCTAAGAAGCCTGCACTGAGCATACAGTGTGAAATGATTATAGAATTTATGGAATCCTTCTGAGAAAATCATACAGTGCCATTACTCGTGGCTATTTATATTTGCAGGAGAAGACCTCAAACATAATTATTAGAGGAGTTTGGCTTCTAGGGATTCCCAGGGTATAATAAATGGAAGCATTGCAGGGGGTGCAATATTGAAATTCTACAAGAGGCCTGAGGCCATTTCAAATTAGGATGTCAACCTCTTCCTCATTTTCCCAGCCCCAGACCTTAGGATCAGAGCAGCTTTGCCAGTGATAGTTAAACATTTGTGTACCTTGTTAGTCCTTGTTTGATTCTTATCACTCAACTAAATCCATTCATTTTTACTATTCCACCAAGTCCCTTAGGCCAGAGATGCCCACTTTTTTATTCGGGTGGGGGATATTCTATGCTCCACAATAGTGAAGGACCCACAACTGTATTTTGCCTTGCAGGCTTTACATCTATTCAAACACCATAATAAGGTTGGCAGTGCCTTGCAGTAAGGTCTTCCCAGCTATAGACCACCTGTACTCAAACATACTCCCTTTTTGTAAAGAAGCTGGTAAAATGCGGTCTTGACTATGCTACCACTCAGTGGATTTGTAACTGGCTGACTGACCGAACCCAAAGGGTGCTCATCAATGGTTCCTCTTCATCCTGGAGAAGAGTGACTAGTGGGGTGCCACAGGGTTCTGTCTTGGGCCCGGTCTTATTCAACATCTTTATCAACGACTTGGATGATGGACTCAAGGGCATCCTGATCAAATTTGCAGATGACACCAAACTGGGAGGGGTGGCTAACACCCCAGAGGACAGGATCACACTTCAAAATGACCTTGACAGATTAGAGAACTGGGCAAAAACAAACAAGATGAATTTTAACAGGGAGAAATGTAAAGTATTGCACTTGGGCAAAAAAAATGAGAGGCACAAATACAAGATGGGTGACACCTGGCTTGAGAGCAGTACATGTGAAAAGGATCTAGGAGTCTTGGTTGACCACAAACTTGACATGAGCCAACAGTGTGACGCGGCAGCTAAAAAAGCCAATGCAATTCTGGGCTGCATCAATAGGAGTATAGCATCTAGATCAAGGGAAGTAATAGTGCCACTGTATTCTGCTCTGGTCAGACCACACCTGGAGTACTGTGTCCAGTTCTGGGCACCACAATTCAAGAAGGACACTGACAAACTGGAACGTGTCCAGAGGAGGGCAACCAAAATGGTCAAAGGCCTGGAAACGATGCCTTATGAGGAACGGCTAAGGGAGCTGGGCATGTTTAGCCTGGAGAAGAGGAGGTTAAGGGGTGATATGATAGCCATGTTCAAATATATAAAAGGATGTCACATAGAGGAGGGAGAAAGGTTGTTTTCTGCTGCTCCAGAGAAGTGGACACGGAGCAATGGATCCAAACTACAAGAAAGAAGATTCCACCTAAACATTAGGAAGAACTTCCTGACAGTAAGAGCTGTTCGACAGTGGAATTTGCTGCCAAGGAGTGTGGTGGAGTCTCCTACTTTGGAGGTCTTTAAGCAGAGGCTTGACAACCATATGTCAGGAGTGCTCTGATGGTGTTTCCTGCTTGGCAGGGGGTTGGACTCGATGGCCCTTGTGGTCTCTTCCAACTCTATGATTCTATGATTCTATGACTCCCTAACAAATTGTAGTTAGATCCATACCCTCCAAGTGTCCCTATTTTCCAGGGACAGTCCCAGAATTAAGAAGCCATCCCAGATTCTGATTTGATCCCAGAATGTCCCCGTTTTCCCTTTTCCTCCCCTTTGTGTGTCAGAGAACAATTAAAATTTGGATGTGTGTGTAGGTGCAAAAAATAAAATTCCTGCACCAAATTAAGGAAATGGTGAAGCTGGCATACAAAGCCCTTCCTATAATTTTGAAAGAAAATGTTACCAATCTACTTTAAATTCTTTAATTGCAATGCTTCAGCAGCCAGCCAGTTTTAAGGAAATGTGTGGAGTGTTTATTCTGTTATTGTAAATGGAGCCTTACACTGTCTACTGAAAAGGAAGTCCCAGTGCATTAAATGGAGCTTACTCCCTAATAACTGGGTAGAGAAGAAGAAGAAGAAGAGTTTGGATTTGATATCCTGCTTTATCACTACCCGAAGGAGTCTCAAAGCAGCTAACATTCTCCTTTCCCTTCCTCCCTCACAACAAACACTCTGTGAGGTGAATGGGGCTGAGAGACTTCAGAGAAGTGTGACTAGCCCAAGGTCACCCAGCAGCTGCATGTGAAGGAGCGGGGAAGCGAACCCGGTTCACCAGATTACGAGTCCACTGCTCTTAACCACTACACCACACTGGCTCTTGGGTAAAGACTGTGCAGCCTTACACTGCTTTCCTAAGCAATCCTTTAGCCAGAACCAAGTCCCACTGAGTTTAATAGAATTTACTTTCTGGTATGTTCCTGATTATTCTCAGAGTTTCTGTTGTTGTTGTTGTTGTTGTTGTTGTTATATCCTGCCTTTTTCCCTGACAGGGACTCAAGGCAGCTTACAGCTAAAATGTTATTTCATTCCATTTATCTGTGGAAGGTGTTGTACATGATCCCTTCCCTTGAACATTTTTCTTTGCAACAATCCTATGAGGTAGGTTAGACTGAGAGGTTGTAACTGTCTCAAGGGGACAGATGTGTATGTGTATATGCCTTGTGTGTGGCGAGATCAAACACAGGAAAAGCTTCCTGATGCAGAATAGCACGTCCCTATTTTCATGGGAGAAATGTTGGAGGGTATGTAGATCTTGAATGTAACCCCCCCCCCAAGTTTCTTAAAAAAACACTTAGTTTATGAAAAAAAACATTAGTTTAAAAAAAGCTTGCATTTTACAATGCTTAAATTAGGATTTTGAGGGCCCTTGAACAGCCACATAAATTTACCCTGATCATCATGATTTACTGGTTCACAACACCGAATAACTACTCTGTGTGCAGAAGGAAGGCTAGTGTTGATCTGTGCTCACAAAAGTCTAATGCCGAAGCAGAGTGTAAGAAACTGTGTCAATTATCATTGCAGGGGTAATTTAGGTAGGTGGAATGTAATTGCTTGATGTTGCTGCACTTCTTCAATTTCTTCACCGTAATGCTATTATTGATTTAGAGAAAAAGAATTCCAGCTAATGAACAGATCTATGATAACTGCATTGCTATTGTTTTGGAGTGTGTATGGGGGGGTGTACTTTGAGGAGAGCACACGGGGGGGGGGGTGACATGTCATGGCTTATGTAGCAAATTCTTCTAAAAATAGCAATTTGATAGAATCGCAGTCGGGATGGGTGTCAGAGCACGGATCAAGTCCCAAACTCATTGATACAGTCTGCAATAAAATGGTTCTAAAGAGTCAATTGAGGTTGGCTTTGCCTTTTAAAAATGTGATGTGATTTTGGGGGCCGATAGTACCTTTTAGGAATCATGTATCTTTTGGTATGAAGCCTCTGCATTTTTGCCCAAAAGTAAGTCCCACTGCGTTCAATGGATATTACTCTCAGGAAAGTGTGCATAAGGTTGCGGCAGCCTTAGTTATCTAGCCAAGCGCTGCTTCACATCTTTCCCTCCTATATTTCATGTGGAGAATTTCTAATCTTGTTTTCAAGAGGTAATTTTATCAGCAACCTACTGTTGCATAGCTGCTGGCTGCAAAGTGACTGAATATCGGAACAAAAGCAGTTAGAAAAATACTTTATACACCTATGGAGAAAATTGCACACTAAATTCTAAAAGTCCCCTCCTTTGATGTAATCTAGCCGACCTTCTGCATTGTCTAAATTCCCTGGGGCTCAGCTTAGCCTTGCAATAGCATAATCTTGCTTGTTAATATTCCTTTGCTCTTTGCTTCTTTTCCAGGGCCCCAGTTTAGATTATGTTTTGCATGACACTGCATTTTCAGAAGACACAAAAAAGTCACACGTCTTAATATCTTGCCCTTCATCTACCCCTCAGTTGTGTTACAGCTTTGTCGCTAATAACGATGATACTATGTTTGTGGAATTGCACACTGATTTTAATATGCAAACAGGCTTCCCTTTCGTCAGCTTCATTGGATGGTCTTGAGCTCTAATATTATGAGAGGGAGATGTCCTAAAGACAGGAATAAAACCAGCTAGTTTGATGGCGGAAGAGCATTCGAAGCATAATAAACAGGTCCACAGTTCACTGAGTGAGCTCCACAGTCTCCAGCATCTCCTGGTAGAGTGAGGAAAGAGTCAACCTGTCAAAGACCAGGCTGAGGAGTACTGCTCTAATGAGGAATGGTGGGAGCCTGCCCCGGCTCCTGACCAGGATCCTGAAGCTGCCCAGGAGCAGTGGAGCAGTATAGATTTGGAACAGTGGTTTGCAGAGGGGCATAGTTCTGAAGACAAAAGTTGGGAAGAACTGGGGGCTGAACAGCAAGGTGTAGAAGAACTGGAAGAGAGAGAGCTAACAGACTCTCTCTCGCTGGAAAGTGTCCAGCCTATCACTCCAAGGTCATATAGAGCAGATAAGGTGGCTACACAAAAAGCACGGTGGTTGCGAGATACAGTTGCAAGACGCAGAAGTGACTAGGGGGGAAGTGGGTGGAAACCTTAACTGGGAGCACCTTTACTCCGAGACGGACTCCTTGTTCTTTAGCTGTGACCATTAAAATCTCTTTGAATGGTAAGAGACTATTTTTGCTTTGTTCTGCTCATCCACAGCCAAAGGGAGGGAGGAAGCTGCTTTCCCAAAGCCTGACACAGCCCCTGTCTGAAACCATGGACACCTAATGCCAGTCAGTTGAGACAGCCCTGAGCTAAATGGACCAATAGTCTACATAAGGAGACCATAAGACAAGTACTGCTGAATCAGACCAATGGCCCATCTACTCCAGCATCCTGTTCTCACAGTGGTCTGTGTTGTAAGGCAGTTTCCTATGTCAACAAAATGATGCTGAGAAACAGTGCACGAGAAGGGCACTGTCTGCAGCCCAGTCCTATGCATGTTTATTTAGAAATCAGTCCTGCTATGCTCCATGAGGCTTACTTCCAAGAAAGATGCAGTCTTAAACACACATAGGGGAAAATCCCACTCGACACAGTGGGATTCGCTTTTGAATAAACAGGCATAGGATCACATTCTTATTCCACAAAGTCAACTGCTGCATCAAAAGAAAGCACGGACAAAAGATAGCAGAGACCAAGGCAATGAAGGGTCAAAAGTGATTTTAAAAAGTTTAAACTCAATCCAGTGAAGGTGAAGAACCCAATGCAAGTAAATATGTAAAACAGAAAGCCAGAAATGCAGAATGACAAAGGAAATACCCACAAGGCTTTTAAAAATGTTGACTGTGCAATCTTATACTTGTTTGCCGAGAACCAAGTCCCACTGAGTTCCAGAGGGGTTGCACTTCAGTAAGTGGCTATGTGATTTTAGCCTAAAGGTTGAAGTAAAGGATCAAGGAAGCAAGTCAAAGATTATTGCCATAATTAATCCATTCTAGAGGCTTTATCAGAATTAGTGGTTGAAAATATCTGGCTCTTGGAAGTATTATGGAAGGAAGGAAGGAAGGAAGGAAGGAAGGAAGGAAGGAAGGAAGGAAATATTCTTTTAAGACCCAAAATGCAAAAGAAAGTGCTATCAAAAATCATTCCAGATCAGCAGACATGCTAGGCTGAATGAATTACAGACTCACTTAGATGAAGAATTATGAAAAAAGTTGAAAAGCAAAAATGGTTTGACAGGTGTATACAGAAATTTACTGTGAGGATGAATGGATTATAGATTCACACAGAAAAATTATGGAAAAGGTTAGGACGAAAACAATTCAGCCTAGCTATATATAGAATCATGCTGTATTGTTGGTTTGGTGATGTAGAATTTGGCTGTGAGTGCAGAAAGTGGATTTATTAGACAAACTCCAGTTACAGAAAGGTACATTTCTGCCTCCTTCCTGCTGCAATCCTTGCACCTCCCTGAAAGGCCATTTCTGATGGTCAAAGGAAATGTGACGTGGAAGTTAGAGGGCATGATTCAGCATGGCAGATAGGAAGGAACTGGGGGAGACAGTGATCCTTTCGTGTTCGTGGCAACATGGTTGTGCTAGAGCAGGGATACAAAACCTGTGACTCTCCAGTTGTTGATGGACTACAACTCCCATCAGACTGCCCAGTGGTCAGAGATGATGGGAGTTGTAGTCCAGGAATGCTTGGAGAACCACAAGTCCCCAGTTCTTGCACTAGAGGTTCTTTGGATACAAGGAAGTTTCTTTAGAAAAGGCAACAAGCTCTTAATTCCTCAGGCTTTGCTGAAAGTGGGAAACGTAGCCATGCAGACCTGTCAGCTCTAGGGAAGGCAGGAGTCCTGAAAACACATTGGAACCCAGATCCCCTAAAAATGATGATGTTTTGGTATTTCAAGTGTTGTTGTTATTTCAGTCACAGAGAAGAAGCCTGATTTTGCCGATGGCCTTTTTGCTTTAACTTGAAAAGGCAAGAGGACAGCAACCAGCAACTTCTTGTAGTGCTTCTCAGCTCATAGAGTCATTGCATTATTTTAACACATAACATTAAACGGCTTCTCTCCCCCACCATTGCTAACAGGTGAAAAGCCCAGGAACAATCTGAATTCCTGCCATCAGTACAGCAGAGGGAGCTGCGGCACCATTGGAAAGAGCTCTGCGGTGAAAACAAAGCAAGCCTGAAGCGACTTCAGCATGCATTTCCATTTTTATTTAAATCTGCATTTTAATCAAATTTACATAACTCTAATGTTAAAATAGATTAGAAATTAAACACACTTCCACTGCATTGTTCAGCTCCCAGAGAGTTCAAAAATGAAATATTTACTTCCTCATAATAATGATCTGGAGAATGCAAGCGGAATACATTTGGCTGGCTGCTGTTGCAGTTGCAGTGAGGATGTTTTGATTAGGAACCTGCTGTGCTGGAGAAAGTCATGCAGGCTGAAAACTTTGGCATCAAATAGGTCTCCTGATATTGGATGTGATCCTCCAGCCCAGTTCCCCATTTGTAAATGGGGAATTTATAGCGGATGCATTCTGGGGTTGCTGTGAGAAAATAAACACAATACCTTTCAAGCTGAATACTCTTAAAGACAATGTAAGCACCTGTGAAAAGTTTTGAAACTTAAATCAGTGGGGCATGCTACATCATCCAAAAGACATTTACTGAATTCAGTGGGACTTAGTCCATATAAAGTGTGCTCAGCTCTTAATCTCTTCTGGTTTGCATCTTGGCATTAGTTTATAGAATTGGTATGGGAGATACTGAATATATTGTGGTCACTTCACAGCCTACTTTTTCCAACCCAAGTAGTGGTGCATTACATCTTTCCAGCTGTATGTTGAGAAAAGCATGTGCTTTGATATGGTACCTGTACAATATCTTTCTTTCTTTTTTGGCTACTGGAACACAAATCAGGAAGCCTTGTGCCACCTTGCAGGCTCCAGGCACTCAGAAAATTGTAGGCCCCTAAGATATATTTGGACGTGGGTGGCGCTGTGGTCTAAATCACTGAGCCTCTTGGGCTTGCCAATCAGAAGATCGGTGGTTCGAATCTCCTCGACGGGGTAAGCTCCCGTTGCTCGGTCCCAGCTCCTGCCAACCTAGCAGATTGAAAGCATGCCAAAAGTGCAAGTAGATAAACAGGTACCGCTCTGGCGGGAAGGTAAATGACATTTCCATGCGCTGCTCTGGTTTTGCCAGAAGCTGCTTAGTCATGCTGGCCACTTGACCTGGAAAAACTCTGTGGACAAACACCGGTTCCCTCAGCCTGTAAAGCAAGATGAGTGCCACAACCCAGAGTCGTCTGCCACTGGACTTAACTGTTAGGGGTCCTTTACCTTTACCCTTTTAAGATACATTTATAAATAAGTATGTGAATTGTATAACTCCCATAAGTTAACATATAGTATACCCGAGACTGCTTCTGCTGCTCGAGTCTGCCAAGCTGCAGTTTCCACCATATGGTGTGGGTAGGCGAGAAGATAAGAATATACTTTGTGGAGGGAACTGCTAGCCACTTTGAGAGAGATTTAAAAGTTTGGTCAATCTAAGACAAGTGCTGATGGGAATAAAATACACCAAGAGACTTGATACTGTAAATAAAGCTCTATAGGAGGCTGGCACTAAATTGTGCACAGTCCTGAATTGTATGATGGTCTTTTCTCACACTTTGGTGATGCCTGCAATACATTTCATGTGTTTGAGGCCATGGCAAACGAACTCACACTATCCAAAGATTGCTATTCCCCCCCCCCTAGAAAAAAGGTGCCGTAACTCACCATGAAAGCCTCCCTTGTTCTCCTATAATGGCAATGGCATCCACCTGAGAGGTGCCAGAACTGAGTTCCGGTGAGTTCTGGCTGAAAACAATGTCCTGCAACTACAAGGAGATTACACAACACAAACAAGCGAAAACCCATGAGGTTGCACACATTTCTTCTGTGTCCCATCCAGTGGCGTAGCGTGGGTTGTCAGCACCCGGGGCAAGGCAAGTAATTTGCGCCCCCTAACCCGTGGATTTGCGCCCCCTAACCCATGGATTTGCGCCCCCTAACCCTAACCCCCAGATGTTGCGCCCGGTGCTGCCGGCCCCCCCTGCACCCCCCACACTACGCCACTGGTCCCATCAGGGGACACAAAACTGCCTTGGTCACACTGCCGGATGATCTCCGGTGAGCTAGAAACAAAGGTGAAAGCAGTTTCCTGGTTCTGCTGATCTCTCAGCAGCTTCTGATACCATCCACCATCATAGGAGCCAACTCATAGGGGCTGCGGGGGCCCTCACAATAAAATATTTGAGCCCTCCCCCCAGTTGACGGGCATTCCCATTCAAATGGTGTGTGTGCGCTGCGTCATGTGGTCGATTATGTGGGGCGGGGCAATATTTTATTCAAGTTGGCACCCCTGTCCACCATGGGATCTTTTTGGACCATCTAGGGAGGTTGGAACCTGGGGCATTGTTCTATCCTATAAGGGACAAGCTTATCATTGAGATAGGCAGAGGGCAAGCAGCATATGCCACACTGTATAGGATTCACCCTCTATAAACACCATGCAGCCCCAGCAGAGTTCGCCAACAACGAATGTAGCCCTCAGCCATTAAAGGAGTAGTCACCCGTACCACATGATTTGAGAGAAAATTATTCCACAAGCGATTTTCTTCATTTCATGAAAAATAAGAGTGCCCCCCCCCAAAGAAAGCTTTGAGTGCTCTTTGAGTTATGTTATATAGGAAATAATGTACGGGCTTTTTGTAGCTGAGCTCCCGCTTCCTTCTCCTTGGAAAATGTCATGGTTTTTCACTCCCAGTTGTGAAGAGGTGCACAGTTTTGCATGGGATTGTTAAATATTGTTTCGCAACAAAGGTTGTAGCAGACCTCTAGCACTGGATGGAAAGATTTCTGTATATGATTTGCTATATTTGTAAAGTATTTTGAGATCCCTTGGTGTGAAAGCTACTAAATAAATGTAAGATAATTATCACTGTAGCTTGGTACTCAGGAGGAAAAATCGTGAGATATTCTCAACCAGCCTTCATAAATCTTTTCAGCATCCTCATCCTATTAAAGCCTTAGGCTTTATTCATTCAGGTCACAAATTACTGAACAGAAGTGGAAATAATGGGATACTGATAGAAAATTGTCTTTTTCCACACCATGACTATAAATAAGTTACCTACGCCAACTTTCCAGAAGCTGATTTCGGTCTAGTCATTTATATCAAGAGCCAATGGAAGGAATAATATGGAAATGATTAATAAGCTTTGCCTTCTTTTTTATACAGATTATTTATTATATACAACATGCATAAATATTTTTAAGGGAGAAGTATTTATCTGGAACTTTGGACATATTTCTGTGGACAAATCTTTGCAGGTGGATGCCTGCTGATATTTTTTTTATTAAAAAAATACAATGATTAGGTAATAAGTCTGGATTTATTTTTATAAGTGTGTGACTTTTATTTCCACACCTGTAATTTTATTTTCACTGTGATTTGTATCCCACAGAATTGTTTACTTATTCCAATATCGGATTTGTTACAATGAATGATAGGCAGTTTAAGAAGTTACTCAGAAATTTTGCTCTCTTGGAGAAAAAGACAAATGCTGGAATCCTCAGAAAACTTATTAATCAGTAAAGTGGGGCTCACATACAAATAAATATAATCCTAAGACATTTTACTGCCTAAGGCAAAAGAGAAAATGGCACCCACCCACCCACACCACTTGAAGCAACTAGACATGGCATGGGGAAGCTCCAGCATGCTGAAGGTGTTGGGGGAAATAAACCATGGCTGGAAAGGAGGAAGAGGAAGAAGAAGAAGAAGAAGAAGAAGAAGAAGAAGAAGAAGAAGAAGAAGAAGAAGAAGAAGAAGAAGAAGAGTAGTAGTAGTAGTAGTAGTAGTAGTAGTAGTAGTAGTAGTTTGGACTTGATATCCTGCCTTTCACTCCCCTTAAGGAGTCTCAAAGCGGCTAACAATCTCCTTTCCCTTCCTCCCCCACAACAATCACTCTGTGAGGTGAGGCTGAAAGACTTCAGAGAAGTGTGACTGGCCCAAGGTCACCCAGCAGCTGCATGTGGAGGAACGGGGAAGCAAACCCGGTTCACCAGATTATGATTCCACCGCTCTTAACCACTACATCATGCTGGCTGGCAGGCAGTGGAGGATTAGGAGGAGGTAGAGGCAGGCAACAAGCTCAGGAGGCACACTCCTTGGGTGCATGGAACTGCTGCCCCTGCCAGCTGTTCCCAACTTATCAACCGAAGTGACTGCCACCCCAAGTCTCATGGGCTGGCCAGCCTTGTTTTTAGTAATGCACTGAAAATCTTTGAGCCGGCAGCTCCATGTAGAGAGCTAGACATGAGCATAAGCTTCTCGATTCTTTCCAGTTCCAGGAGCTACTGGGCAGGTTTCCTAAACCCTGGAATGATTGGAGGATCCTTTACTCACATGGCTTACAATTCAGCTGCTATTGTCTTTTGGGTCTCTGGATACCGTTCTAAGCTGCCACTTTTTGCTTCTCTTGCAAAAAATGCAAACAAAACTTCTCACAACTTTGTTCCACTTAGGTAGGAATGTTCCGTGCCATGGTAGCCCCTCATCCAATTGACGTCAGAGGCTTCACTGGCACAAGCAAAAGACAGCATAGCGGCAGAGGAGGTGTTGGAAACTGAAGAGGTGACAGGGCTTAGTGAGCTGGGAGAGTCTGTGGTGGAGAGAAGTCCAGAATCAGAGGCAGAAGCTGAAGCAGGAGAGGAGGGAGGCCAAGAGGCAGAGATGAGTCAGGCTGGTGCAGAAGCACAGGTCTCTCCTCCCATCTCTCGCCTTGTCTCCCAGAACTAGAAGAGGCCTGAAAAGGGCAGAGGGTTGGCTTCACACAGGCGCAGTCTCCAACTGCTTAGAAAAGGTTCTGGAGAGGAGGGAATTTAGACAGCTATGGGGAAGCGGGGACTTTGAGTCTCAGCAACTGATCCATGGGGCAAGATCTCCTGGGGGTGAGCTGCTGTCCTCATTAGGGCCGACACTCCACCACGTCTGTGCAGATCGTGTTCTTGAGAGCCAGTGTGGTGTAGTGGTCTCGTAATCTGGGGAACCGGGTTCGCGTCTCCACTCCTCCACATGCAGCTGCTGGGTGACCTTGGGCCAGTCACACTTCTTTGAAGTCTCTCAGCCCCGCTCACCTCAGAGTGTTTGTTGTGGGGGAGGAAGGGAGAGGAGAATGTTAGCCGCTTTGACACTCCTGAAGGGGAGTGAAAGGCAGTATATCAAATCCAAACTCCTCCTCCTCCTCCTCCTCCTCCTCCTCCTCTTCTTCTTCTTCTTCTTCTTCTTCTTCTTCTTCTTCTTGCTAATTAAGAGTTGACTCCAACTTGAATGTTGTGATTTAGCGCCGGCTCGCTCCTGACAGACACCATCGTTCGTATCATGCCAACAGAGTTGAGATGCAGCGTGCCGATGTTGGAATGGTATCGAGGCAGCATCTTTCTTCACTGCCATCTGTGGCGACTGGTAGCAATTTCCATTTGGAATATGGCACCAACTCGTTTTGTCTGCTAAATCTTGGGACAAAAATTGACTGTCTGCAGAGAGCCTATGCAAAGTGTAAGCTGGGTGATGTATGGAGCTGCATCTCTAAAGGCTGCTCTAAATTGCACTTACCGTTGCTCTAGAGGAACTGGCCTTGTTAAGGGTCTCTTGTAATGGAATGCCTCTCTCATTCACTCACTCACACGAGAGATGCCCCTGGCAGTCCCCTCTTTCACTTTCGCAAAGAGGAAGAACTAGTGACACAGACCTGCTGTGCCACTTAAAAGATTTGTGCCTGTCAGGTCAAATCCTTTCAGGCATGTATATGTCAGCTCCCCAGCTAAAATATACCACTGTGGTCAGAGCCATCAGCCAGGGCTGCCAATTTTCAGGTCGTGTGTGTTCCTTTTGTGCGGTCTTTGAAATTTCGTACATAATTTATTAATCCTTAGCATAGTTTAGAAGCACAGAGAAATCCTACTTCTGAACTATGAAATTAACTCTCAGCATGGCTAAGACTTTGAAGCACACTCTACTATTTTCTTACCTTTTGGGGGGCACTACCTACCACAGTTCAGTTGGTTAAAAAAATTGCAAGGATTTTAATTTCTCTTACATATTGCCACGATTGCATTAGGTAGATCATGGCTCTTTGCATAAGAAGGACAGAATATTAAGAAGCGAATGACCCTGTGTGTTAATGAAAAATAGACCCAATATTTATATATTCTCCCCATTTAAAAAAAAAATATAATAATATCTAAATTGCATAGCAGTTCTGTGCCTAATTGAATGTCACAATACCAGTGAGTAATTGCACTGTCTATGAAAGAAATTTGTTCCAAAGTCAAAATGTCACCTTGCTGTCAAATAATCCCATAGATTACCATAAACAGAGCTGGAGAAATTGTACTGTGACTGGAAAGATATGTGATGTGAATCCTACTCATTACCCAAGACATGACTTCCATTGTAATTATCTGCCTATCACAATAGCTTCCTTTTGCCATCTCTTGCTTACCTGCTGCCACACACAATCTCATTAACATTTATGTTGGTACAACACTGTTTGAAGAGTTAACCTTTTCTGCAAAGTATGGCAAACCCTTTCATACTGACGGATCCTGTAGTGTCACATGCAAAAACTTGCTCAGGAGACTAACATTTATCATTGCTTCTTTTGTGGCTAAATTAGAAATTAGTTTAAACACCTGACTTCCATTACGGTGCATTTTGCCCTGTCATGCATTGCAAATGTGAGATGGCTTCATATTTTCGGGTTCCTTCCCAGGTTTATCTCTCAAATATGTAGCGATGTGCAGTGCAATCCTATAGATGTCTACTCAGAAGTAAGCTTCCTTGAGTACAAGGACCATTATCCCCAGATAATTGTGTATAGGATTACCACCTCAATTGCAGTAGCACTATGGGAAACACTTTTCTGTGCATTCAATCCATTATGTTCCGTACCCTTAATGCAGGCACCCCCAAACTCGGCCCTCCAGCTGTCTTGGGACTACAACTCCTATCATCCCTAGCTAACAGGACCAGTGGTCAGAAATGATGGGAGTTGTAGTCCTGAAACAGATGAAGGGCCGAGTTTGGAGATGCCTGTGATAGAGAGATAGTTTCAGCCAGTCCCCACCCCCCAGACTCCTCAGGCTAATTTATTTATACGCCGCCCATCTGGCTGGGTTTCCCAAGCCACACTGGGCGACTCCCAACAGAATATTAAAAACACGATAAAGCATTAAACATTATTTTTTCCCCTAAACAGGGCTGCCTTCAGATGTCTTCTAAAAGTCAGATAGTTGTTTATTTCATTGACATCTGAGGGGTGGGCGTTCCACAGGGCGGGCACCACTACTAAGAAGGCCCTCTGCCTGGTTCCCTGTAACCTCACTTCTCGCAGTGAGGGAACCGCCAGAAGGCCTTTGGAGCTGGACCTCAGTGTCCAGGCTGAATGATGGGGGTGAAGATGCTCCTTCATACTATTTAGTATGTTAGATGTACGTTTTTGAAGTGTGGATGATCATGTCTAGGACCATCCACTGCACATAGGAACACTTTCCTCCTATGCTGTGGCTCCAAAGAAAATAATCCCTGCAAAGCAGGCATAAAAAATTAACCTACCTTTCCTAGGGCATCACAGTCCTGGTACTGATCATCCTCCTCCATCTTATGGCTGTTATTGTTAAAACAAACACAAAACATGCTAAATGCAGACATACGCACATGACTTCATTTCATTTCATTACTAGAGCAGTGGCCATGCACAAACGACTAAAATAATGCCTGAATTATCTGTTGGAAAGCAAAAGGAAATTTTGTGTCACCTCACATGATGGCTGTAAGAACATAGGAAGAGCCTGCTGGAACAGACCAATAGGTCCATCCTAGTTTAGCACCTTTTCTTCACAGTGGCCAACCAGATGCCAATAGGAAGCCTACAAGCAGAATTTGAGCAGAACAGCACTTCTCTCTCCCGTAGTTTTGGGCAACTGATATTCAGAAGCATACTGCCTACAGCCAGTGCTAGAAAAAGAGGTGCTGGAACTCACCAGGAACACCTCCCTTGTTCTCTTATAATGGCAATGGCGTCTACTTGAGAGGTGCCGGAACTGAATTCCAGGGAGTTCCTGCTGAAAAAAGCATGGCCTACAGTCAGCCTACAGTTTTTCAGTCTCTGTTCCCCAGCTGTAAAATGGGAATTTGTGGATTCACCAACAGATAGAAGCCACAATCCAAAGATTTATGTGTCCATAGGGCAGAACCATGTGTGCATTGCTAGATTTTTTCCTTTGCTGTTCCTATGTAAGCCCTCCCTGTGGGGCGCCCTCCCATCCGATGTCAAGGGGATAAAGAACTACGCAAGTTTTAGAAGACATCTGAAGGCAGCCCTGTGTTGGGAAGTTTTTTTAAAAAATGTTTGACATTTCATAATGTTTTTATATGTGCTGGAAGCAGCCCAGAGTGGCTGGGGAAACCCAGCCAGATGGATGGAGTATTATTATTATTATTATTATTATTATTATTATTATTATTATTATTTATTATTATTATAGGTAAAGGTAAAGGGACCCCTGACCATTAGGTCCAGCTGTGACTGACTCTGGGGTTGCGTGCTCATCTCGCTTTATTGGCCAAGGGAGCTGGTACAGCTTCCAGGTCAAGTGGCCAGCATGACTAAGCCGCTTCTGGTGAACCACAGCAGCACACGGAAACACCATTTACCTTTCCGCCAGAGAGGTCCCTATTTATCTGCTTGCATTTTGATGTGCTTTCGAACTGCTGGGTTGGCAGGAGCAGGGACCGAGCAACGGGAGCTCACCCCGTCACGGGGATTCGAACCGCCGACCTTCTGATCAGCAAGTCCTAGGCTCTGTGGTTTAACCCACAGCGCCACCCGCGTCCCTATTATTATTATTATTATTATTATTATTATTATTATTATTATGGCTGTCATCTGGCTCCCAGTATTCTGGTGCCTTTCAAACAACCTTACTGAGCATTGAGATGTGTTAATGGAGAAAGCTCTATCTGTTACTTTCCTTCTGTTCCAAAACACTGGAGTCTTGCAACAACTAGCCGAAATATATACCAGAGTCCCACACAGACTTGTAGACATGTATTCCAGAACTGATACTGCTCAATAACTGTCAGCTTCTTCTTCTTCTTCTTCTTTTATCAGGGTTAGCTGATGAGGACTCTTTCCCATTTGCCTCTCACCTCAAATGGAATCAACATTAGAAGAACGTCAAGTAGGCTTTCTTCAACATTACACCACTTCATCTATCTCACCGCAGCAGAACCTGCCCATACAAAGAGGATCGGATTCTCCCCCACCCTCCCCTAGTTATTATTGCAGAATGGTGAGTACCAAATGTTGACATTCATTACAAATTGTTGGGGGAAGTGGAACATTGTGCAAATTATTGTGCCAGATTATTTGAAAAGCCACAGTGGACCATGAATTGTCAAAGTAACTGAATATTCAAAGCTCAGATTTGTGGTGTGTCGCTCCAACCTTTGTGCTTTGTGCTCAAGCCACTGGGATTTCCCCATGAAGACATAATTGCAAATTATTAAGTCATGAGTTATGAATTATTCTGAGCTCTATTGAGCCAAGTTTTGTGAAGCTACTTTGAATTACCAGCACCAACCTAATTTGAATATTTATCAATAAAAACAGATACTTAAATATTATTTTTGAATTTTAAATGCTCTATTTATTTTAGTTCCAGGCATCTAAGGAAGAGAGAAAAAGAGGAAAATTGTGCTTGGTAGACTCAAAAACACCAGCAGCATATTCTTTCTGGGCTCTGTTTTGGTCAGTGTATCATCATAAAGATTGCTTACCCTCTTTGGGTGGGCGACGATTGTGGTCCAGTGCGAGGGGAGATCAGACCCCCATATACTTTGCTGCTGCTTGTTGTCCTTGGACCTAGCCAGCTGCGGGGGATGGGGGGATAGCCCACCAAGAATTTGAATTTGAACTGGCCAATAGATGCCTTCAAAGGGCAATAATTATAGTTATGAGATACACACATAAGCCCATTAGATCCAAACTCTAACATGACCTAATTGTACCACTGTCTCAATGCAACTCATGTTCTTCATTTTCAAGAAACGTATTGTATCTAACAAAGTCATCTCATCTGTGCAAGGATATCTGCTTCCAATTCCATTCTGGATTTCCCCACAACCCTCCAGAACAGATTTGCGGAGGGAGTGGGGAGCAAGGGGAATGGAGATGGAGGGGAAGTTCTGTTGTGCAAGTGGAAGTCATTTTTGAAAGGGGACGACTCCATTGGATATGTGCCTTGGCTGTTTTCAAGATAGTCATTGGTTAGTGGAGTTGAGAGGAGTCTAACTTTTGGAAATGCTTTTCTTTGAAGCAAACTCAACCTGGTGCACTGTACAGGGTGACCATTTTCAGGCATTTCTTGATACCTGTGCATGTTAGCTGCAAATTTTGATGCAGGCAGTGCCAGGAAATCTGTTTCTGAAGCTTGAGGTGGCTCAATGCAGAAAGTACCTACCAAGGAAGAGAAGCCTTGAGTCAGATAATAAAAGGGAAGAGGGGCCTGTCCCCTGACATGTTTGACTGTAATCCAGGGACTAGATGGGCCTGTCATCTGTCTGTTTGGCTGCCCAGGAGTTTGGAGTGTTGTTGTAGCTCCAGCAATGCTGTCTTTCTTTTCTGCCTGTTGCTTTTATCATCTTAATATGCTGTGATTTGGACATGTAGGACAGGCTTCCTCAAACTTGGCCCTCCAGATGTTTTTTGGCCTACAACTCCCATGATCCCTAGCTGGCAGGACCAATGGTCAGGGATGATGGGAATTGTAGTCTCAAAACATCTGGAGGGCCAAGTTTGAGGAAGCCTGATGTAGGGCTTGTCTCTATGTGTCTAGCAACCAAAAGGCATTTATGATGGCACGTGTAAGAGAGCTGTTTCCTGTTTTTAGCTTTGTCACTTTCCTGACATTTCAGCTGTCCTCCTATTTCTGTGTAAGGTAACAGTTCTGTGCATTGTCACAGTGCCATTTCGGACAGTGATAACACTGCTGCCAGTCTTTGAACCGGCCTCCTCAGCACACTTGCTGTTCCACCAGAACCAGCTATGCCAACTTGCAATGTCATTCAGCCATCCTTACTACAGACACTGCTACACATTTATTGCTATTGCAATAAGTCATAAAGTTTGTCTGGAAGAAATGTTGCATTATTTGATCAATGTACTTTTTCAGAGGCTCGACTTTCCCATGACAATTTAACTGAACTGTTATTTTTAAAACCCAATTCTCTCAAATATTATTTGGAAACCGCCGTTAGAAAAGTTGCTTCTTTTTAACCTATTCTTGGCTGGCTGAAAAAATGGGATCCATTGTAGTTATTTGCTGTGTCCCTGCCAAAAACAACCCCTATCCTTTCTTTTGGGATTGATGATGAGTGCTGGATTGATAATGGCTGCTATGCTCTATTGGTGAAGGCAGCTGTATGACAAACATGGCAGACGACCCATGCACCACAAACAGGAAGCTGCTGTAGGCTGTTGAATGGTGTAAGAATAAAAATGTGGCACAGAGCTACTGAGTTGAGGAAACGATAGAGGGGATTGCCTCATTAGGTGCTAAGAGAGAGTTTGTTGAAAGAAGCTGCTAAAGCCCAATGTATTTCAGGCATAGAATCCTTCCTCAACACCTTAGTACCTCTTGAGGCCATCGATTCTCCAGTCATCTCTCTTGGAGGAAAAAGTAGCTACCCAAAGCTATGTGACTTGGCTCCATGTTGTGTCAGACAGAATATTTTTAATATAACATCTAGCTTATAGTTACACAGAAAAACAGGACTTGCTGCCATCATGTTAAGGAAAGTAAGGAATTCCTGGGCTGTGAGGGACTAACATAGTGATGTAGATGCCATATTTATGATGTCATATATAATGTCAGGTGTGCGGCAGATAAAGACATATCTGGTGTGAACCAGGGTATGCAAGATGTAGCTGGTCTTTGGAAATTGATCACCTGACATAGGTGTGATGTCAAGTGACTGCCCACCTGTCAAACATGGCCTATGGTAATGGAGGAGGACAAGATAAAATGGCTGGATCCAGCTCCCCACCCCAGAACTAATACCTCTTCAACTTCAGTTCTAGGTGGGAAGATTCAGCTGCAAAGTTGTTGCTAAGACACTGGAAAAATTGGAGATAAACCTATACAGTCCTTGCCCTGTGGTAATACTGTTGCTTGTTTTTTAGTATTTTTAACACATGGTAAGCACCTCAAGAACTTTGGTTAACAGGTGGGGTACAAAAGACTCCTAAATAAATAATAAAACAAATGTTTGTGCCCTAAGTACCGTAACTTGGAGACTTTAGTAAGAAAATAACAATGACTGTTTAAGGAAGGGGTAATCAAGATGGTGGACTTGTACGCCACAATTCCCATCATCCCAGGCCATCGGCCATGCTGGCTGGGTCTGAAAGGAGTTAGAGTCCGAAACATTTGGACAGTTCCATGTTGGCTACTCCTGATTTAAAACAAGTGCCTCTAAGGATTGCAGCCAAAGTGATGGCCCTTTTTATTTTCACGATTGTCCTAACAAATTTCAGCCAACAAATATTTCCAAAGCACTACCAATTTGAAAAAACATAAATAAAACAAATGATTTTTCCACAGTGTAAGGAAAGGTTTGTCCTGAGTTTATCCCTTTAAGTTCATTATTTATTTCCAGTCTAAAGTTATCATAGTTCTCGTGGTGTGGCAGACGAAACAATAAATAAATAAACAACAAATAAAGATCAGATTACTAACAGCACAATAAAATGGCAACATGTCAGAACTCCTGAAATAAAATTTAAATATCAACTGTTTAAATGTGATAACAAGCTGTCAAGCCATTCAAAAATCAAAAGGGATCCCTGTTCTACTATGAACTGTGCTCTTCTAATGTGAACAGATTTATGTCAACCTTTTTTTTCAAAAAAGAAAGAAAGAAAGAAAGAAAGAAAGAAAGAAAGAAAGAAAGAAAGAAAGAAAGAAAGAAAGAAAGAAAAGAATCAGGGACCACTTCGTATAGCCTAAAATGAGTGGCATATACATGCAGATTCGTCGTATGCAGAATTCAAGAGAGTCTCAAGCAACCCAGCTTCTGAATATGTAACCCATCTGGACCATTTGGAGTGATTATGTAGTGACAGCAGAACACCTGTTTTGGTAGGGAAAACTTTAGCTCACAGAGTTCCCTGGGAAAATGGATTGATTGTTAAACCACACTGAGAATTGTGGCTCTGGGAGGGGAATAGGGCTCTCCTAAGAACAAACTGCAGTTCCCATGATTCATTGGGGGAAGCCATGCCTGTTTAAAGTGGTTTGATACTGCTTTGAATGTACAGTGCAGATGGGGCTGGACTGCACCCTGAGGAATTTTGTGTTGCTGGTTCTTAAAGGACGAAAACTTTTTCCTTTTGGGAACATGGCTTCTCAAATCCATCCCTTCAACTTGAGAAAGGCATACATTAAAATGCAGCTTCGTAGCAGCTGATATCCAATTTCTGATTGCTTTTCCAGGCAATTCAAAGAGCTGTTACGTTCTTCTTTTTTCCGCTTTTGGTAAATACATTGTGAGTATTTTATGATGTTTTGACAGTTTAATTCTCCAGCATAATTTTCAATTCTGTTCCTAGTCTCTAATGGATGCAGCTTTGTTAAAACTGCATGGTAATATTGAGCCTACCTACCTAAAGTGATTCATACTTCAAAATTCAAATTTTCGGCAGAAGAGGAAAAGGAAAAGAAAAAAACCCGGAGCTGCCATTAATCACACTTTATATATTTCTATCTTGACTGAGGTTTGTTGCGTTTACTATTATAAAGACTTTCCAACACACATTAGTTAAATGGGCCTGAAAATCATGCATGCATATTTAATGGGGAAAAATTACAGATGTATCTCCAGTTTTAAGCTAGAAACTATTACTTTTCTTAGGCCATTAAAATATTCTGCCCCATTTAAAATGAGCTACATAATAAAACGATGTACGGTAATAATTCTACAAGGCTTTAATAATATAAAGCACTTTTGTAGCAAATGGCATTTTCTTAAGCTTCCATGCATAATTGAAATGCTTTTGTTCCGTTCTGCAAAACAGAAGAAGGCGCGAGCCCTATCAATACAAGCCCAAATCCAAAAGTATGGGTGTTTGCCTGTGTCGCTCCAAGATTCCTTGAAGATTTCTACCCTACATTGTGATGTGCCGAAAGGAATGAAGGGTGCCAAGAGTCTAGATGGGGTTTGACAAACGGAGACAATGAGAAATATCAGACCCACGTTGTAGCTTACAAAGGAGGGTCCTGGAAGTTATTGAAAAGAGAGACTAAAGGGTTCTTTAATTGCATTTAATAGGATTCTTATTGCCGATTCATGTCGGCGAGAAGCGTTTGCCCTTGCTGACATGAGAAGAGGCGGTTTCTGATCTTCACCCAGCCACCTGCCAGCAGCGTCCTTTCACATGCAAACGAGACGAGGGACTTTGTGTGCCTCATCATCACCATCAAAGCAAGGCAGTGGGTGTGGGAGGGGGGAACCTGAAGATAGATTGCTTACATTCTGACTGCATTGCCCTTGAGCTATTACTAATAACGAGGAGAGAAAACTGAGTTAGAGGCCCATAATGTGTTTATTAATGAAGGGTGAGTTATGACTCCGCTAGTACTTTTTTTGGAGTATTAAAGCTAGCTTTGCATTTCAGAAATAGTTGTGAGTGAAAAATATCAGTAAGAGAGAGGGGAGGGTGAGATAGAAATAAACCAGAGGTAATTATCTACTGAAAACAAGAACTATCAATGCACTGAATCAACAAAAATAAACTGAAAGGCTGAAAGGCTGATAGGATTAGAAATGAGCCCATTAAACAATGGTTATAGGGCTGTCGTCTCCCAATGCCTTTCAGCATGTCACACCATCTCTTAAGAGACAGTTCTCCCTCAGGATTTAATGCTTTCTTGTTTATTTTGAATGATACTGTTTATAAGTGGTCATTAAATATAATCTCTCTCTCTCAAAAATTTTTTAAATACCAAGTTGAGTTTTCTGCTTCATTCTGCCAAGTGTAAACTTCTGTGCAATTTGGAATCACCAGGAACACAGTCCAGTCAGATGCCTGCTGATTAAAGCGATAGTTAAAATTATTTAACTTAAGGCCAATCAACAAGAGATGCCTGAACATCTCATAGGCCAGAATGGGCAAGGTCACAGGCTCTGATTTCTGTCAGAAGGTGCAGCTGGAATAGGATAGGCATGTCCTTCCAGATGTTCTTGGACTCCACTCCCATCATCCCCAGCCAGCTTGGTCAGTTTTCAAGGATGATGGGAACTGTAGCTCAATAGTAGCTAGAGGACCACAGGTGCTTCACCTGTAATGTACAGGTCAAGCCTCCTTCTTGACTCAAAACAGAAATGTTGATTCTTTGCTTTATCCATTATTGGCCCAGATTTTGACCATGCTTCAACTTGCCTCTCTCTCTGGAGCTTTCTACTCCATGCATATTAGGTTTCCTTCTCACTCTTGTGACCAACACAGAGTTTGCTAGGCTTGTTTGTCCATCAGCACCCGAAGGACACACTAAGTGATGAAGGTCCTTTCAAACGGTTCATTCTGATGATTTACCTACCCTACATCAGGATTTCCAAGCAGGTATGTTAAAAGGCAACATTGTTCGGTGAGAAAAGGGCCCTATCAATCTGCTGGGATACCTGCATGTTTTTGGTCTGCTTTTTTCTTTCTATTTTACATAAATTTCATGAACTGACTGTAAACTAGCTAAACAGAGAGCTGGCGACACAAAGACTGGAAGAGTAATGAATGTACATTGAGTGGTAAGAAAGCTTTATGAGATTTGTATCAGCTTTGTAACCAGGCTGACATGAGGGAAATAAAATTTATTGTTGATAAACATACAACATTACTCATAGGGGCAAAAGTAATGAAGAACAAGAGAAAAATAAATAGGAAACCACTAACTAATGAGCTTTCCCAAAAGTGACCCAAGAGAGCATAACAGTGGATTTCTCTGTAAATAATATCTTTGTGATGGCCTGGGATTCCAATTCGGAGGATGAAACAGAGGAATCCCAGCCTGCACAAGAGTCCCCGCCTCCAGGGCCGGCTGAACTGGGGCAAGGCCTAGATGCTGAAGAACCAGCACCTGTGGCAGTGCATCAGGAGCTGGCCCCAGGTGAAACCCTTCTGGCCCCAGAGAGGCTTGACGACTCAGTGGCCACAGGTGAGCCTCCTCCAGGGCCCAGTAACCCTTCGGCCTCTCCTGATCTGCAGAGGCTTAGGGCAGAGAGGCGAAGGGAACTGGTTGCCCCCAGGAGGAGTGCTCGCCTTAAGGCCAGAGGAGGCGGGGCTCCTGGGGGCCGGGACCGCCCCTGGCCTTAGAAGAGGATAAAAGCCCAGTCAGCCCGGCCCCAGGTTGCGGGAGCAACGTCGTTGTTGGCTTCGGACCTTCCTGTGTTCCTGATCCCTGCTCGGCTTCCTGTTCCTGACTATCCGGTACTCCTGTTCCCTGCTCGGCCTCCTGTTCCCGACCATCCGGTGTTCCTGTTCCCTGCACAGCCTCCTGTTCCAGCGTACCTGTTCCCCGCCCGGCTCTCTGCCTCGGACCTTGCCCCTCTTCGTGTGGACTCTGCTACACCCAAGGTACCTTACCCCCGGGACCAGCACAGTTTGCTCCCGCCACACCCGCACTCCCCCTTCGTAGGGGTGCGTTCGGGAAGAGCCAGAGGCCATGGCTGAACAGGCGGCTGCACTGGTGGCTTTGGCCCAGGAGAACCAGGCCTTGACTCACACCGTGCAGCAGCTCAGCGACGCGGTTGTGGCACTTCAGCAACGCTTGGAAGCCCTACCGGCTCCTGGGGCCGACGCCCCGGCTCCGGGCAAGTACCCAGTGGCTTTGCCTGAGAAATTTGATGGAGCCCCGGCCAGCTTTCCCATGTTCCTGGCCCAGGCCAAGCTGTATATTCAGGGGCGAGCCCGGAACTTTCCTGACGACCGCACCAAGGTGCACTTTTTGATTAGTTTGTTAAAGGACCAGGCGGCCAAGTGGGCGTTGCCGCTACTCAGGCAAGACTCCCCCTTGCTGGCAGACTATACGGGGTTTTGCAATCGTTTGGAGGCCGCGTTCGGCAACCCCCAGAAAGAGAGTCAAGCCAACCGGGCGATTCGGCATTTGAAACAGGGCAAGTCCACGGTGGCCACATATACCACGGAGTTTCGGCTGTTGGCACAGGACTTGACCTGGAATGACTCGGCACTGCGGGACCAGTATCTCGAAGGGCTTTCGGACGAGGTACTGGACCAGTTGGCCACAATGGAACGCCCCACCACGCTGGACACTCTCATTCAACGGAGTCTACAAATAGACGACCGGTTGGAGGATCGTCGTCAGGCCCGGGGTCGCCGACACTCCCAGTTCACGGCACCAGCTTTTTCCGGCAGCCCCACGGTCACAACTGATTTAACGGAGGAGCCTATGCAGCTCGGGGCAGTGCGGCCACGCCTTTCCCCCGCAGAGAAGGCGCGCCGTCGGGAGGGAAATCTCTGTCTTTACTGTGGCGGAAGTGGACACTTCGCTCGGTCCTGCCCTGAGAAACGCCAGCCGCAGGGAAACCGCCAACCCCAGTAGCTGATGGCCCTAGCTACCGGGGGTCCCAAACCGTACAGAATGGGCCCGCACCAATGGACTTGCAACATCTTATGGTTTCGGTACGTTTATACCCTCCAGGGGGGCCCTGGATCCTCACCCATGCTTTGGTAGATTCAGGGGCAACCCGCTCCTATATGGACGCTGCTTTTGCCACCCATCATCAGGTGCCACTTCGGAACAAGCCAGTACCGATCCAGGTGGAAGCGATTGACGGACGACTTCTGCGTTCAGGTGCTGTTACTCAGGAGACCCAGCCCCTGGTCCTGTGTCTCCAGCAGCACCGGGAGTTGCGAACTTTGGACATTGCTTCTATGCCCCACTTCCCCCTGGTGCTCGGGATGGACTGGCTGGAAGCCCACAACGTTCAGATTGACTGGGTCAAACGGACCGTGCACTTCCCAGACCCATGTTCCCATGCTCAATCCGGAACGCTGGCGGCCGCGCCCTCAGAGGAGGCAGCACCCACGCTCCCAGCCGTGTACCAGGACTACCAGGACGTGTTCGAGGAACGGGGGGCAGACCAGCTGCCGCCGCATCGGCCTTTTGACTGCGGCATAGACCTCCAACCCGGAGCGCCTTTACCAGTGAGTCGCTTATATTCCCTAACAGAGCCAGAGCGCGAGGCTTTGCAGGACTTCTTGCGCAAGAACCTGGAGCGTGGGTTCATTAGGCCTTCCACCTCGCCTACCGCGGCACCAGTGCTTTTCGTTAAGAAGAAATGTGGGGAACTCCGCCCTTGCCATGATTACCGAGCCCTGAACAAAATTACCGTCCCAGACCGGTACCCCTTACCCCTTATCTCGGAGCTGCTGGAGCGGGTGCAAGGGGCACAGGTGTTCACCAAGCTGGACCTCCGAGGGGCCTACAACTTGATTCGGATCCGAGCCGGGGATGAGTGGAAGACAGCGTTTGGGACCCGGTACGGGCAGTTCGAATATTTGGTTATGCCTTTCGGTTTGTGCAATGCGCCTGCTGTGTTCCAACGCTACATCAACCACGTGTTTCAGGACTTGTTAGACAAGTACGTGGTGGTGTATTTGGATGACATACTGATTTACTCCCGTGACCCGGCTCACCATGAGGGACATGTCCGGACCGTGCTGCAGCGCTTGCGTGAGCACCGTTTGTACGCAAAGCTCAGCAAGTGCGAGTTCCATCAGCGGACTGTGGACTTCCTTGGTCACCGGCTCTCTCCAGATGGGGTGCAAATGGACCCGGGGAAGGTGACAGCGGTTCGAGAATGGGCGGCACCCCGGAACCGCAAGGACCTACAGCGTTTCCTGGGGTTCGCCAATTACTACCGGACCTTCATCGCTGATTATGCTCATCGCACCACCCCGTTGACCCGGCTACTGCGCCCAAAGACGCCGTTTTCCTGGGACAAGGAGGCAGAGGAGGCGTTTCAGGGGTTGAAGGCCTGTTTCCAGAGGGCACCAATCTTACAACATCCTGACCCCTCTCGACCTTTTGTGGTGGAGACCGACGCCTCCAGTACGGCTCTCGGTGCCGTCTTGTCTCAACAGATTGGGCCTGAAGCGCCACTCTTACCCTGTGCCTTCTATTCCCGCCAGCTCCTACCAGCGGAGCGTAACTATACTGTGTGGGAGCGGGAACTACTGGCCATCAAGGTAGCCTTTGAGGTCTGGCGCCACCATCTTGAGGGGGCACGACATCCGGTGGAGGTGAGAACCGACCACCGGAACCTGGAGTACCTCCAGACCACCCGCAAGCTGAACCAAAGACAGATCCGGTGGGCGTTGTTCTTTTCCCGGTTCCAGTTCCGGATCCGCTACATCCCTAGCTCTCAGAATCAGAAGGCGGATGCCCTGTCCCGGAAACCTGAAGACAACGCAGACACGGTACAGCAAGCAGAACCCACCACGATCCTACCTCCGGCTGCATTCCTGGCCACCCAGGAGGCGCAGCCACTGCAGGTTCGGGTGCGGGAACAGCAGCGGGTCGACGCTTGGGCCCAGGATCGGCTCCGGGAGCTGGCTAAAGGGTCCAGCCCACAGTATCCGGGACTGGTCCTGCATCAGGGCCTTCTGCTGCATCACGGTCGTCTGTACATCCCGCCAGGGCCACTACGGCTGGAGGTTCTCCGGATGGCCCATGATGCCCCAGCAGCGGGGCACTTTGGACGGTATCGGACCACCCATCTGGTCAGTCGAGAGTTTTGGTGGCCCCGCCTGAAGGCTGACGTGGCTCGCTACGTTGCTGGTTGTGATGTCTGCCGGCGCGCCAAGGGACCTACCGGGCGACCCCCCGGCCTACTTCAGCCATTGCCAGTTCCACCGCGTCCTTGGCACACGGTTTCATTGGACTTTATAGTGGACTTACCCTCGTCTCGTGGCTGTACCTGCCTTCTGGTTTTCTCCGACCATTTCACCAAGATGGTGCACTGCGCTCCCTGTCCATCTGTACCCACAGCCAAGGAAACTGCTCAGCTGTACCTTCAGCATGTCTTCCGCTTGCATGGCCTACCTGAGCGTGTGGTGTCCGACCGGGGCGTTCAGTTCACATCCCGGTTCTGGCGAGCATTACACCAGACCCTCGGGACAGAGGTCTGCCTCTCGTCAGCCTACCACCCACAGACCGATGGCCAGACGGAACGGGCGAACGCGGTGCTGGAGCAGTACCTCCGGTGTTACTGCAGCTACCAGCAGGATGACTGGGTCGACCACCTGGCATTGGCAGAGTTCGCCTATAACAACGCGGTGAATGCGTCCACCCAGCAGACCCCGTTCCAGGCCAGTTATGGTTATCATCCACGGCTGTTTCCAGAGGTGCTGCCGGCGTCCGCGGTCCCGGCGGTGACGGAGTGGCTTCAAGAGCTCCAGTCCCAGCAACAGCTTTTGGTGGAGCAACTGCACCAGGCCAAGGAAGCGTACAAAGCCCAGGCCGACCGCCACCGCCAGGTGGGGCCGGAACTTCGCGTCGGTGACCTGGTTTGGCTCTCCACTCGCCACCTCCACCCCTCTCGACCTTCGCGGAAGTTGGACGCCCGCTTCACCGGCCCGTTCCCTATCGTAGACCAAGTCTCTCCTGTGGCATTTCGTCTCCGGTTACCCGCAACCCTGAAGGTTCACCCGGTCTTCCACAGGTCCCTTTTGAGTCCGGTGGCCCCACCCGACGAGTTCCACCCGAACCGTCCCCGACCGCAGCCAGTGTTGGTTCGGGGAGAGCCTGAGTACGAGGTGGAACGCATCCTGGACTCCCGATACCGCAGGGGAAAGCTGCAGTATCTCATTGACTGGAAGGGGTACGGACCGGAGGACCGTTCCTGGGAACCAGCGGCCAACGTCCACGCACCTGCCTGCCTCCGAGAGTTCCATGCGACGTACCCCGGCAAGCCGGGTCCGGACCCTCGGTTGAGGGGGGGGCCTGGGAGGGGGGATGGTGTGATGGCCTGGGATTCCAATTCGGAGGATGAAACAGAGGAATCCCAGCCTGCACAAGAGTCCCCGCCTCCAGGGCCGGCTGAACTGGGGCAAGGCCTAGATGCTGAAGAACCAGCACCTGTGGCAGTGCATCAGGAGCTGGCCCCAGGTGAAACCCTTCTGGCCCCAGAGAGGCTTGACGACTCAGTGGCCACAGGTGAGCCTCCTCCAGGGCCCAGTAACCCTTCGGCCTCTCCTGATCTGCAGAGGCTTAGGGCAGAGAGGCGAAGGGAACTGGTTGCCCCCAGGAGGAGTGCTCGCCTTAAGGCCAGAGGAGGCGGGGCTCCTGGGGGCCGGGACCGCCCCTGGCCTTAGAAGAGGATAAAAGCCCAGTCAGCCCGGCCCCAGGTTGCGGGAGCAACGTCGTTGTTGGCTTCGGACCTTCCTGTGTTCCTGATCCCTGCTCGGCTTCCTGTTCCTGACTATCCGGTACTCCTGTTCCCTGCTCGGCCTCCTGTTCCCGACCATCCGGTGTTCCTGTTCCCTGCACAGCCTCCTGTTCCAGCGTACCTGTTCCCCGCCCGGCTCTCTGCCTCGGACCTTGCCCCTCTTCGTGTGGACTCTGCTACACCCAAGGTACCTTACCCCCGGGACCAGCACAATCTTGTTGATCTAGAGAAGTAATTCCGTTGCTGCAACCACAATAAAATTTGTCTTAACCTTGTGATAGTGTGTTATGTATTGTGATGTGTTCCTTTGGTTTTAGATTGCTTTGGAGAGCAGAAGGTCAAGACAGCCTAACCTTGTGCCTTTCAGATTAAAAAAATATTTTCATCATCCAAAAAAAAAAAAGTGTCACATGTCACAGATTGAGGCAGGCGGTGGAGTTGGGACGGGGTATCAATGACAATACAGTGGTACCTCAGATTAAGTACTTAATTCGTTCCGGAGGTCCGTTCTTAATCCGAAACTGTTCTTAACCTGAAGCACCACTTTAGCTAACGGGGCCTCCCAATGCCGCCGCGCCACCAGAGCACGATTTCTGTTCTCATCCCGAAGCAACGTTCTTAACCTGAAGCACTATTTCTGGGTTAGCAGAGTCTGTAACCTGAAGCATATATAACCTGAAGTGTATGTAAACCGAGGTACCACTCAATGGATCATAGGAGGATGGGGAAAATCAATGAGGGCACCAATTATTTTTAAGCATGATATTCATTCAATGCATATGACACTATTAACCTTTCGTATGCTGCCTTGAGAGAGCTTTGTCCTGAAAGGCGGCTTATAAATACTTTAAACCAGTAAATAAAATTTTATTGATTCTGTACGTATGCTGTTTGAAGCCTGTTGCATCATACTCAAAGAATCACACCCTATTGCATATTCATATTATTTACTGTATTCTTTATATATGCAATACAAGTTGTCCAACTGCATTGTCAAATATGCAGAAGGCCTGGACCAAGACTGCATGTGTGTCATTGTCTGGCTAGATGAAGAGGACTGGTGGGAGGCACCAGCCAGGAAACCTCCAAAGGAAACCCTAGAGGAGGAAGGCTCAAAGTCAGGGGGTGGATGGTGGGACACCAAGGAGAGGTCAGAGGGAGAAGATTGAGAGGAAGTGCTAGATGCTACTCCACAGGGGCAAGACCTACTGGGAAGTGTTGCTGAGACCACTAGGACAACTCTGTGGTGTAGCATGGAAGGGGCCACAGGGGTAGTTGACCCAGGAGCAAAATTCTTAGGGGTGCAAAATTTCAACACCTGGCGCTGCCTCAATACAGCTGTGCACTTTCGTCACTGGGCTCCACTGAAATGGCTTCTCCATGCAAACCAGAAAGTGACCTCTCCAGTCAATGGAACAAGTATTTTTTTTCCTTATCTCTGTGGCTCAGATCTCCTGGGTGACGCGGATGCCATTAGGCAGTTGAATGCACATGCGTGCTCCGTCTGTTTCCCTCCCTCCCTCCCACCCCCCATCTTTCCCCAGTGCTGGCAACCCACACTACGCTACTGGGCCAAGTTGCATGTTTGTTTCCTTGAATAAAGAGTTAACTTCACTGACAACAGATATCTGCTTCCTTTATTGCTGACCTGTGTCTGACTTTGGCCCCGACAATGTGGGCATTTGCATGTATTGTGCCATGTCACATGATCTGTCTAGCAAAGGATGAAGAGTGTTTTTCTCTAGTTGCTAAGTTCCTACTCTTTCAAGGGACTCTAATAAATTCCACCATGAAGAGCGTGGCTAGAGGGTGCTGGACTTGGCATCCCTAACCATTGGCATTGCTGGTTGTGGCTGATGGAACTTGCATTCCCACATTGGTTATCCCTGGTGTAGCAATACAGTGTGCCTATGTGATTCTCTCTTGGTTATTATGTTTAATATACATCCTTGGTGGTAGTGCAGAACTGGGGCACTTTCTCCATTTAGATCCACATGTCAGAGAAGTTCCTTCACTGACACCATACTGGAAACCTAATAATAATAATGACCTACCACTGAAATGGTTTTAATAAAAGAACAAAGTATTTCTGTGTGCACACAATTCATTATAGTTTTATTGATATTGCTGATTAATGTAAAATGAATGAAATGCAAGATGGCAAACAAAAATACATAAGCATATGCGATTCAATGCTACACTTATTAGATAATTAAATAATGGATCATTTGTTTAATTAAACAAATTTACTATTTTCATATTAAATAATTGGGATTGCAATTGAAATATTATTATAATTAAATGATCATGAATATACTTGTACATAGTAATGATGGTTCATTATTTCGTGCATAAAAATAAATCTGGGAAGTAGTAAAGCCCAAGCACAGGTTGAACATACAGTACTGGAGACAGTATGCCACTGAATACCAGTTGCAGGAGAGAAAGAACGGGCAAGGGTTATTGCCTTCATGTTCTGCTTGTGGACTCTTCTCAAGATATCTAGCTGGAGGTCCTCTCTTAGAAGACTAGAACCTGAAGTCATCCCTGGAAGCTGAATCATGGGACACTTAAGACAGCCAAAATAATTACTTCTTTATACAGCATTTATACACTATGAAATTTGCTTCTTCAGTATGTGGAGCTGGCCACAAATGTAGATGAGTTCACGGGAGTTTTGACAAATTCATGGAGGATATCAGTGGTCAGTGGCTATATGCTGCCTCCAGGACCAGAGGGCAGCATTGCATCTGAATACCAGCTGCAGATTAGTGATGACGGGTAAAGGCTTTTGCCTTCTTGAGAACTTCCTAGAGTATCTATTGACAACTTTAGGGAACAGGATGCTAGATGGATGGACCTTCCAGCAGAGCTCTTCTTTGGTGAAATAAATACAGCACAAAAAGGGTTATTTCTTATCTGGTAAGAAAACTACCAGGAATATAGAAAGTGTTTCCATTTAGATTGTCATGTGTCCAGGTTCTCAGCTTGGTAACACAGTAAGTGTAGGTAATTAAAAAGGAGGATTTATTGCAAAAGCAACAGATAACTGCGGAAAGCTCTAACAGAGCTTCAGACACCATCATTCAAGATGACCCTTCTGAAGATTGCTTCCTGTGTCTACAGAAGATATTGAACTTACATAGTTTACGTCGCTTGCTCTGCTTCCTGTCTCATAACCCTCCCTCTCTATGAGACCGTGGGCTGATTGGTTCAGCCCCAGCTTCCTCTTGCCCTGACAAGCTGTCACTCTGTACTTTCCCGCTCTTCAGGCGAACTGTGGCGGTGTGCCAGTTCACTCTCGGCCAATCTCTTGTCAACTTGCATTCCTAGGGGTGGGGTGGACGGAGCGAGCTGCTATTCAGCTGGCTTCACCTCTAAGCTTCTCTGCTCCTGGCAGCTTTCGGAAGCCTGCTGTAAACCTTTGCTGAGTGCTGGCTCATTCCTGACATAGATGCTGATGCAAAGTCTGTACCATGTTCAAAATTTACATAGGAATCCATTGCAGTTGGATACTGAAACCACTATTGCCCATTCCTGACTCACGCTTGTGACTTCAATAGCTACATAGCCGTTTGATGTTGTGAACAGTACCTGTATCCCTTGCAGTAATGCACTGACAAGAAAAAAATGCATCTGCTGGATATTTTTCTGCCACAAAGCTGTCAACAGCAGAGGAAATGACCTTCAGGTTCAGAAATTGTCAAATCTAATTTGAAACAAAACCTCTCTCTATCTATATTAAACAAACACGCATTCTGGATGTAGTGTTTGACACCTTCTATCACAGACCTCTGCCAACTTTTGACCTCTTCTCTCAGTCTTCTGATATGAAATTTGATATACGATTGCACAAAATCGGCAGCATCGGCACTGTAGGTAGCATTGTTCGACAGCCAGTTCAGTTCCAGTTGGAAAAAAGAGTACGTACATAATTATTTTTAGAGAAAAGCATCATAGGGCTGTGCATTCAAAATTCTGTGCTAAAAAAAGCTGAATTCTGTGAATTGCATCCATCCCGTATAATAATCAAATGTCCATATATTTGCATAGATTATCTTTTCGTGGTTCAATGAAACTGTGCCAATGGTGTTACCAGGAGCTAATTTTCTCTTGGTTTTCCCAATTTGCCAGGATCCACTGGCATAAGAGTGACTTTGTTCTCAGAGATGTGTTGAGTTTGAATGAGACAAGGGTTGTAAAATGAAAATAAAGCAAACACAAGAACAGTCCATTCAAGGAGATGTGCCTGGAGTTTCTCAAGGTAGAAAAAAATTGTTGCAAGCATTTCTGCTTTGGAAAAACTGTTCTGCACCTTGCAACCTGCAACTGCCTTACTGTTTAGCCTTTGCTTTATTTTAATCAAAACCAGGTTTATATTCTACAATCCCAGATGACCCTCATTTATAGACTTGGCCTTTAGTGGTGCTGGTGGGGGCAGGGGGCAAAATCTACTGATGCCTTGAGGAAAACGGTTGGCGTAATATTCTACAGGATGAATGGACAGGGAATTGATGTTGTTGTTTGGTGTCAGTGATCAACTAAACTTTTATGCCTTACGCTGGGAGTAGTGCTAAGATTAATGCAACTAAGTGAATGTAACTTTATTTGTTTCTAAGTCGTTTGAAGTTAAGTTCCGAGAGTAAAGCCTTGGAACCAGGTTTTTGGACTGGCGAATTTTTATTTCAATACAGGAGTCAGTTTTGTGCACCCAGTGGCTTCCACATGCATAAAATCAAAAATCTCAATAGGTGCACCATGGTGTTCCTTCCCTTTGAGCTCCTCCCAGCAGTCATTCTCCTTCTGGTTACTGCTATGGATGCAGGCCTGACTGTTTTGTGTGTTTATTCCTTAGAAACATAACTTAAAACATAAATAACATTCTGAACATATCTTAAAACATTAAAAAAAACTCAGTTACAGAGTCGAATATGCAGAGCAAGAGTCACACAAAAATTGTTCTCTACAAAAAAGACAGCAGAAAGGTAACAAATGTCAATATTATTCTTAATGTTGCTAAAAATTAACTATGACTTCCACAAAGTAGCATACTGAGACAGCTGCATTACATCCCTTGTTTTCTTATCACATACATTGCAAAATCAAACCATTCTGATTCAAAGCTAGATCCGTGGCCAATTTTAATGTATGTGCCAACTTTCAACCAAGGCTACATCCCAATACTTTTTATACCAATGGTTTATTGTTATTATTATTTTTACTAATATCAAATATTTTCATCCCTCCATCTCTGACCACCACACACCAACATTTATATTGGGGTTGCAATGAGTCAAATTTATAAGAGAAATTTACTATACTTCACTAGAATAGCCTTTTTAAAAAAAATCACCAAATGTAATTTACCCTAAATTATTACCCTAAATTATGAGTATTATTTTGACAACAAAAATAGTAATATAGTTACATCAATTATATGTCCCATGACATATTGATTATAGCCTGCTCCAGAAGAAAATAACCAACACAACAAAATTCTTATCACCTCCACCAAATAATAGCTTACAAAAACCACAAGAAAGTACCGTATTTTTCTCCCTATAGTACGCACTTTTCCCCTTCAAAAATGAAGGGGAAATGTGTGTGCGTCCTATGGGGCGAATACAGGCTTTCGCTGAAGCCTGGAGAGCGAGAGGGGTCGGTGCGCACCGACCCCTCTCGCTCTCCAGGCTTCATTAAGCTCTGCGCAACCCTAGGGAGACCGGTGCTAAGCCGTGCCAGGCTCCTGAGGGTTGCACAGAGCTGCCTGCATTCCCGGGCTTCGCGCAGCTCCACGCAACCCTCGGGAGCCCGGCGGGAAGCCGCCCCAGGCTCCTGAGGGTTGCGCAGAGCTGCCTGCATTCCAAAGCCTGGGGCGCGCTGAAGAGTGCGCCCGGGCTTCGCGCAGCTCTCCGCAAGCCTGGGGAGACCGGCGCAGCTCCCTAGGCTTGCGGATAGCAGGCTGTTCTGGGGGCTGGGGTCGGGGGAAGCTCGGGCTTCCTCCGCGCCAGCCCCGTGCCTGGGGGGGAAAGAATTTTTTTCTTCTTCATTTCCCCCCCAAAAAACTAGGTACGTCGTATGGGGCGGTGCGTTCTATGAGGTGAAAAATGTGGTAAAAAGCCCACACTCTAATCTTTAGCATAGGGTAAATCGGGAAATTTATGCTCTCGGATTAGGAAGCAACTCTGAATTTTCATATATGAACAAGACTAAGCACTATTTGTATTGTGCAATCCCCAACATTCTCGAGCCACAGTCTCCCTCCTCTTTTAATTTAAGCTGCAATTACAATGAACAAATACATATTTCAGAAACTCCCTGTTCAATCTTCCTGTACAATGTCACAAAAAAAAGCAATTTAAAGCACAACTGTTCCCAAATGTTTTCATAAACACAGAATACTTTCTCTGCAGTATTGTCAAAATGCTCAAATACACAAAATTAAATGAACATTTAAATTGATTTCAGGTTTTCTTATACAGCGAATAACATGCAGGCATTAACAGCTTGCGGCTGCCTAAATCCTACATCATATAAAAACACTAACAAAAATTTTAAAATCCCATGTAGCCTGATCCTAAGCATTGTTACTGTGCAGTAAGTTTCTATGTGTTGTATGGATTTACTCTTAAGTAAGTGTACATAGGACCAAAGTAATTTCTTGGAATAATTACCATTAAAGCGGAATTTCAGAGCTAACAGTCTTGATCGCCCATAGTAAAAATATATGAAAAAGAAACCTATGTAGCATTCAATTTAGAGTTGTTTGTTTACAACTCTCTCCCTGGAAAAGACCCTGATGTTGGGAAAGATTGAGGGCACAAGGAGAAGGGGACGACAGAGGACGAGATGGTTGGACAGTGTTCTCGAAGCTACCAGCATGAGTTTGACCAAACTGCGGGAGGCAGTGGAAGACAGGAGTGCCTGGCGTGCTCTGGTCCATGGGGTCACGAAGAGTCGGACACTAAGCAACAACAACAAAAGAGGGGAGCAAAGGCATATTGTTCTACACTTGCAGCTGAGTTGCCAAATTATATTCAAAAAATGAGAAAAAAGCTGTATGTCAACTAATGAAGGATGACTAAAAAGCTCCTCTGTATCAAAAAACACTGGTGCCAAAGAGAAAGTGGGGCTGATGCCCCTCTCCTGGACCGAACATTCATTGGACCCATCTTTTGGCAGCACAGGTCGTGGCTGGTTGTCTTGGGGGGGGGGCAAGTAGGATTTTTTTGCTCGCTAGCAGATTGACTTTGCTGGCAGGTTACTTCGCCTGCTCTATACTGATGTGTTGGTGGGTGTGGTCATTAAACAGGGTGATTGGCAGCCCTGGCAGGTAGGTCTAGGAAGTTACGAGGTAGTTGAGTTTGGGGGAGCACTTTTAGGCACCAACAGTCCTGAGACTTGCCTTCAGGGCTGTGGGACTTGATGGGTGAATAGGGAGCACCTTTGAAGAAGAAGAGTTTGGATTTGATATCCGGCTTTATCACTACCCAAAGGAGTCTCAAAGCGGCTAACATTCTCCTTTCCCTTCCTCCCCCACAACAAACACTCTGTGAGGTGATTGGGGCTGAGAGACTTCAGAGAAGTGTGACTGGCCCAAGGTCACCCAGCAGCTGCATGTGGAGGAGTGGAGACGCAAACCCAGTTCACCAGATTACGAGTCTACCACTCTTAACCACTACACCACACTGGCTACCTTTGGAGCTGACCTGTAGCACCTGCCTGGAGTTGTGGGAACCCCAGGAGCAGATGGACTAGAAAAGCTTCCTTATTAACCCGAAGGGTGGGAATTAAGGGAAGATGTAGAGGACAATGTTTTTCATGACCCCCCCCCCCGTTTTATCTGCAAGCCCCTCCATGCCAGGGGAAAAGGCAGGGTATAAACCAATGAACCAAACAAACAATACCCATTGCTCTTGCCAGGGCTGATTTATCCTCAGTTTAGTTATTAGTTAGATCCAGTGCTTTCTTTCAACCGGAGTGCGCCGGAGCACAGTTCCGGCACCTTTCAAGTGGGCACCACTGTAGATTGGCACTCCCTCTACCTGCTTCTTGCCTTTATGTACTTCTGAGAAGCCCCAAACAAACATTTCAAGTCAAAATGGAAGCTGACAACCTTGTGCAAGTCAACTTTTTTTAAGATCTGGGACTCCACCTAGCTCCTAGCCTCTCCTAGCCATGATTGCTCAAGCTATGGGGCAGGGCCAATTTACATTTCTTCAGTCCATCTCTCATGTAGCAGTGATGGGCTTTAAATTTTCCAACCAGGCCTCTACTGTTGCACATGCACCCATTTGCACAAGGGCTCTTCTGAGCTACCTTAGCCATCTGGCTGAATCGAAGGTGGAAGCGCATTTATTTGATCTGCACCAGCCCCAGGGGTGACTGCCAAACCAGCTAGGGAGACAGTTCGGCATAGTTTTCAGCACCTCCATGGGCAGTGAACACAACTGTTGTCAAACCAGCATGTGTTCAGAGCTGCTCCAAGTCACCCAGAAACTTACTGTGACAACTTCATGGTGAGTTTCCGGCACCTGTTTTTCTTGAAAGAAAACACTGGTTAGATCCCACACCTTGGTTCCCCTACACAGATTGGTTTCAAGTTTAAATATTTAAGTAAATGTGGCCTAGTTCACCCAGTTTTGTGACTAGCATCTTAATTTTTCCGTGTGGCAAGGATTTTTATCCCTGATTTGCCAGGCTGTAATCCATGGTTCCTTTCCTACTCTGGGCCCAATACTCTTTCAAATCAAACAAACAAACAAACAAACAAACAAACAAACAAACAAACAAACAAACAGTTAGTGGGTAAGGTAAGCATGGATGTATGCAGTGCTTTTTTTCTTTAAAAATGTTTAGGGACAGTGCTTTTTTCTTTAAAAGAGTTTAGGGACAGTGCTTTTTTCTTTAAAAATGTTTAGGGGTACTCTCATTTTGTCTCAAGAAAATCACTATTTTATAGTTCAAATCGGGAAAAATAAATACAGTAAATGGACAAAAGTACAAAGATTCACAACATGTTTAGGGGTATGTGTACCCCTGCATACCCCCAGAAAAAAGCACTGTTTAGGGGCACCCTCATTTTCCTACTCATATTGAAATACTGCCCCTCAATGAGGCCAAACTTAGATTCACAAAATGTTTAGGGGTATGCGTACCCCTGCGTCCCCCCCCCCCCAGGAAAAAAGCACTGGGTGTATGTACACTAATGCAGGAGCACAGTAGCAATGTCTGTTAGTGCATCCGGATGCTGTTGCAATGTAACATCTCTAGTGAAAGCAATAAGGGAACAGTAAACTCTCAAGGGTCCATTTGCATCCAATGAGAAGTCTTCCATTCAGTTCAAATAATGTACATTTCTGCTTGGGAAGCCTCATGTGGAAGTGCTTTAAATAGACACTTCCGGCCAAAACAAGTGCTATGAAGGATATGATGAGGTCAAACTATAATCAAGGTATTATGCAAATAATGAGCTAAGCTCTTGCTTCCCAGTAGTTTGTTAATGAATTATCACAAATGAGAGAAGGAATACCAGTGAAATAGGGTTAAATAGTTAGCTTTCAGTGGAAGGAACCAGCATCTTCCCTCTTTGTAATTAATATTTGCCAGTGATAATCTTCATTTGCTAATTGTATGCATGGTATTAATTAAATGATTAACATAACTGTCACATCCCATTTACCTGTGGACAGAGTCCAGGAGGGACTGTGTGCATCTTTGCTTGAGGTATATTAATTCATCCCAATTAGTCATAACCTTTCCTAACCTTGAACCACACTGTATAAATCTGAGATCTCATTCTTCATCTGAGAAACGTTCATTCCTGCAAGGATTAAAATGTAACGTATCGGAATCTATAGCTCCTTGCTTAACATAATTACACATTCCCTTATCTGAGCAGCTAAGATCTGATTTACAGATTGTGCAAATTTGTTCACGCAGATTTAAGTCTTACGTGTGGAAGTGAAACATACTTTCTGATTGTCATGTTCCACACAGTGATTTGCAATGTGTGATCATGACTTCTGTGTAGGAATTTTGGAATAAGCAGCAATAGTGGCAGCCCTTGTAATGTTCAGTGCCTTTTTTCTGGGGGGGGGGGAGATGCAGGTACTCACTATGGAGTTGTTGCAGTAAAGGATTGTTTTGGCACTGACCACAGCACTAACCTCTCCAGATGTATTGCGGGGGGGCTGGACTAGATGAACCTTAGTGTCCCACTCAATTTCCCAGTGCTGCTGCGCTCTCGCATGAGTCAGCTGGCTCCTGCAAGACCGTGGCACCAAATCAGACATATGTCCTGATTTTCAACAGCTGAATGCTGGAATCATTGTACTTGCCCACATTGGCCCCAAAGTGACATTGCATCACTTCAGGATATTGTTGGCAATTGCAGTTGCAGGTGTCAGTGGTCTTGGAGTGCCAGAAAAGTCAACAGAAATGTCGGCAATGATAAGCTTTTGGCAGTTGATTGAGGACGCCATCTCCTGAAAGTGGCATAGAAATAAAGATTCTCTATATGTCCCAACGTTTCTGCAACATTTCCTTGGCATTATGTACTGAGTTGAATAGGATCCAAATTGCAACAGTCTGATTGGTCCTAGAACAATAGGATTCAGAGTGCAGCAGTCTGATTGGTCCGCAGGAGCCACCCAATCCAACTCCTGGTGGAAGTGAATCTGCAGCCTGATTGGTCTACAGGAGAATCCTGGAATTAGCCAGTCACATTGGGCCCATTGTGTAAATAATGTATATAATGCAGACATCTTGGGGGAACTTCCATTCCTCCTCACTACTATGAGCTGAAAAAAGAGCATGAAATCCACACTTCACTCCGAGTATATTTCACTTATCAAAGCTATACTCATGGATTCTCAAAACTATCCTTTTAATTTTATTAAAAAAATAAAGATGAATGGAAATGGGGAAAAAATGGGTTATGTCCAACTACGTTGTAATTGGAGTACTCCCATTGAAGTTAATGGACCTGCATTAGTCATGGCCTTTAACTTCAGTGGGTCTACTCTGAGTAGCACTAGCAGTGGACACAACCTAATATTTCAATTTATCAGAACAACCGTCCATGTCTTATATTAATGATCAGTTACAGCCAGCATTTCCTGTCTAGCATTTGCAATTAGTTTAACTCTATAATAGCAAAATAATTGTTATATAATTCAGAATTATATTGAATTCATTTTCATTTTTTACCTATCCCTGCTGGCACCACTGCCCTAGGCCTCATTTCCTTGCTCTTCAGAGACAAGTGGCAACTGTCACTGTAATCACTGCAATCAACATACCAATTATTTAAGAAATTCCCTGGTCATGAAAGGAATTTAATGCTCTGGTTGGAGATAAGTCACATCGAATTCCGCTGCAGATTTTGCAGATTTACTGAACTGAAAAGTTGTTACTATTTCACTTATCACAGGTCAGCACCTTATCAATATAGTTATGACAAACTTTTATTTGCTACTGTTTAGGCCAGACTACAGACTGAAAGGCTCTATTATCTTTGATGCTAATGCTTTGACCTAGGCGGTTTCAACCATATCATCCTCTTGCGCAGATAGCTGAACTATCTATATTGAACTTGACATGCTATTTTGCTTTAAACTCAAAGAGAATCCCTTAGTCTCCTGAACCACTAGAGTTTCATTGCGATTTATAGCATGAAATATATTTCTTGATGCACATTTTTTCAGCCCACAGGACTAAATCTATAGCTCAACTTTTACGCAGCATTCCAACCTACCCCCTCCTGATTCATTGCCCTTCTAATCTTTTAAAATGGAAGCTCCTAAACTTGAAGCATCCTATGATTCTAAATAATGTGTCCTCGTTCTTAGAGGTTTGTGATTGTAGATAGTGTCCAGTGTCCTTCCATTCACTTAGCCATCGTAACTTCAGAAGAGTCTCCCATGATCTTATCAGACAATTTCTGCAATCCTAAGGCTACAGTACTATGCACACTTAGCTGGAAGATGGTGCAGATGGTGACAGCAGTCACGAAATTAAAAGACACCTGCTTCTTGGGAGAAAAGCAATGACAAACCTAGACAGCATCTTAAAAAGTAGAGACATCACCTTGCCAACAAAGGTCCGTATAGTAAAAGCTATGGTTTTCCCAGTAGTGATGTATGGAAGTAAGAGCTGGACCATAAAGAAGGCTGATCGCTGAAGAATTGATGCTTTTGAATTATGGTGCTGGAGGAGACTCTTGAGAGTCCCATGGACTGCAAGAAGATCAAACCTATCCATTCTTAAGGAAATCAGCCCTGAGTGCTCATTGGAAGGACAGATCGTGAAGCTGAGGCTCCAATACTTTGGCCACCTCATGAGAAGAGAAGACTCCCTGGAAAAGACCCTGATGTTGGGAAAGATGGAGGGCACAAGGAGAAGGGGATGATAAAGGATGAGATGGTTGGACAGTGTTCTCAAAGCTACCAGCATGAGTTTGACCAAACTGCGGGAGGCAGTGGAAGACAGGAGTGCCTGGCGTGCTCTGGTCTAGGAGGTCACGAAGAGTCAGACACGACTAAACGACTAAACAACAGCAAGGCTACTGGACAAAGAGTGTCTTACTTAGCTCAGTCGGTTGGAGCATGGTCCTGATAACGCCAAGGTTGCAGGTTCGATCCCCATATGGGACTGCTGTATATTCAGGTTGGACTAGATGATCCTCAGGGTCCCTTCCAACTCTATGGTTCTGAGAAAATATGTATAGGATTGCTCTGTCTGTAAACTTTCCTGGAAGGAAGCATCCTCGAGTAGGATAGGCTGTAAAAACAATAGAGAGGCAATGTGCAAATAATTAATTGACCTGGGGGGGGGGGGAATCAAGCTGTAGCATCTAATGTTTTACTTTTCAGCTGGGTATTGCTGTTTAAAAGCAGCCAAGCTGAAGATTTCTCTCTTTATTCACTGAAAGGAACAGATGCACTGAAATGCATATGCTGTTCTGCAGTGGACAGAATCTTTGTAAATAGTCCAAATCCCCCAATAGCTGAAATTCAGCAACTAAATGGACGGCTTGGGATATTTTCCTATCTCCTATCACCCAAATGAGTGTTTTTCTGCCTCTCTTAGACAATCAGTCAGGTATTGAATGGCCAATGTCCTCATTAACCCCCTCCAATAGATGGCAGTCTACAATTAAACTTAGGGCTTTCTTTTGGTCTCCCTAGAGCCCACAGCAAGATGATGGATTCAGCATAAAGCTGTATCTCACCGTATAAGTAAGCAGACCCACTGCCGCGCACATCAGGATAACTCTCGTGATACATGGAGGTAACACAATGGAAATCTCAGTTTAGAAATCCAATTTATCTTGCTGTGAATAGAATTGCATCCACTACAGACAGCAATTAGTTTTGTTCTATAACACTGTAACCGGAATGTGACATTGAAAAACTATTTGCAAACTACTAAGCTTTCTCATAGCATGAGTTCATGGAGTTGGGGGGTGGGAAGATGTTAATTCTGCCTCAATGGAAAAAACAACAACACTTTTCTCTCCAGCAAACTGATTCCGCAAGGTCACAGTTTGACTGCTTAAATGCTCTGTTAAAGGTACAGACCACTGTGAATTCTCTCAGGGCCATTGAAACTCAGCGACATTTAACTCATAGGATGGTTGATTATAGGGCAAATTCCTAGAGCATATAGTTTCATCATTTTCTCTTACATGGCCAGTGTGTGATCTTATATTGCTTTTTCCTTATACTTTGCATTAAAATATATATTGTAAATGGAAGCATGAAATTGTCATAACTAGTTGTTCCTCCAGCTTGCAATCCCATCTGCTCCAGCCAGTGTTCAGATAAGGACACTCCACCCTAAAGGTCTTACAAGAGGCCTTTAAAAAGCTATGATGAATACAACAGAAGAGATGAGAAGACCCAAAGTAGATATTCTACAGCATGGATTCAACCGGGGAAATGAATGAATGTCTCTCCCAGGCAGCTGCTGTTCTCATCAAGTTCCCTTGACACATAAGCAACCTAGACTCTTCCTGGGAAATGATGATTAATTCAAAGGGATGCAAGAGATACTGGCAGCAATAGACCACACAGCAGAGACACATTAGTGAAATAAGTCTTGCCACAGGTGTCAAGACAACGCCATTGTAGACTTAATAACATAAACCGTATTAGCATGAACTTATTGCCCCGGGTCCTTTCCACCTCTATGATTCTATGACTCTCTGTCAGTGGCTTCCAATAACCAAATAGGAGAGTCTTGAGACTGATATTGGTGGCATTTGAGATCGGGATCTTCAAGGTGCCTTAGACTTAACTTCCTCTAAGCTAGGGCACGTTCAACTTCCAAGAGACAGTGATCTTGTTGTTGTTGTTGTTTAGTCGTTTAGTCGTGTCCGACTCTTTGTGACCCCATGGACCAGAGCACGCCAGGCACTTCTGTCTTCCTCTGCCTCCCGCAGTTTGGTCAAACTCATGCTGGTAGCTTTGAGAACACTATCCAACCATCTTGTCCTCTGTCGTCCCGTTCTCCTTGTGCCCACCATCTTTACCAACATCAGGGTCTTTTCCAGGGAGTCTTCTCTTCTCATGAGGTGGCCAAAGTATTGGAGTCTCAGCTTCAGGATCTGTCCTTCCAGTGAGCACTCAGGGCTGATTTCCTTAAGAATGGATAGGTTTGATCTTCTTGCAGTCCATGGGACTCTCAAGAGTCTCCTTCAGCACCACAATTCAAAAGCATCAATTCTTTGGCGACCAGCCTTCTTTATGGTCCAGACAGCAATCTACTCCTACTATAAATAAACTGGCAGTGATCTACCCATTGGATTGACCAGAGGTGACGACCCTTTTTTTGGGAGGCTTCACCAAAGTTGTTGAGCTTTTTTGGGGAAGGATGAGTCAAAGTTGTTGAGCTTTCTTCTTTTGGGGGGGATCAATCAGGATAACGCAATCAACCATGATCGACAACAGACACCCTGTGATCGACTGGTAATCGCAATCAGCCAGTTCGACACCCCTGTTCTAAGGCATTCCTACGACACAAGAGATTTGATGCCCATCTGCCTGTGCAAAAGGAGAGGCAGCCTTCAGCCCTGCTTGCTGCTACTTTGCCAGCACGTTCCCTGAGGGGAACTCACTGGTAAAGTAGACCAGTGCAGAGAGCAAGACTGAATTTTCCAGTCAGCATTGGGGGGGGGGTGAGAGTTCAATCCTGCTGGACACAGCTTCACCAGTGTGTTGGTGAAGCAGATCTCTCCTCCTCCTTCCTTCCTGCCCCACCCAAGATGTGTTGACACAAACCGGCCCAACTGAGTTCGTTATCTGAGATTTGGCAAGATCTGGTACACAGCCATACTGCTTAGTGATAACATGCTTTATTCATAGAAATGGCAACTGTTACATCATCAAACTGATCTTGACTAATTAAAAAAAGTTATGGTTACAAAAGTGGAAGGAGCTTTACCCCCACCCCCCATATACAGGGCTCAAATTTCTCTAAATATCAAAGTATCATGACCAAGTGTCAAGGTTTTAGCTAGTGAACTCAGGGAACCTCATTACCAAGTAGAGGTGCTCTTTTAATTCAGCTGTAGCCAAAACTCATTATGAGGATGTTTCTTTGTATTCTACTCTATAATTATAATCAGCCCATGGCTATGTTTCTGATGACAATGAGAAATTAGTCTGCATTCTATTATTCAATGACAGTGTTACTGACTTTTATTAACTCCCCTCCCCCAGTACAAAAGACAGGAGAATCACGAAACAAGAGCAGAGATACTTGACCACCTTAGGAGCATGTAGCTATGCCTCTGACCCACTGCTTTTAAAATAGTTGCCACTCTATTTTCTAGGGGCTTATAACACTTCCATTGTGATGAACATTGGGCTCAGCACCAGAGTTAGGGCAATGTGGGCAGTTCTCCTGCACATGGCACTGAGCTGAAGGGGATAATAATAATAATAATAATAATAATAAGAAGAAGAAGAAGAAGAAGAAGAAGAAGAAGAAGTAATACGTATATTCAATGCTCTTATTTTGGAAAAAACGGTGCCGGTACACACCACGAAGTTGTCACAATAAGTGCCATACTTTTAACCAACACTTTTCTTCCAGAAAAAGGTGCCTGTACTGTGTACCTTTGAGTACATCCAGAAAAAAAGTATTGCCTATATTTATATAAGTACCTACTCAAAGTTAGGCCCTGGTCAGGCAGGCAATAGAGTTGTCACAACTATGACACAGTGCACTTGAGAACATGTGCAGAATGGAAGGCAGAATTGTGAAAATAAGAAATATTTAGGCGGTGCACCAAATTTTGCCCTTGCTCAGGACACCATATCACCATTTTACCCATTGGGCTGTATCTTTGTAAAGTAGCTGTCAGCCGACACTGTTGAAGACATAGTAACTGAAACACAAATGCTGTTGTACATGTCAAGTTCGGGAAACAAAGTTTTAGTGCACATAAGCAAGATCAGGATTGACTGGGGTTGCTTTGATAATTGCGTATTAAAGATACCCATTTTGGTGGTCCCAGGTAGCAATAAATGATCTATACAGTGATTGCAAGCTACTATTGATGAAGAAGCAAGGAAAAGAAACAGGTCTGTTGCACAATGTTTGAAATGCATCTTCCCTGCATACACTTTTTTTCATTTAAATCTGCTAAATCCAACTCCCATTTCCCTTATATTATACTATCCCCCATCTCTCTTCTCTTAGTAATATATCTGGATTGGGAAATGAACACGTGAAAATGCTGAATAGCTAGTCACTAATGAAAGGAAATATTTTTATATGCCTTTTGACTATAACCTGGCTTCAAATTTCTTTTCTATAATCGTGGAATAGTAAGAGGAATATTTTAAAGAGATGCAAACTGAAAGGGTTTTTGACTCAATATTTTTATGTCTCCATCGAAGAAGATAACAGTGGTTATTCAGACGTTGTTGCTGGTTGTGAAGGCGCCCCCCCAGTTAAAACTTCAGGGCCCCCAAAATGTAGGTCTGCCACTGCCCCCAGGCCAGACTATGGAGGGGGGGGGACAGGGGTGTAGCTAGCTGCTCCGGCACCCAGAGTGGCGGGGGTGGGATGACCCACCCCGGGGGGAGCAGGGCGATCCGTACATGAGGGCATCACAACAATCCACCCAGGGGGGCACCATGGCAAGCTGCCCATGCAGTCTGCCTGGTGGACACAAGCCCCACGCTGCTATTTCGGTCAGCATGTGGACCTGAGCCACCGCGTCACTCCCAGGAGAGAACGTGGCTTGGGTGGGCACGCTGCAGGTCAGGCTTTGCGGTAAGTGTCACCCCCCGCAGTGTGCCTTTTTGTCACCCCCTCTGGGATGACACCCGGGGTGGACTGCACCCCTGCACCCCCCCTTCCTACGCCCCTAGGGAGGAATAGTCTGAAAGAGCATAAGTAACTTGCCCTTCCATTAGTGAGCCCTAGGATCCCCTTTCCCTTGAGTTCATTTCTTCTGTCATTTGTGCACACTGCAAACAGAAATAACCACCCATTTCTAACCAGCCAGATCTGGTGTGCTTTTACTATAGTTGTTTTAGATATTTCTTTGCACAGAGGGTAACTATACTCTCACCAGGCACATCAATAGGAAATAAGAGAAAGCACTAATGTGCTTGAATTTCTTTTTAGTAACAGAAAGGGTTGCTATACTAATGACCACTAATGAAAATAGCAACCATTATGAAAGTAATTTAGCACACACACACACACACACACAGAGAGAGAGAGAGAGAGAGAGAGAGAGAGAGAGAGAGAAACCAACAATTTTCAAAGCACTTCTGGGAGTCAAAGGTCTGGATATAAAAGTAGTCTAATTAAATTAATGGTAATTATTTAATTATATGGCAACAATTTAGGACATATATTTATAGCATAGATAGCAAAGCTCTCTCTACATGGGTGGGTGGAGAGGGGGTGAACTGAGCGAGACAGCAATTTTTCAAGCTGAATGTACATACTCGGAATATAGTATCCAAAGTTATTACTATGATTTACCACAAACAAAGATGATCAAATTATGTTTTGATAAGCTATATTGCATCCGTTAATATTTATAAAAGAAAGAATATATGCCCAGCATGTTGATGACCATCATAAAAGCAATTTTCACTCAGATTGATCACAATATAAAAAAGTATGCAATGATAATATATTTATTAAGTGGCAGCTTACTAAAACATTAAAACTGAATTACTGTTCCTCATTTCCTTGAACCATCTTCAGCATTAATGTTTAGCTTCCACGAAAGCCGATCTGCAATCTTTATTTCCCCCCACCCTTCCTCTCTAAACTCGTATCATTTCCAGGCAATTTGGAAAGACCTTTTCCTGACTCTAAGTAAGGTTGGGAACAGGGGGAAGAATCTGATGCCATGCACATTTGAAGGTGCAACATTATGAGAATGGAAACATAGGTATCCTTCAAAATTTGCATCTTTTTCCAGATTTTGCAATGCAGTTCTCCAGTCATGCAGATACTGGAGCAAAGTGTCCATGAAAGTGCATATATTTGTAAAAAATACATTTAAAATGCATTATTTTAGGGGAAATGGCTTTGCAAAAACCTGTGTATTGGGGAAAACTGTATGCAAGCATTAAAAATACATTATTTCAGGAGAAATTGCCTTGCAAAAACATGCCTATTAGGGAAAATGGTATACAAATAGAAGTCTATTTGGAGACATTTGCATTTAGATGCTGATCAATTTTCATGAATTAATGAAATCAGTTGTAAAGTCCATGTGGAAATGTAGAGAACTGAACTTAATATTGGGGAACAAGAAACCAAAACTAACAGATCTACCCATCCCTAATGCTAAGAGACCCTGGCTGTTGCCCTGAAAACTGGACCACTAAGCCTACTAGCCCCAGCTATGGAATAGCAAAACTCCATGAGCACATGGGGAACTTTCTACTACCACTTAGTGGCAGGTATGCCCCTTTGGGGCAGGGTTCTTGAGAAGGTGGTGTCCAGCTTCAGGCATGTTTGATTACATTCCAGTATGGCTTCAGGCCATTACATTCCCATCTGTTCCAGCCAGTGGCTAGAAGTATCTTTTCATAGAATTATGGAATCATAGAATTGTAGAGTTGGAAGGGACCACAAGGTCTTCAAGTCCAACCCCTTGCAATGCAGGAATCCTTTGCCCCATGTGGGGCTTGAACCCACATCCCTGAGATTAAGAGTCTCTTACTCTACCAACTGAGCTATACAGTTGGTTTGCTAGTTATGCCCCCTTTGGGCCCTTTGTACTCCATGTTCTGGGAATTTTAAAGTATAATGATGATGATGTCTATCTACATACACACATTATATACCTCTGTGAAAAAGATATATTCATATCTCATGAGGGAACTTGGGCTGTGCATTGAATTATTTATTTCTTATAATACTTCTTGTAATTCTCCAGTAGTAATATTTATTTAAATATTTGCAATATCCATCTCTAACTCTATCTTGATTCTAATGACTGAGCAAGAATGGTCATTGATGGTCATCCATCCCATCATATCCATGTTCCTTAACATTGCTTTCCTTTTCTGTTGTGTTTCACTTGATGTTATCTTTCAGAATTAGAAAGCCAAATAGTAGGGTCTTAAACTACATTGGAAAACAAATGTTATCATATTACTTTTTTCTAAACCCTTAGATATTCATAACCAAAAGACAGCTAAAATGAGTTATCCTTTATTAAATAGGCTGCATCCTTTTCTGAAAAACCAAGGGCTATCCAAAATTGCCATCAGTTAATTCTATGTTATGTTAAGAATGTTCCTCTTCTGGGAGTTCAGCAGATGGCTTTTCTGATTTCCCACAATGTTGTTTAAACTAAAAGAATATCTCATTTGTGGGGAGCTTTCCTCTCCCACCAGCTCTGATTGGCTGGTCACTCAGTTTTTCCCGAAATGGATGCCATTCCCATAACCACCTATTTGAAAATATAGGCCTTTTCTGGCATTCTTATCCCTCATGAGGCAAAGCAGAGTGGGGATGAACGTACTAGCTCCCAGTGGCATAGGGTGGGTTGCCGGCACCTGAGGCCGGACAGAGGAGGTGGACAGGAAGGAGGGAAACGGATGGAGTACGTATGTGAATTCAACTGCCTAATGGCGTCTACGTCACCCAGGAGATTTCAGCTGCAGAGATAAGAAAAGAAAAGTATTTCCATAGTCTGGAAAGGTAACTTCCTGGTTTGAGTAGAGATGTCATTTTCAACAGAGCCCAGCAACAGAAGCATACAGCTGTATTGAGGCAGCAGCAGATGTTGAAATTTTGCACTCCCTAACAATTTTGTGCCTGCAGCAACCGCTCCTATGGCACCCCGCACGCCATGCCACTGCTAGCTCCGTCACCCCTTGGGCAATCACAAATTGAAAGAATAAGTTCTGAAGTTGGAGGCCTTTTCCACTTGTGTAGGCTCCACACATGCTTTAGAAACCTGAACGATTTGAGAAGGCTTCCTACTATAGTATGTTTGCACCTGCAGGACATCAAGATCCCTGCTCCCTTTCCCATCTCTCTTGAAATAACCAGCAGGGGCACGTGGTGTTGGGACGCCCCATCAGTGGCGCAGCGGAAGCGTGCTGGGCCCATAACCCAGAGGTTGATGGATCGAAACCATCCTCTGCTACTACTTGTTGGAAAAACACCCACCCGGGAACGGTGCCAGGCCTCCCAGGACGCCGGGGCATTTCTCCGGAGGTCTCTCTCTGGCTGGAATCCTCTGTCAGTCCAGAGAGACTGTTAATAAGCGACCCCTCCCTTGTGAGAGAAGCACACTCACTTTCTCCTGGCACCGCATCACAGAAGAGAACAGTCCGTAGTCTCCTGCTACTTTATTAAGACTGTACAAATCATGTCTGCTCTCCTGAGCAGTACAGCATGAGAGTCTACGACTCGACTCTGCTTCTGTCCAGAAGCGGGAAAAACATCACTCAGTAACTCCACCTGGTTACACTGAGAACACTGAGAACTGGCTGAGACTTCCTGTCTCATGCTCAGAGGCATCACATTTCATTTCATTTCATTTATTTATTTACGGCTATTAGCCCATAAACAGAGGCATCACATGATGTAAACAATGTAGCTGCTTCCTCGCAGCTGGTGGGAACTGAAATCCCAACAGCTTCCTCTAGCTCCTTGTCATTTAGAGGATTTATTGTTGGCTTGGCTGCTCTTTGGTTGGAGTTGGATGGTGAGGAAGAAGTCTAATTCCCGCCCATCATCTGTTAATTCCCAGATGAGGAGTATCAGATGCAGGTCCAACATCATTGCACTTTATGTATCCTTCTGAGGTCCTGTGAGGTTGCTTTAGAGCATCCTTCTAGTTTGGAAACAATGTGTTCAAAGCAGTACCTACAGCAAAAACTTATGTCTCAACTTCTACACAGCATTGCTGATATGTAACCAAGATGTGTCTGGTACTAGGGTTTTCAAGATCAAATATCCAGCTGTGCCTTACTTCTCATCCATCTTTAAGCAGCGGGTCTTGAGACAGATGAAACTCACTAATCACCAGTTTATATTTTGATTCCTCATCTGAAATTCTAGTCGCAACCAAGCCTATAAACAGTGCTACCTGGGAATCAGTCCTGAAGCTTCCTCACTGAAAAATTATCTCTGGTATCAATTAAGTCCTTTGGGTAACCGAGACAGCTTGAGGTTTTTTTGAATTATGGCCAAAGTACTAAAAAATAAGATTGATGTGATATGGAAATGTTCCCGCTATGATGTTTACTGTGACTAAAATTCAACAAATGCAATTCTTCGGCAAGTGTGCTGAAATCAACCATATGAGGAATCTCTTTGGGATAAGTCATCCTGTATGCAGAAAGGGAGATAATTTTGCTTTGACATCTCTTCTTTGCCTCCGAAACCATGATCTGTGCCCTAGGCTATCAGACATCAATGCACAAAATTATTCACAAAGGGTTTATGGTTCAAGTGGTAAATCCAGTCGCTTGCAAAATGTTGACCCAAGTGAGTCAGCACAGGAAGCTTCATCTTTCAGATTGATGAAAATGTAATTTTAAGGGTGTCAAGTCGAAGTTCAAAAGTGACACACGGTGTCATGCAGATAAATAGTTTTGCCGACAGCAATGCCATACTTCATAAGCACTTGTCTTGCCAGAGTAACTATCATGCTGATTACGAAGACTGCTTGCTAGTAAATGCACATCTCATCGCATTTTAAATATAATGCATGTCACCACGGAACTAAATAATGAAGACTGACTATTTTAAGAATGGAAACGAACATCTGTAATTATTTTCCTCCCTTGAAAGGAAACATTAAAGATATACAAAGATTGACTTTAGATTTCTCGTAGCAAATCAGGCAAGTGCGGCTTCTGTTTTAGCTAATCTGGCCGCTTGGTTTGGGGGCCAGCTTCAGCAAAAAAAAAAAAAAGGGGGGGGGGTATTTTGTGTAAACTCTTGACAGCAGTTTGTGCTGAAGCTGTCACGAAATCAAAAAAGGAAGTTGCACAATTTGTTTTTAAAACTTCTGTTTGCTGTATCTATTTCCTTTGGCTACAGTAAAAAATAGAGAAGAAAAATGTTCTGTGTGAATAATAATAATAATAATAATAATAATAATAATAATAATAATAATAATTTATTATTTATACCCCAGCCATCTGGCTGAGTTTCCCCAGCCACTCTGGGCAGCTCCCAATTGAGTGTTAAAAACAACACAGCATTAAATATTAAAATATTAAAAACTTCCCTAAACAGTGTTCATGGAGTCCCTCTGCCCCCTCTCCCAATAGTAGAAAAGGCAAAAACACCGTGGTATAAAAAGATCACACACTTCTAAGTGTCAAAGTTGCAGGGGAGTTTATTTGCCTTGGGGCAGGATAGGAAAGCCTTTAACAGCATCTTACTATAAACATCTATTTCGCTACAATCCTTCAGCTACTTACTTGAACTCAAAAGTGCTTAGTTCTGAATTGGCGTGTCTAGAAATGGGTTGTGAGAAGCTAAAATAGGCAGACAGATGGATAAAACTCGTTGGTTTTTATAAGTGTTATAAAACCAGTGCTTTTTTTTCTGGGGGCACTCAAGGAATCTCTTTTTGTTGCTCTTAAAAAGTGTGACACTTACTGTAACAACCATAGTGTGTGTGTGTGTGTGTGTGTGAATATATGAGAGTAATCATGTTATTTCAGCATACAAGCCTGTTGTGCGGTTTCCTGAGATAATGTATTGCATGCAAACAATCTTTTGGAAATGTCTCATATGCTTGGCGTTTTCATTGTAGGCCGGGGGGAAACTAACATTGAGTGATATCCAACTAAATCGCACTCAGAGTAGACTCACTGAAATTAATGGAGTGATGGGTTCATTTTGTTGGATACCACCCTTTCTGTTCATCTCACTGGCTGTGCACATGGAGCAAGTATACTACTACTACTACTACTACTACTACTACTACTACTACTAATAATAATAATAAAAATTATTTATACCCCACCCTCCCTGGCCAGAACCGGTCTCAGGACAGCTAACACCAGTAAAATTACAATAAAAACATAATAGGGGAAAAATTTAAAATACAGGTTAAAATGCAAAATATATGTAGCATCTATAACCATTCCGAAGATCCTGGATCTTTATCCTCTGTGACAGCAGTGGTGTGGACTCTCTCTATGATGCTTCTGGAGGTCTTATCCTCATACCTCTCTCAACCTTTCCAGGTCAGCCATCTTGTTTTTCAAGCGAATGAAATTATTCTGTAAGCGACAGCAGCCTGTTGCAGAAGTATCAGCTTCTACATACCAGGCAGATTGTCATCCCCACTACAAAACACATACAGCTCCACTGCTGCTGGATTTCTTGTTCCGTAACTAGCTTTGCATTGAAAAATGACTTAGAAAATGTGTGAGGCCGGGTGAAGTTTGCTTCTTGTCTATTAATTAGGGGGAAAGGCTTTAGTGCCCTCATCTCTTCACCCTGTTGCAGAGCTTACACTGATGCTTAACTCCCCTGGCCTCTTCCCTCAACACTTGTCTCTGGGACCAGGGCACTTTATCACTAGACCATCCTTGCAAAGTATGCTTAAGAACGTGTGATGATTCATGAGTAGGAATTAAGTGATAGGACGCTCAGAAAAATGGAAGAGAACAAATTTAGCCTGAAGAAAGGAATTAAAACATGGGGTAAGGCCTGCCTATGAATCATTTGGCAAGGGTTTGTAGCCCTGATATGGAGTACTGGATCCACAGCTACTCTCTTCTTCTTTACCTGAATTACTCATCTGCTTAATTGCCTGTATACCTTTCCTGATGTCAATGGCATCTGGATTTCCTTTTGCACTTCCTTGAAAATAAGGTATCAGCTTCATGAAAGGCGAACTCCTTCTTCATTACAGAACTCAAATAATTGCCAGCATGCCATTCTGAGAGAGATGACTAACCTCTTTAATACCAATACAATATTTCAGAAATGTCCATATGTACCTTTCCCTAGTCTGGATATGCATATACTGTAGAATCGCAGGATTAATGTGTAAAACTTCAGGCAACTGAGATAGTGAAGACCTCTGCTTGAAGAACTGTTGTTGGAGAAGTATGGGCTCAATAGACTTTTGGCTTCATGCATCTTATATTACTTTTATAAGTCAAGAAAGGAAAGTGCTCACCATAAATTTTGAGAGCCAGTCTGGTGTAGTGGTTAAGAGCGGTAGACTCCTAATCTGGGGAACCGGGTTCGCGTCTCCGCTCCTCCACATGCAGCTGCTGGGTGACCTTGGGCTAGTCACACTTCCTTGAAGTCTCTCAGCCCCACTCACCTCACAGAGTGTTTGTTGTGGGGGAGGAAGGGAAAGGAGAATGTTAGCCGCTTTGAGACTCCTTAAAGGGAGTGAAAGGCGGGATATCAAATCCAAACTCTTCTTCTTCTTCTTCTCAAATGTCAGGAGCAGATTTATGAGTATGGAAAATCCCCACATGTTTGAGATCATTAATAGTCTTCAGCCTCCATTGTGGTCACTGTCAGGTATATCCTTCTAGCTATCCCAGTAGAACAAGTATGTACACCATAGGCACCAGTTCCAGGGAGCCGAGGCTCTTGGGCCTCCTCAATATTATTTCTTTTGAGGGGGCCAGACTCCCCCATCGCTGAGGCCAAACACAGAGCCAGGTGTGGAGCGACATCGGGACTTTGCATTGGGCCCCCTCAATGTTCTCCAGAAGATGGCGTCTCTGACGCACACCGAAACCATCCAGTTCACTTAACCAGTTGTGTGCTTTTCTATTCTTTTGTGACTATTTACAGAGACAGGAGGGAAAGGGCTGTCATTCAGTGGCATGTAAAAGGTCCCTGCTTCAATCCCCGCCATCTCCAGGTAAGGATAAGGGAGGAAGAATGCCATATGAAATCATGCAGAGCAACCACAAGCCAGTGCTGACAATTCTGGTCTGATTCAGTATGACACAGCTTCCTATGTCCCAGAGACATAAGGATAAAGCAAGAGTTCTCAAAACCTCAACTTGTTTTCCTAATGTTTACTCTGTACAGAAAAGCCTTCAAGATTTAAATGAGGTTGTTTTAACAAGTCTGCACACCTTCTGTTCCAGTCTTACAAACCTTCCAAGTTCTTGTTGATAGGGGTAGTCCCTTCATCTCTTGCTAAAAAACAATTGCCTATTTTTTAACCGGCCTATTGAGAACTGTTCTCCAGAGGGTTTATTAGCTGTTTTGTCCATAGGTTTGTCTCTTGTACTCCCCTGTTGACAGTGTGGAACGACAACGGAAGATAGATTTGTCCTTGTCTTTGTTGTTAATGCTTGGAATCCTATTAAAGGCTAAAGAAAGATTTGATCAGCTGACTCGTTATATCACTAGAAACCGATTCACCAGCATCACATCAAATATTTACCTTGCCCAAAGCTACAAGTAATTACAAGCTGATTTTGTTAGGTCTCGAGCAAACACAGAGTAATGAATTTCAGCTAATTATTAGGTGGTGATGAAAAATATGATTTGCCCACTTCGAGGTATCGCACACATCTCATCTCATTTCACCAGGGAAAACTTCAATCGGCATGAGCGTATTCAGTGGCTATAAGGAAGCTCTTCAAATGTGTCAACGAGAAGTAATTATCATGATGTCTGGGAGAGTGATTAAAATGGCTTAAAGTTAAGATTTCAGTTTGCCATAGTTATTTCTATGCAAATATCCTCCCCCTCCCCCCCGAAGACACACATGTCTTAATTAAATGCCGACAAAAGTTTTACAATAAGAAAAATTTAAAAGTTTCACATTATTTTAAAAAAAATTGTTGCAATCAGAGTTGCAAACGAAAACAATGTTTATCCTTGCTGGTACAGTGGTACCTTGCTTCTTAAATGCCTTGGTTCTCAAACGGCAAAAACCCGGAAGTGTTCCAGTTTCTGAATGTTTTTCAGAAGCCAAATTTCCGATGTGGTTGTTGGCTATTGTTTCTGGGGTGCCTGCACCAATCAGAAGCTGCGCTTTGGTTTTTGAACATTTTGGAAGTCAAACAGACTTCCGGAACAGATTAAGTTTGGTGCTTTTGTTTTTGCTATTTACTTTGCGTTTTTGTTTTTGAGGCTTTTTTGGTTAATTTGTTTTTGTGACTGTGTGGAACCCAGTTCAGCTACTGATTGATTGACTGATTGTGTAACTGTGGAAATGGATAAAAGCCCCCCATCCAAACAATGACTATCATCAGTGCAGGTAAGATTTTTTTAAAAAAATGTTTATCATCTAAAATACTTTCTTATTTATTTTATAGTACAGTATATTGATTATTGCTTTCATTTTATGGATCAATGGTCTTGTTAGATAGTAAAATTCATGTTAAATTGCTGTTTTATGGGTTGTTTTTAAAAGTCTGAAACGGATTAATCTGTTTTGCATTACTTTTTATGGGAAAACACACCTTGGTTTTGGAACGCCTTGGTTTTGTAATGGACTTCCAGAACAGATTAGAGTTCAATATTATAGACAATAACTGTATTTATAAAAAGCAAAAATTCGTTAGTGGTACATCTTAAGGGGAAAAATGACACCCAGCAGTACCACTTAATATTAAAAGGACCATGCTGCCTAATGATTTATTGTGCTGTTTGACAGAAGAAAATGTCTGTGGTGTGTGTGTGTGTGTGTGTGTGTGTGTGAGAGAGAGAGAGAGAGAGAGAGAGAGAGAGAGAGAGAGAGATCTGGATAAATATACAACCCCTTTAATCCTCAAGATTTTGTATATAATTTCAGCTACTTTATGGTCATTTTTATTCTCTTACATAAATAACAACTCAATGGCAGACAAATTATACATAAGAAGAGAAAAAGAGAAAGGAAGGCTTGCGCATATCTTGTGTAAGTGAATCAAATGAAGGAGAGCAGAGCCAGGTTAAACAACATTATGATTTAGGTCTTTTAACAAAATCTACCTTTATATCAGTCGAACAGAGCAATGACTATAACTAAGAGCACTTTCTACATCTTGCCCTTCTTCAACAAAATGTGTGCTATTTAGGAAGAACTGGAACTCGAGCACAAGGAGGACTGTCATCAAGTATTAGTTGTGGTATTTGGCTTTACAGTTCATGACTGATGTTGACATATCATTTAGCATTCAAAGGTAGGGACCTAAGATAATGAAAGTTCAGGAAGATAATAAAAGTTCTAGAAGACGAGAATTAGGAAGCATCAACTTTAGCCCCTCTGGGAGGTGGAGATGTCATTTTTTGCTAGTTTGCAAATATGTGAAACCGTTCACAAACACCTGTTCTTCAAAATCAGAGCCTAGTGCAGAAGGCATACACTTAGAATTAAAGAATTATGAGTCTAGGGATATCAGAACTAAATTGAGCTGACAGTCTGTCCACATAAAACCCCACTCCTGGATATTCCCAGCTTTCTTAAATATAATTTAAAGGAGGTTAAACAATTGGGAGTGAGAAATCTCTTTACTGCCCTCCTGTTATAGACGTAATAACTGTTATCACTTCTGTTATTATAAATGTCATTTTCTGGCCTTATAAGGTTGAAGTAGACTTTTCTTTTGAATCTGTCTCCTTCAAACTTTCTCCCTTCTTAATATGAATCATTCTGAAAGATCTGCTACAAGTCCTGGTGGCTATATTTTACCTCAGCTATCAGCAGCTACTATACAGACATCCTAGTATCTAATCTCTTCAGATGAATACTTATACACCTGAATACTTGTTTCTGGGGAGCATGAGTGGGAGAAATGCAGTAGTGCTCTGGGTTTCCCAAAGGCATCTGGTTGGACAATATAGGAACAGAATGAAAGACTAGACCTGTGGCCGTGCAGGTGTTGTTGGACTAATTTAGGGTTACCATATGTCTGGAATTTCCTGGACACAACTGGCAATTGGATGTCGGAAGCTGTGTCCAGATGCAAATCACTGAAACGTCCCAGAAAATCCGGACATATGGCAACTGCTGTCAGCAGCTTCCCTCAAAAATAGCTCAAAAACGTCCAATTTATTTGCGATTTTGCAAAAAAAACTTTGGGCAAAACTTTTCTGTCCGGATTTTCACTTTTTGAAACATGGCAACCCTAAAAATTCCCATCCTCCATGACCACTGACCATGGTAATTGGGGCTGATGGGATTTGGGGGTCCAATGACATCTGAAGGGCCACAGACTGCCTACCACCGCTGAATTAGTTCTTTGGTCTCATCTAGAAGCAGGGGTCTTTGTATGCTCTTACCAGGATTGAATGACATTAGCTGAAGGAGCGTCTCCACCCCCATTGTTCAGCCCAGACACTATGGTCCAGCTCCGAGGGCCTTCTGATGGTTCCCTCCCTGCAAGAAGTGAGGCTACAGGGAACCAGGCAGAGGGCCTTCTCGGTAGTGGCGCCTGCCCTGTGGAATGCCCTCCCCTCAGATGTCAAGGAAACAAACAACTACCTGACTTTTTAGAAGACATCTGAAGGCAGCCCTGTTTAGGGAAGTTTTTAATGTTTGATGTTTTGTCGTGTTTTTAATATTCTGTTCGGAGCCGCCCACAGTGGCTGGGGAAACGCAGCCAGATGGGTGGGGTATAATAAATAAATTGTTTTTGTTGTTTCCGCGTTTGCAAGGGAAGAAAATTCAGGGGGACATGATTGGTATACAAGACATCACCCCCTGCCCTAATTTCTAGTTTATTGCATTTACAGAAATAGAATCTCTTTCTATATAGATAGCCATGCTTCCAAACCCAATCTCCAATAGTCAAGGGGGACGGGACGGACCAATTTGCTTCTGTTTACTATGTTTCTTTTAAAAAATAATAATTCTGAAGTATATTGAGCATGTAAATGCCCCAGTCGCAATGGCATTCTGAGGCCAGAGCTGCCTCCGTTATTCATATTTACTGACCATCTGCACTAGCTGTCAGAAATGCAGAGCCAAGATAAACACAGATGCTTAGATGGTGGAACGTATCACATTTATGCTCATGACTTCTCAGCTGGGCTGAGTAAGATGGTATTAAGTCACACTTATACATGCTCAGGCACATCTTGGCCTGTTTCCTAGCATAACATTTAGCAAACAAGTATGAGGTATCCTTTCCGAGCCCATGGGTTCTAAGGTGTTCTGTTTTTAGACAACACCGTATGTGCCTCAGCTGTGATTAATCTGGGCCTTTATACTTTTCATGCAGGCCTGTTTGTATCTAGAATTATTATCATTTTTTTCAAAAACTGAGGAACTGATCTGATTAGAAAATGAGTCATTAGAAAGCCAGATTTTAATTATCTGTTAGATACCCAGCCAGATAGGATGGTTTTATGTCTTCCTTGATGTAAACTGCATATACAAATAAACAAATATTTTTATAAATAATAATTAAGCAGCAAATTTATCCTAACATACAGTGGTACCTCAGTTTTCGAATGTCTCGGAAGTCAAACGTTTCGGTTTTCGAATGCTGAAAACCTGGAAGTGACTGCTTTGGTTTTCGAATACACCTCAGAAGTCAAACAGGAAATGAGACTTCCGTTTTGAGTTTTCCGTAAGCAAATGCTTCCGGAAGTAAATGCTTCGGTTTTTGAACGTTTTGGAAGTCGAACGGTCTTCCAGAACAGTTTACGTTCGAAAACAGAGGTACCACTGTACTCATGTTTGCATGTGGTTTTGCCTTAGTTATGCAGTTTTGCAAAGCAATTTTCCCAAATAGGCATTTTAATATACAGTGGTACCTCGGGTTAAGAACTTAATTCGTTTTCAGATCACTGGGGAGAAAAGGGTTTGTTGTCAACTTTGCTTTTAATATCTGGTTCCGCTTTCTTGGAGAGAGAAGTGTTCATGCATTCAGCTAGAGGATAATACTAGCTGAGTCTCGACACCGCATCAAAATGCACCACGCAGGTTATGTATACAGCCCTTTGAAAATATGGGTCATATCAAATGCTACCCTTGTCAGTAAGACAAAAAGGCAAGCACTGGAAACAATGTGTGTGTGTGTGTGTGTGTGTGTGTGTGTGTGTGTGTTGCATAAGGCATGCACTACATCTGAATTACAGCATTTTCTCTTGTCAGTTAAAAATAAATGCAGCACACTTGAAACTGGAGTACACAGCCAAATAATATACTCATGGTGCCCACAAGTAAGCTTTTGTGTATATTTGGAATGGTGTCCATTGGCCACCTCGTGACCCCTCTACTTAGTATGTCAGGAATAACTTAGCCCTCACTTGGACACAGTGTTCCCATTGACTCCACTGCATCTGGTCACCCTGCTTCTGCTGTTGATGGAGCCCCCAACCCTGATTCACAACCCCACTCAGTCCCGAAACTCTGGCTAGACTCCAGCATGGGTTCTTTTCCCTTGTCCCAAGGCCCAAGTATATCAGTGGCAGGACACCATCGTGTTACTGCTGGGTGTTCACCGATGACCCTATTTGAATGGGGAACCCCAGACCGAGAGCTAAATTGACCCTCAAGGTGTTTCTTCCCAACTCTGCAACCACATGGATTTGAGGGCATAGATTGATCACTTGATTGAATTTATAAGGTAAAGGTAAAGGACCCCTGGATGGTTAAGTCCAGTCAAAGGTGACTATGGGGTGCGGCGCTCATCTCACTTTCAGGCCGAGGGAGCAAGCGTTTGTCCACAGACAGCTTTCCGGGACATATGGTCAGCATGACTAAACCACTTCTGGTGTAACAGAATACCGTGATGGAAACCAGAGCACACAGAAACACGGTTTACCTTCCCGCCACAGTAGTACCTATTTATCTACTTGCACTGGCATGCTTTTGAACTGCTAGGTTGGCAGGAGCTGGGACAGAGCAATGGGAGCTCACCCCGTCGTGGGGATTCAAACCGCCGGCCTTCTGATCGGGAAGCCTGAGAGGCTCAGTGGTTTAGACCACAGCGCCACCCACATCCCTATCTGTCACTGAAGTATGTTAGGAGCAGGCCTTTTTAAAAGCTGGGACTTGCTGGAACTCGGTTCCTGTCAGACTGCCAGAAAAGCCCCTCCATCTTTTACCCAATGCTATAAGCAGAACCAGGCACAATGCTTGCGGTAATTAACTTTATTGCTCAGTAATCAAGGAGCCAGCACACGGCACATCCATCGGATAAGTACGTCAGCTGCAGAAGCTAAAGTTCCGTCCTCTCCTCCCCTTATTTATACCTCCCTCCTTGCATTTTTTTTGCTGTGACTCAGCTTTTCTTAATTGTTCTAGCCTTTTCTCAACCCGTCTTTCCTGCGTTGAGAGTGGGGGACGAGAAGGAGCTGGATCGGGAATGGATTGCAGAGCAGGAGAGACAGCCCTTGCTCCTTCTCTATCAGTGCCCGTGGCTACCTCAAGCCTCTCCACCCTCATTCTCTGCTGATTATTTCTCCCTGTCCCACCAGTCTGAACCTGGTTCAAAGTCCCCTTCTCCTTTTAGGTGCTTCCTGGACTACTGGCTGCCACCACTCTTCCTCATCCAGTCAGTCCCTGACAGTTCCGGCACTTCTCAGATGGGGACCTTGCCATTCTAAGAGTACAAGGAAGGTGTTCATGGTGAGTTCTGGCACCTATTTTTCTAGAAAAACAGCACAGGATAGGAGCTCTGTGATTCTGGCTCGCTACACCCGCCTCTACTGGGTACATGACACCCAGTTTTCAGAATATAGTAAACAAAGCGCGGCAAATGATGCAAAATCACCCAGATATTGGGACTTCGCTGCTGTAAAATGCAAAGTTACCCCAAATAATGTTGCTGTCTTAAATATACACCTGTTGTTGTTTAGTTGTTTAGTCGTGTCTGACTCTTTGTGACCCCATGGACCAGAGCATGCCAGGCACTCCTGTCTTTCACTGTCTCCTGAAGTTTGGTCAAACTCATGTTGGTAGCTTCGAGAACACTGTACAACCATCTTGTCCTCTGTCATCCCCTTCTCCTTGTGCCCTCAATCTTTCCCAGCATCAGGGTCTTTTCCAGGGACCTACTTCACACCTACTGGGGACTAATTCCCATTGATCTCAGCAAAATTTACTTCTGAAGAAGCATGCATAGGATTCCACTGTAAGCATATCTGCAACCTTGACTGACCTTACTTATGCAGACCAAGGTTACAGCTCAATATATCTGGCTCCGGAATGTTGTTCATAAAGTTCCATGGAATTTCATAGATCTGGCCCAAAATTTCTACATGTTTGTAGGTGAAGGACCTTGCCTGACTTTTGTTAATTCAGCTCAGGCACGTATTTTCTTCATCATCCGTATCCAAAATTTCTTTGGTTTCATTAGAGAGCCTCGTTGTATTAAAGTGCATAATCCATTGGAGATCAAATGGATTTGTTCAGCTTCATGCACAGATATAAAAGTCTAACCCAGACCTCTTTAATATGTATTACATCTAGGCTGCAGTTCTAATCATACTTACTTCGAAAGAAAGGAAGGAAGTTCCAGTGAAATTAATGAAGTCTGTTTCCAAGTGAATGTGTGCGGGATAAAGATGTTAAGAATTCACCCTCTGAAACAGGTCTTTTACTCGTGTTATTTCCATAGAACAAAACCCAGTAAAATAATGGGTGGGACAAACGTGACAAGAGAAGCCTCAATCATGCACAGCTACTTTACCAGGGCTTTTTATGCCATTTAATCAGCACCGAGAGATCGAGCATGGACCAAGATTTATGCAACACATTTCAAAAGTGCCGTAATATGTCAGTTTCAAATGTGCCTTTCTCTTGCAATTTTTTTTTACTCAACAATATGAATAGCGAAGAGAATGTTATGTAAATGGGGAAATGTTTGAAAGACAAGAGCGCTGAATACCACAGAGTGAGATGACATTCATCCATCATCTGTATATCCTGACAAATTTCACCCAGTAACGTGAGCCAAGCACAATATCTCTTTGTTGTCATTTCTTTTAGCTTTGTCTAAAGATAACTAGGGCTCACATCTTCTTAGGTCCTTGAAACAACTTGACTTTGCTTCATATTTTGGCTAAATCTATCATGGCGACTATGAACTACTTTCAGTCTGATTTCATAGTTGCACCTCACTTTCCCAACTACCACGTTGAGCTCAAAACCACTCTTGACGATAACAAAGTGTTAACAAATAAAAACAACAGATCCTCATCATCCTGTCCTTGCCAGATTCCCAGGGGACCTTCCAGATATCATGGACGCAGGCAGCAGCAACGTCCAAGGCCAGTCCAAGGTCCAATTCCTGGCAAACAGTGGCTTCAACAAGAGCTAAGGCAAGTTGAGGTACTGTCCAGGTTAGCAAGGGCTCAGGAAAATAGCAGGCCAAGGAGTAGTCCCAGCTCAAGTAAGTAGAATGTCAGACTCTGGTACAAGACAGAGTGTTGATAGCAAGACATTGTTCCAGCAGCTCTCCTAGCTGAGGTTTCTGCAGAGAACCCTCACAAAGCGGGTTCTACTTCTGAGGAGCCATTTACTCACACGGAGCCCTCTATTGCCACCAAGCCACCCTCCAAACTGTGAGGGTATTGGTCTGCCTATTGAGGAGCCATCCATTCCAGGTGTTGTTCTGCCTCTTTTTCAGAGGATGAGCTTCCTTTCTGCAAGGAAGGATCTCTGCTACTCTGCCCCACAGGTCCAGGCTTCTTCTTGGCTGTTGTTCTGGGTGCTTCCTGAGTTTCTGGAGGCTCCAGATCACCCTGGGCCAGATCCTCCTTGGAAGGGAAGTCATCTGGTGCAGGCATGATACTAATATAAAAGAAACGGACCATGAAGTACAATAAACACAACAAATGAATCAAAACAATATAAAACAACAAAATTACAAAACATATTGGATATATGTTAGGAACACTAGGGATGTCAACGAATGCAAATTGGAGCAGAAATGGCCAGTCGCTGCCTATTCCTCTCATGTCTTGAATGGAAATCAATCCAACAAATAAGATCGGTATTCCCTGCTGCTGTTTTCAATCCACAAACAATATGTAATTGTTGAAACAACCCCCCCCCCGCAAATTTCCATTGCATTGAAATGAATGGTGTGGAATAGCGTAAGGAGAGGAAAATTAATTACATAATTAATTATGTACATTTTTGCCACAGTGGAAGTTGAGACAAACCCTGCAGCGAGAAACAGAAAAAAAACCTGTTAATCAAGTCATCCCCATCTCTTACCTGTGGGGACAGTTTCCACCAACAGGATCTCACCCTGCAGGAGAAACCAGCTTTCTCTTCCACGGCAGCCAAGAGACAAAATTCTCTTTAACTCCATGTTCTAATATCCAGAACCTGAAGAGAGAGAAAATAAAAAAGGAGAAAATTCTACAAATGTGTGGGGGCGGGGCGGGGGGAACCCTCTCCCCTCCTGTCTTCCACTGAGGGCAGCCACTGCCAAATCTATGGCAGTAAGCTCTCAACATCGACCACAAAACCACACCCATTCTCCCTCTGCTAGTTCTCCTGCCTGTTGTATGAGATTGTAGGGCTTAGAGGGCATGACACATTCAAACAAATGACCAGTCCAGGATTGCTATTGGGGTGGGGTGAGGGTTTGAGATACCCTTGGTTGTAAACCACCACCAAGGCCAAAGTTCCTCTTAAGTTGTTTCTAACTCACCTCAGAGTAGTGTGTCTAGTGGTCTGCATGATTTTGCAAAAATTACTGCTGATAATCTTTTGCAGTTTGGATTCAGTGGATCAGGGTAGAATCTACACACATATAAAAAAAACCCGCTGTGAAAATGAGTTTTGAAAAAACGTTTTGAAAAATACATTGAATTTAGCATAGCTCACTGTTGCCATCTAGTGTATACTGCACTTTACAACACATTTAAAATGTTTTATTTGTAGCTGTATAGCTGAGTCCCAGCTGTGAACTGAAGGGGGTCATTTTGTTGGAGGTTATATGAGATTTGACTAAATGACTTGGAACAGTGCTGGCACAAGGCATTTTGCTGTCCGAAGTGCAAGACCAAATGGTGCCTACATGCTAGGACCAATATTTCAAATACATGCATACATACATACATACATACATACTACTGCACCATTCAGATATCAGATTCTGCCTTCAGCTAACCCCCTGAATTCCACTTCCCATATGTATAGGAAACACAACCCATCTGAAGGACTTTGCTGAAGATGACTCTAATCATGAAAGAAGAGCATCCTTTTCACATTGCCATAAAAGAGGGAATAAATCATTGAAAAAGAGGGCACAGATGGGCACAAAGCCAAATTAGTGCTGTCATTTAAACAGAAACGCCATGCATCTCACCATGGTGAAGGAGACTGTTAGCAGGTGACCTGTGTACCCACACTGGCTCGCAAATAACAGTGGAAGCCGAACTGCAGTGGGATGGAAACAGCACTGGTTTTGACAGACACAAAATGGATGGAAATTGCCTGCTCCGCGGGTGGCGCTGTGGGTTAAACCACAGAGTCTAGGACTTGCCGATCAGAAGGTCGGCTGTTCGAATCCCCGTGACAGGGTGAGCTCCCATTGCTCGGTCCCTGCTCCTGCCAACCTAGCAGTTCGAAAGCACGTCAAAGTGTAAGTAGATAAATAGGTACCGCTCCGGCAGGAAGGTAAACGGCATTTTCATGTGCTGCTCTGGTTCGCCAGAAGTGGCTTAGTCATGCTGGCCACATGACCTGGAAGCTGTACGCCGGCTCCCTCGGCCAATAAAGCGAGATGAGTGCCGTAACCCAGAATCAGCCACGACTGGACCTAATGGTCAGGGGTCCCTTTGCCTTTACCTTTACATCCCTATCAGCAAGTAGGGAAGTCTGTTTTCAAATGCACATGCTGCAGTTTTCATCCGAAGTATAAAATGACAGTCGCTAATCATATCTAATCAATATGACATTTCTTCCAGCATGCCCATTTCTAAATGGGAAAAGACAGAAATGGAAGAAGATCACTTCTAGCCTGTTATGTCCCAGGCAGTGGGCATCAGAGTATGCAAACATGAAAACTGCCAAGACCCAAGCATACTTCTCCTGATCTCTCGGTACTTGATGCATGATCATTGCTACTCTCCGTGGGGGATGAAATGAAAAGCTTTCCAATCTTAGGAAGTCCTGTCAAAACAGCTTCACAGGACATTACAGAAAACATTTCACTTTGGAGCCAAGAAAAGTGTATATCCATAACAAAGCAGGCCACAGATGGAAAAAACAAAACCAATCAGTTTGCAGAACATGCCGCACAGAGCAAAAGCAGATTTTTTAAAATAAAAAAATATATGAGGTGGTGGAGGTGCAGAATAAAAGCCTGACAGAAATTGGGGGGGAGGGGAGAAGCAGTGTTGGATAAATAACATACATTGATGACCAACTCTTTAAAAAAGAGCTTACTGTTAAATCACAGGAAAGAAGACTAAAAAATCAGCATCTGTTTCCTCCACTCCTGCAAAGATCCAGAGTTTTCAGCCCCATGAGTGCTCAGCTGCAATTTCCGCATCTTTATGCAACGTATTTTTAGGTATAGCTTAGATACCTCCTGTTGAACAGAGTATAAAAGCTGTCTTTGTGAAAGGACCATTTAATGTGAGCCATGGTAAGAGTCAGCTGAGAACCTTAACCGTGATAAATCATGCCTGCTGGATGTGCAAATCTACAGCAAATTGGTGCTAGCAGTGCTGGGATCAAGCCCAGCTCTCTGAATTTGAAGCAAGAGCCAAAAGCAATGCTGGCTTGCTGCTAGGGGGCATGGCTTGCAAGGCACAGTAGAATCAGAACTGAATAACAGTGGGGGAGGAGGTAGAGAAAGAATAAGGAGGAGAATGGAATGGCTCTGTCTCCTGGAAGGATGGCCAAAATGTCAGCAAAGCCTGGCACCAGCCAAGAGTTACACCAAGGAGGGTTATTTTACCCTTGTCTGACACAGGATACTGTTGTCGAACAGACAACCATCTGAACTGATAAAATATGCTAGCAAGATCAAAATAAAATAAAGATTTGTAAACAAATAAGCTCTGAATAAGACCTCCCTTATCTATCATCTGATTGTGGATGAAGAGGCTGATCTGGTCTGTATCAATGAGACCTGGGGGGTGGGGAGCAGGGTGAAGCTGGTCTCACCCAGCTGGGTCCACCTGGGTATTCGGTGCAGCACCAGAACAGGTTTAAGGGTCAGGGAAGGAGAGTTTCTGGAAATTCTCTCTCTCTCCAGGCTCTCTGTCCAGCTGGAGGAGGGATCTAGAGTGAGTCTTCCTGGCATTGAACAATTGGGAGAGATTGGGGATTCTATATGGTGAACTATGTTGGCAGAAAGCTAGGGGAAAGTCCTTGAAGGGAGATATAGAAATGTTAATAATAATACTAATAATAATCTCTACTCAGAGTAGGACCATTAAAATTAATGAACCTCCATGTCCCTTAATTTCAGCTGGTCTACTAGCACTGAATACAACTCAAACTATTGGCTGTATTCTAGGTTCTAGAACACAAAACACCTTGGTGGACCTCACCCATAGAAATCATGACCGTAAAGAGAAAGAATATGAACAACAACTGGGCAACATATAAGGTATTACTGGAAGAGGAAAATAATAACCTTAAATCGAAAGAATATAAGGAAGTTAAAAAATATTTGAATGATTGGCCTCAAAACTTTCAAATTAATCACAGATTGGCAAAAGAGAAAGAAAAAGGATTTGAGAAAGAAATTTCAAGATTGGATGAGTACTTAATCCAATCTAAAAGCAAACATATTTCTAAACTATATGATTTGCTCCTAGAATGGGAGGTAAAGGAGTGAAGACAGTGATGGTAAAGTGGGCCCAGGATTTAGGGGAAAATATTATGATGAACCAATGGGAAAGGCTGTGGAAAAGGGATATTAAATTTACGGCATGCTACAGTTTAAGAGAGAATGTAATGAAAATGCAATACAGATGGTACCTGGCCCTGGTTAGACTGGCAAAAAAATTATAAAAACTGTAGTGATATTTGTTGGAGATGCAACAGTGGGGCAGGAACCTTTCTACACATGTGGTGGGAGTGCAAAGAGATCGTGGGATTCTGGGAAAATATTTACAACGAGTTAAAAAAGATAGTTAGATTTTCATTTGGAAACAAAAACCAGAATCCTTTCTCCTAGGTATCATGTCAGAGGAAATTATGTATGCGACTATGGTGGCAAGGTTATTGATTGACAAAAATTGGAAAAGCAGCAGCGCCCCAACTAAAACAGACTGGCTATCTAAAATGATGGAATACTTTTATATTGCTGAATTAACAGGGAGGATAAGAGGATATACGGTACAAAAAGTGAATATGGAGTGGGCTATCTTTAAGGAATATATCAAAAGCTATGTGGAAAATGTAGAACTTTTGACAGATATTGAGTGAATCCAGAAAAAGATTAGAGTGAAAGGAGAGTAAAGTTAAGATAGAAGAAGAGATTAAAGAAATAATGAAATGTGTTTAAGCCAATTGGAAAAATAAAGTGGCATAACAAGAATGGCTGAAAGTCAAGTCACTTTGTGGGTGTTCGTGTGGGGTAGGTGTGTAAGTTTGCTGGTATGTATAGTATAGGTGGGTATAATATAGAGTAATGTAGGTATGTTTTACGTTATGAAAATAAGGTATTGTGTAGTGTATATGTACTGTGTAAATGTAAATGTATGTGTTCTATATGTCAATAAAACAAAACAAAACAAACTACAGTGGTACCTCGGGTTACATACGCTTCAGGTTATATACACTTCAGGTTACAGGCTCCGCTAACCCAGAAATAGTACTTCAGATTAAGAACTTTGCATCAGGATGAGAACAGAAATTGTGCTTTGGCGGCGCGGCAGCAGCAGGAGGCCCCATTAGCTAAAGTGGTGCTTCAGGTTAAGAACAGTTTCAGGTTAAGTATGGACCTCCAGAACGAATTAAGTACTTAACCCGAGGTACCACTGTATTGGCTGTAATCCCAAGGGCCATCATGTGAAGTTAATTACACCATGTATAAATCTGACAAGATCCACAATGACGGGGGGGGGGGGGCAGGAAGGCAACAATAAATTACAAAGATACGAAAAAGGTAATTGTGCTGGGAAAACATGGAACATCCTTCTTGGGATCACGATGAAATTGGCAGTAGGAATTCCTGAATTCCTGATGATTTACAGAGCAATCCTACTGCAAAACAAGGAGGTGTGGAGGAAGAGAGGGCGCCATTTTGTCTCCTTCACTCCCCATGACTCCAAGGGGAGTGAACAGGAGTGGCTCGCCCAGCAGGGTGAAGCTAAAAGGGCAACTTCCCAGGAGCAGTGTTGCTTCAGCTTCCTGAGGGGAAAAGAGCGAGGTGATGGGAAAGTCAGTGTGAGTGCATCATTGGCAGCACCATACTGACTCTGCCGGTGCACCCACACTGCACTGACCTTCCTGACACCTCGTCCCTCCCTGTCTCAGGAAATGTCAGCAACACTGCTAGGAATCTAGCATTGTCGCTTGCCCCAGTTGCGTGAGCCACTTCCAGCGAGTGGGGAAAATAATTTCACCAGCCCCAGAAACTGGTGTGGTATTTTGCCATCTTTTGGGGCATGTTGAGGAAATGAAGCTGATTTGGATCTAGCACACCCACACCCTCCAATGCCTGTTTTTCCTGCTCTGCCATAGGAATATCACCATAAGAACATCTATGCCAGCCTTCTGACACCATAAGCATCATCCTAATCGCTCTCTGTAGGTGGAACATCATGCACTTTAATCCCTGTGCCCCTCAGCTGTTTTTTAGGCTTGGGTTGGGAGCTGCTCCCTCACTTTATTTACTTACTCAAAAAAATAATAATCTCCTTTTAAACTTTAAACATTTCCAAAGTGGCACATGCACAGTCTTTATACAAAACTATATTAACTCGAACATTTCTGAGAGATGATGCCGAGTTTCTGCCTATGTGGGGCTTATTGCATTGTAATAGTTTAATGAGAATTTATTGTATAGCTAGATTCTGTTTTGCTGCAGTCGTGTTTTGCTGCTGTTGTTCTGAGCGTTCTGAATGAGATGATGCTAATTGTGCACTGGGGATATGGAAAACCTGCTGGAAAAAAGGATCACCCACCAAGATTATATGAATAAATGGTTATTGTGATGCATTTATTCTCTTGTTATGTCGAGGGTATACTCTAAAGTATTTTCAGGTATGCAGATATACATATCATTACTGCATGCCCATATTTCACCATTCCTTTGCCAACGGAAATAGATCTAGGTGTAACACAAAGGAGATTTGAAGAGGATTAAGAAGGTTATTTAAATGTATTATCAAGTGACAACAAGGATTTGCAGCTCTTTGAAATCCATGTCAACAAACTGCTACGCTTTGGCGAGGTGGCGTCAGAAATCAAGAGTCAAGGCTGTTATTACCAATTTTTGTTTCATTTCTTAGAATGTCAAATGACCAAGCAATCACATTATGCACCAAAATATTGTGGATTATCATAAAAGAGGAGCAGGCTCTGCTGCCTCACATTATTTTAATATACCATCTCAAAGCCTAACAAATGATCAAGTATGAAGTGTTCTTTTCCCCGAACGCAGCTTCAAAGAGTGGAACTACAGCTCTTGTTAGCAAAGCATGATTTGAAATCATTTTGTCTCTTGAGGACACATAGGCCACTCTGCATATCAAATTTCTTTCTTTAAAAAAATTAAAATGTTGGCATAAAATTGACCCTCTGCATCCAACTCTTCTGCTCATGAATTTAATACTTTTTTTCCATTAAAAAAAAGAAAAGACTAACATTTCATCTTATCCATGTTTTGAAAGCAGGTGATTTGAAGACAGAGACCCGGTTCATACAATCACAAGCTGTCAGGTAATCACCTACATTCCAGATGAGCTCACCAGTGGAAATCATAAGGACACAGCAATTATATAAACTGGAATTTTCAGGTAGTAAGGGTGCTACACTGTCGGCTGGGTAAACAAGCCAAGGATCAATTAATTAAACCCTTCCTGATAAATTTACCTGGAAATTCTGAAACCTTCTATCACAAGCTACTTCTCGAAGATAAGTCAGATGATATCACCCTGGCCATGGCAAGCTTTCTCTTGGAGGTAATAAGAAAGAGAAATCAGCATGCTCTGGATAAAACATAGTGACTGCCATGGTATCTTTTCCTTGTATCCCTGCTGCATTTTGCTCTCGAAATTGTTTTTGTGGATCTTTGGACCGCAATAAAGAATATGTATGTATGTAGTAAGGCTGTGAATCAGCTCTTTGTGGAGGTCTAATACTGGGGCGATCCAAAGGTATTTCTCACTTCCTGAGTCAAAGCACAATTTCAGTAGCCACCGCATGTCAGATCAGCACCCTCCCCTCCACAAAGCCATGTGCCACTCTGTTTCTTGGCTGTTTTTCACTATATGGCTATATGCTTTCCTATATATTTCCATGTTTCTCTCTGTCCTTAAGAGGGTTGAAACTAGGCTTTCTTTCTTTCTTTCTTTCTTTCTTTCTTTCTTTCTTTCTTTCTTTCTTTCTTTCTTTCTTTCTTTTGTCTTTTTTATATATAATTTTTTATTAGTTTCTTTAACATATCATTTTCAACAGTAATTAAACATTCTTTTACATCTTATTCAAATTTTTGACTCCCATCAATCCTGTCTGAAAATTTTCCAATCTAATCTCTCAGTATGCATTTCTTATTTTCCCTATTACATTTCAAACTCATAACCAATATCTCTATCTTTTTCTACTTTGTAACACTTTGTATATTTCTCCTTACAAAACTTCTTGTAGTCCTACTTGTGTAATTTGTTGATTACGGCTGCTCTTCAAATAATTCATATACTTCTTCCAGTCTTCTGTAAATCTCTGGTCCCGCAGCTTTCGAATCCTTCCTGTCATTTTGTCCAATTCTGCATAGTACATTAATTTCGTCTGCCATTCTTCTTTTGTCAGAATTTCTTCTTGTTTCCATTTCTGGGCTAACAATACTCTTGCTGCAGTTGTTGCATGTAAAAACAGTTTAACATCTTGCCTATTAATGTCCTGACCTATAATACCAAGTAAGAAACTAGGCTTTATTTCACCTGGGTCAAAGACCCAGTTTGGCATCCCCTCCATGCACATTTCCTTACACACTGGCTGGGAACCTCAATGGTGCCCCTTTGGAGGCTTCACCCAAGGCAAAAAAAACTGGCTAGCTCCCCCCCCCCCCCCGTAGCTACAGCTACAAGAAGTGAGACTGTGTAAAATGTTGTTTATGGAGCGCTGGAGAAATGTAGTTGTGGTGTTGTTGTTTTCTCTGCTTCTATTAAAGCACAGCAGGCTTCTTCTTTTTAAGTGATTAGTTGTTGTTGTTGTTTTAAAAAACCCTTATCTATCATCTATCTATCTAATCTCAGAGTTCTCAGAACTCCACAGGCAGTATTCTTGACAGGCTCATGTTACAAAGTCTGCTTTACACAGAAAAGCTCAGAACCCCAAGCAGGGAGTTGGACTTAAAATACAGGGGATTCATTGCGCACAGCCATATTGTGTAGCGATTCGGCACGCGTACAGAAGCGAGAGAGCGCAATACAAGAATTTGAGAGGACCCCCATCCAAGCCAGTTGGTTATCTACATCACACTTCGATTCAGGAGAGATAAATGTTTCATAATAACCCCGTTTTGCTTCATTATTTGGTTCCCACACAGCTCAGCATATATCAAGATCTAAATAAATATGTGCCTATAAAAGACAAAGCAACCCTTGAGCAAAGATGATTGAACCAGTGAACCAACTGAGAGGTTGATAGACATAAAAATAGAGAAAATCAGGACGTAAAAAGGCAAGGCGTGAACACATTTTTACGGCTTTTAGATGTCTCTTTTCGCTAGAACTATGTCAGCAACACTACAAGTTTGGACGCTCCCTTATAATTTAACTAAGCCAGAAAGGGTAGGATGTCACTTAAATCATATGCATTTGTGACTGCTGTGCTTTCTTAATTCACTTCAGGATCAGGTGCGCCCAATAATGGCAGAAGATTTTATTTTCCTGGGCAATAACTAGAAGCATCTATTCAGAGAGACAGCAGCATAGTATAAACACATTGCTTTGAGTGGATATACCCCAGAGACAAATCCAGCAACCTGGTGGGTGTTATTACGTACCTGATGACAGACAAAAAGCCCTAAGCACTGGATCGTGAAGCGGGGTTGGGATGTAATTGTCAATTCTCTTATCGCTGTTGCTCTGTTTCTTCAGGCACATGACTAGAAACACTTGCCAGAAATACTCAATGTAAAGCACCACAAGGCACGCAAAAAAGGATTAGAATACAGTGAAGGGGAGGTCCCGAAACAGAGAGAAAACAACCATTACTGCTTTCATACCAGCCAGTACATAAACACCTCCTTCCTCCTATTCTGAATTATTCCCCCATTTCATTTTTCAGGAGGACTGCTTCCCTATTTTCCCCCAAAAGGAGCACAATATATATAAATTTATATGTATATAAGTCATTACACATAAACACACACACAGAGAGAGTATTCTACAGGCCAAAATGTTGCATTACACTTAAGGTATTTTATTAAGCGGAAAATACTGTCATTCTACAACGAAGTGATAGCAGATGGTGAGGAAGGTTAGCTGAAATTTGAACCTACTATAGGCTCTGGACCAGGGTCAATCAATCAAATTCAACAGAAATTCTTAAGCCTCATTCTAGCCTCAAATAGACCTTTTACAGCCACATGGATGAATCACTGCAGACACAGAAGCTTCTGGAAGCAGCCTCTTAGGATTAGACTATTGACTAGTCATTCATTCATGTGTACGTTGCCTTTCCAACAAGATGCCCAAGCCATGCACAGGCTAATCATAAAATTTACTACTAGAGCGATAGTGAGAAAATCCAAAGTTAATAATGGCAAAAGGTAATCACCACCTGAATGGCATATAAATAGCCATGAAGCAAGAATTACATTGATGTCTCCGTTCACATGAAATGGCAAGCCTTGGCTTAGACTTTGATGAACTAACCTAGGGAAATATGTGCTTCCCTTTTCCTTTCATCCTCTATAGAGTGGTACCTCGGGTTAAGAACTTAATTCATTCTGGAGGTCTGTTCTTAACCTGAAAGTGTTCTTAACCTGAAGCACTACTTTAGCTAATGGGGCCTCCTGTTGCCGCCACACCACCACTGCACGATTTCTGTTCTCATTCTGAAGCAAAGTTCTTAACCCGAGGTAATATTTCTGGGTTAGCGGAGTCTGTAACCTGAAGCGTATGTAACCTGAGGTACCACTGTACTCTGATTCCCTCTCTGACCTCCCATTTAGCACAAATTTAGTCCCAACTGACCTACTGTGGAATTATACTCCCCCCATCAGTACAAATACAAATACCTTTATTGGCATTTCAAGTTAAGATATTTCAAGTCAGTGGAATAGATTTAAAAGGGACAGGAGTGAGGCTGTCGAGGGTCACAAGACACTCGGTTGTTCTGTTTCACCCTGTCTATTCCCTAGAGGGATGAGTCATTAAGAACTCTTTTGGGTAGAGATTAAAAAGGAAGCCACTGAGGCAGTTATGTCCTTGTCCCTGTCCACTAGGAGGAACCTCATTTGGCTTTCTCTCAGAGCTGTGGGTTGCAGGTCCGGCATCTTGATCAGCATCTGTTTGAGGAGTCTGCTGTGCAAAGGGCAGTCCAAGAGAATATGGTCCAGTCACTTGGGAAGACAGGCGAACTAATGCCAGTGTACTGGAAGAAGCAAAGATCACCAGTGTTGAAACAATGATTCTTCAACATCAACTTTGTTGGACTGTTCATGCTGTGCGGATGCCTGATTATTGTCTTCCAAAGCAGCTACTCTATTCTGAACTTAAAAATGGAAAGCCTAATGCTGGTGGTCAACAAAAGAGGTTTAAAGACTACCTCAAGGCAAATTTTAAAAAATGTAGTATAAACACTAACAATTGGGAAACACTTGCCTGTGAGCACTCCAACTGGAGAACAGCCTTTACCAAAGGTGTTATGGGCTTTGAAGACACTTGAACTCAGGACGTAAGGGAGAAATGTGCTAAGAGGAAGGCACGCTTGGCAAATCCACACCGTGATCAACTCTTGCCCGGAAACCAATGTCTCCACTTGTGGAAGGACGTGTGGATCCAGAATTGGCCTCCACAGTCACTTACAGACTCATTGTTAAAGCCGTGTTTATGGAAGATAATCTTACTCGGCTACGAGGGATCGCCAAAGAAGAAGAAGACTCCCTGAGGCACATAGGAGGGCTTGATAAGGAATTTGCAAGTATCTACCTATGGTCGCTGCAGAGGGGAAAGCATTTAGTCTTCCAAACATAAAAGCTCTTCGTTGGGAAGGAAGTAGTAGGTCTTTTAGGTAACTGGCACAAAATCCATGAGAAGTAGTTATGCCTAGGGCCTCTGGAGAACAGGGTCTCGGAGTGTGAGGCGACAAACGTTTTTCATGGTCATAAAGCCACTGCTTGATTGTTTGGCGTATGTAGCTTTCATCACATACTTTGAGTCTCTCGAACCACCAATCAGCATTTGTAATCCCAGTCTAAACCACAGATTGATGTTACACGCTAACTAAGCCAAGTACCACTGGTGCCAACTTGAATAAAATTTTGTGGGGGCCCAGGTAAGTCCCGCCCCGCATAATCGATCACAAGCCGCAGTGCACAGACACCATTTGAATGAGAATGCCCATCAATATTTTTGGGGGGAGGCTCGGCCTCCTCAAATATTTTATTGTGGGGGCTGAGGTCCCCACAGCTAATAGGAGTTGGCTCCTATGTCAACTACAGATCTGCAAATCGCAAGGACTTTTATGATGCCTACGGACAACAAAGTTGCTTGTGACACTTTTAAGACCAGCAAATGTGTTGTGCCGTAAAAACCTATCCCACAATAAATTGCTATCTCTTTAAGGCTCCTCAAGACCCTTTACTGTTTTTGCTGCAACAGACTAACACAGCTACCCCTCCGGAAAATTAGGCTTCCAACATTCTCTTATTCTAGGTGAGTAAAAAGATTGGTGTTACAGGAACGACTCTGTTGTCATGAACCAGCAGATTAAGCTTAAGTATGTGATACTGTAGATCTATTGTTTCTCCTCGCCCTGAAAAACAGTATGTTGGACCATTTTCCTTCTACTTTACCACACTTTGTCAGCATTCTTTTATTATAAAAATCCTATCTCTATCCCTTATAGAAATTTTAAAGTCATTTCACAGCTGAGTGGAACCCTAAACAGAGCTATCTTGGTGTAATGAAGCGGAAAACGACGGCTCCTTAACAAGACTGTTATATGGAGACAAACAGCTCATAAATATCCCATCTGCCACCAAATGCTTTCAGATCTAAATGCTGCATTTCCCAATTCTTTACAGAAACAGCTGAAGAAATGCAAAGACCTCCACGTCAGATTGCCCTCCGACAAGAAATACACTCATTTTATAATGCATTGATGCTAATCATCCATAGAAGCACAATTTGGTTACTGGTATTTGTGTGGTCTTGTTGATTTCAGAGGGACAACCTTGACGTAAACAGGAACTGACTCTCTCTCCTGTAGCAATCCAGACTACTGGTATTGCTTAGGGGTGCATCAGGTTTTGTAGAAGAAAAAGGAGAGAAAGAGAGAGAGATCAAATAATACCAGGGGGGAAATTCTTATTATACTACAGCCCCCTGTTCTGCTGATTTTCAGAAGCAGCCAGGGTGGACTGTAATTAAAAAGAAAACAGTTCCCTCTATAGATAATATATCTAAATCATGAATTATATGCAAAATAAAAAATTCCTTCCAGTAGCACCTTAAAGACCAACTAAGTTAGTTCTTGGTATGAGCTTTCGTGTGCATGCACACTTCTTCAGATACACAGATACACGTGTATCTGAAGAAGTGTGCATGCACACGAAAGCTCATACCAAGAACTAACTTAGTTGGTCTTTAAGGTGCTACTGGAAGGAATTTTTTATTTTGACTATGGCAGACCAACACGGCTACCTATCTACTAATGAATTATATGGCTTAAGTGTACCCACAGCAGTGACCAGAGGAGGAATGACCACTGAGAGGAGCGCAAAAAAGAAGAAGGAATACCATGGTACACACGCATCACTGCAACTGGATGCCTTCATCTGCCTCAGCTGCAACAACCCATGTCTCTCTCATATCGGTCTCTATAGCCACAGCAGGCACTGTAACTCTCCAACGGTTGGACTTCACCCCAAAGGTACAGTCTTCCATTGCCTCCTGATGCAGACAGATGGCTAAAGTTGAAGTGATAACATGGCTGGACCATTGTAGGGGGGAAATTAAAGGGAATGTTGGGAAAGTTTCCCACAGTGACATACAGAAATCCTTGCAGGTTTATTTATGGTTGTTGTTGTTAAGCTAATTGTAAATTTAAGGCACTGCCCATCCTCAAAAGTATACAGTCCGTATCCTTAAAAGACATACCCCAAATGTGCCTTGGGTTCATATCCTGCTCCAGAAAATATGCTCAGTTGAGAAACATTAATCAACCTAGGGACTAAAAATTACAAGGATTGCCATTGTTGCTTGAAGGAACTTGGAGTTGGCAGTGCTGAACCTGATATGGATGCCCTTTAAATAGTTCTCTACTTCAGTTCTCCCAGTGGTTGGGTCTAGCTCCAACCAAGAATGCTCTAGGGCAGGAACGTCCAACTCCCAAGAGGCTACGATCTACTCACAGTATTAAAAAAAAAAAAACTGGCAGTGATCTACTCACTGTCTGATTTTTTTTGGGGAATCAGAGT